>NC_140502.1:24067653-24435349 GCF_964271855.1 Acomys minous | reverse complement strand
GAAGCGATGCAGTTTGTGATAATCGTGGCTCCTTTGAAATTACATCAAAATGTAGCCTCTGGTGGTTTCTTGTTGGCGAAACATTTTAAAGCTTTTAGCTTTGAAGTAGTGGAGACCTCTAGACCGAGTCCTTTGGCGGCAAAGCCACCTGGGCTGTTTGCGCGTGCCTGCAATCTCAGCACTATGAAGGCTGAGACAAGAGGGAGGCCAGCCTGGGCATTGTCTCAAAAATAATTTGAAAAATAATAGTATTTAATCTCAGCACTCGGGAGGCAGAGGCAGGTGGAGCGCTGTGATTTCCGGGGCTAGCCTGGTCTACAAAGCGAGTTCGGGACAGCCAAGGCTACACAGAGAAACCCTGTCTCAAAAGGCCCCCCCCCCAAAAAAGATATAGAGCTCAGGACTCACTCCCCAGCTCAACAAAGAAAGGAAGAAAAGGAGGAATTGGAGCCAGAAAATGGCCATATGCACCTGTGATCCCAGCTAGTCCGGAAGCTGAGGGAGGCAGGCCTGCTGAGCTTAGGCGCATGACATCAACCCAGCTGCACTGAAACACACACTAAAACAGCCGTGGCGTCGCTCTGAGTTCGGGGGGGGGGGGGCCCCCACGGCTACTGAGTAAGACCCTAACCCTAACAGAACAGACCAAAATCAGACTAAAGCAAAGGCAGGCAGCGGACACTGGTACAGTTCTGGTGAAACTGCAGACCTTACTCAGACCTTACTCAGGGTCACCACTGATTTCAGTTGTAGCCCGGGATCTTACCTTGGCTTTAGGGGCTGCGGCTCCTTTGTGTGGATCTCTATAGCCCAGGCTAGCCCCAAACTAGACATCTCCCTGCCTCCGTTTCCCAAATGCCGGGACCTCAGGGGAATCTGCTGCCACACCCAGCACTTGAGTTTTTATCTTCTTTAGTGACCTTTGTATTTTCTGAGTGTTGGTCAGTTATTTCTGAAAACAGCCACTCTTTTATGCCTCTTTGCTATTGTTTCAGGTTAGTAGTAAGATTGTATCTGGGGAAAGAAGATTGTAGTTGTGGCTTTGTGTCTCTCTCCACATAGGGTACCAGAGGGTCTGTGTGGTAGACATGCCTTACTGTGCTGCTGAGCCTAGTTCATTGGCTGTTTAAACCGGTGCCTGCTGGGTCTCTCCACTGTGAAGTCTTTGGAGCTAAGGAAAAGCTCATGGAGAGACTGCACAAGACAGTGCAGTTGTCTCCACAAATTGTCACCCACTAGTTTTCAATGGCTCCTGACTGCAGTGATTTTCCGTGGTGTGCTAGCCTGAGACTTGTAAGTTTTCTTATTCCCTCTTTACATATATATATATATATATATATATATATATATATATATATATATATATATATATATACATATATATGTTTTTAAATATGCATGACCCCAGCCCCTCACTGGGGGACTCTAGGCAGGGGCTCTACCACTGAGCCACACCCCAGCCCCTCACTGGGGGATTCTAGGCAGGGGCTCTACCACTGAGCCACGCCCCCTGCCCCTCACTGGGGGATTCTAGGCAGGGGCTCTACCACTGAGCCACACCCCAGCCCCTCACTGGGGGATTCTAGGCAGGGGCTCTACCACTGAGCCACACCCCCAGCTCCTCACTGGGGGATTCTAGGCAGGGGCTCTACCACTGAGCCACACCCCAGCCCCTCACTGGGGGATTCTGGGCAGGGGACTCTACCACTGAGCCACACCCCAGCCCCTCACTGGGGGATTCTGGGCAGGGACTCTACCACTGAGCCACACCCCCAGCTCCTCACTGGGGGATTCTAGGCAGGGGCTCTACCACTGAACCACACCCCAGCCCCTCACTGGGGAATCTAGGCAGGGGCTCTACCACTGAGCCACACCCCAGCCCCTCACTGGGGGATTCTAGGCAGGGGCTCTACCACTGAGCCACACCCCAGCCCCTCACTGGGGGATTCTAGGCAGGGGCTCTACCACTGAGCCACGCCCCAGCCCCTCACTGGGGAATTCTAGGCAGGGGCTCTACCACTGAGCCACATCCCCAGCCCCTCACTGGGGATTCTAGGCAGGGCCTCTACCATTGAGCCACGCCCCCAGCTGTTCCTTTCCATCTAATGGAAGTGTCTGTGGTAGGAAGAGCCATCCCGCCCTCCTGCCTCCTTCATTCATTCACTTAGTCAGTGATTCCTCTTCACCGTGGATTTGTGACTATTTCTTTCATCCTCTGGGTGAAAATCCAGTGCGATCACTGCTTATTGCTGTTCACAGTGTTCTTAACCACTGAGCCGTGCGTGTCTTTAGCCTTAGGTTTTTTTTTCATTTTAGGTGTGTGTGTGTGTGTGTCTGAGAGAGAGAGAGAGACAGAGAGAGAGAGAGACAGAGTATAATATACTCCTGGAAGATGGATTTATACAAAAAGCCAACTGGAGAAGTGTCGGCTCTCGCTGTTGTGTTCAGTCCCATTCCCCATCCTCACCACACCCAGCCCTGGGTAGCTACCCTTTCAGCTCCCTGGGCGTCCTTTCCGTGTTCCCGTTGTGCGTGTGAGCGGCAGCCTCCATAGATCTGTATCCCGTATCCTTAGGGTAGCTGACTGTATAATTTTGGTTTTTTTTTTTTTTTTTTTTTTTTTTTTTTTTTTTTTTTTTGTCGAGACAGGGTTTCTCTGTGTAGCCTTGGCTGTCCTGGACTCACTTTCTAGACCAGGCTGGCCTCGAACTCACAGCGATCCACCTGCCTCTGCCCTCCCTGAGTGCTGGGATTAAAGGCGTGCGCCACCACGCCCAGCCATGACTGTATACTTTTTGTCTCTGACACTCATGATGACTGTGCCTCAGTTTTCCAAGTGGATGGATTGCAATGCGCACCACCATGACCAGCTTATGTGTAGCTCCCTCCCTCCTCCCCTCCCTCCTCCCCTCCCTGCTCCCCTCCCTCCTCCCCTCCCCCCTGCCCACCGCCCCCTTTCCTTCCTCTTCCTTCTCTGTCAGGCTCTCTCTATTTCTCCTGGCCTGGCCTCAAACCTGCCACCCTCCTGCCTGTCTCCCGAGTCTTGGTTCGCAGACGCGCTCCACCACGCCTTGCTAAGTTGGCCTGTACTTTCATATTCCTGGTAGAAGAATTTATGTCCTTATTGTTACAGCATTACTTGGTATTTTTTTTTTAAAACGTGTTGTTGTTGTTGTGTTTGGTGTTTAGAAACAGCTGGCCTGGAACTCACTATGTGGCCTGGGCTGGTATTGAACTCGTGGAGTTGCAGGCGTCCTCACTATCCCTGGCTCCATGTGACATTTTCTTTGTTTATTGCGTGTGTGTGTGAAGGAGGATTATATGGTGTGTGGTGACCAGAGGACAACTTGTAAGAGCTGGTTTCTCTCCTTCCACCGAGGGCTCCTGGGATTGAACTCAAGTCCTTACTTCACGGCCAGCATTTTGAGTCGTTGAGCTTTGGTTGTTTGAGACAGGGTTTCTCTGTGTAGCCTTGGCTGTCTTGGAACTTGCTCTGTAGACCAGGCTGGCCTCGAACTCACGGAGTGCTGGGATTACAGGCGTGCGCCACTGCGCCCAGCTCCACCTGGTATTTTTAGAGCCTTGACTGGGTTGCTTCTTTCTTGATTTGAGACTCTAAAGGGTATATTCCTCTTAGTCTTGGGAGGTCGTTCACTTTTCAATAAAATCTATGTTTGCAAAAGGAGAGAGAGAGAGAGAGACAGAGACAGAGACAGAGACAGAGACAGAGACAGAGAGACAGAGAGACAGAGAGGGGGGAAGGTGCAGAGAGAGAGAGAGACAGAGAGGGAAGCTGTGTGTGAGCGTTCACACCTTTAACCTAGCACAGAGTAGGCGAAGGCGGAGTTTTAATTTAAAACCAGCCTAGTCTTCCTAACAAGTTTTAGGCCAGTGAGGGTTATAAAGGGAGAGCCTGTCAAGAAGGGGAAGAAGCTGGGTGTGGTGGCGCACGCCTGTAGTCCCAGCACTTGGGAAGCAGAGGCAGGCGGATCGCTGTGGGTTCAAGGCCAGCCTGGTCTACAAAGCGGAGTCCAGGACAGCCAGGGCTGCACAGAGAAACTTTATCTTGAGGAGGAGGAGGAGGAGGAGGAGGAGGAAGAGGAAGAGGAAGAAGAAAAAGAAGAGGAAGAAGAGGAAGAAGAAGAAGAAAAAGAAGAAGAAAGAAAGAAAGAGAGGAGAATTAGAGGCTGTCATACAGAGCCTGACCTGTGATATAAAAAAAAAAAAACCACTGCGTAAAGATTTGCTCTAGAGCCAGGCATGGTAACTCAGTCCTACTATCCCAGCTGAGGTAGGAGGGCTGCTGCAGGCTCAAGGCTACTCTGGGCAACACTACAAGTTCCGAGCTAACGGGGGCGGGGGGGGGGGTGGTACAGCTTGAGACCCTGCGCATCCCTCCCTGCAGACAGGGTGAGCTTCACAGCCTCTCCTGCCCTCCATCTGGCCTCTGGCCTCCTCCTCCTTCCCACCTAGCTGGCCTCTGGATATGTGTGTGGCTCTCTCAGTGATGTCACGCATGAGTAATGTTAGCTGCAGGCCAGCATAGGCGAGGGAGAAAAATAGGGACATTGACTCAGCCCTTAATCTTCACTGTGTCAGGCATTGTCCTGTGCCTGAGGTCGTCCCTCCTAGTCACCAAAGATGGCTGCCAGGGCATTCTCTGGATGCCAAGCCAGAAGGAGCTCCAGGCACTGCCACACAAAGGCACAGGCCCATAGTGTTTGCACAGACCTGCCAGCCAGCACAGTGTAGGTCACCTCTCCATGACTCAGTGCTCAACACAAAGTACTTGAAGGTAGCTACTGTATTGCAATGGTTCTTTGTTTGTTTGGGTTTTTTGTTGTTGTTGTTGTTGAGACAGGGTTTCTCTGTGTATCCCTGGCTGTCCTGGACTCACTTTGCAGACCAGGCTGGCCTCGAACTCACAGCGATCCGCCTGCCTCTGCCTCCTGAGTGCTAGGATTAAAGGCGTGTGCCACCACGCCCAATTTGTTTTTAAATTTTTATTTGTCTATTTTTTTTTTGAGACAGGGTTTCTCTGTGTAGCCTCGGCTGCCCTGGAACTCACTCTGTAGACCAGGCTGGCCTTGAGCTTAAAGATCCACCTGTCTGCCTCCCAGGTGCTGGGGTTAGAGGCGTGCACCACCACTGCACAGCTCACAATGACATTTTGTTTTGTTTTTTAAAAGATTATTTATTTATTGTATATGAGTGCTCCATATACAATGGAGCATTAGATCCATTATAGGGCTTTAGATCACATTATAGATGGTTGTTTTTTTAAAAGATTTATTATTTATTATCATGTATACAGTGCTCTGCCTGCATGTACACCTGCAGGCCAGAAGAGGGCGCCAGATCTCACTATAGATGGCTGTGAGCCACCATGTGGTCGCTGGGAATTGAACTCAGGACCTCTGGAAGAACAGACAGTGCTCTTAACCGTTGAGCCATCTCTCCAGCCCCATAGTGACCTTTTGTGTATGTACATAATGCACTTGGCTCACACTCACCCACTGCTCACCCTCTCTTGGTCTAGCCTCACCGCCACTGGTCGCCCTCCTCCTCCGATATGTCCCTTCTCCTGATTTTATGCCTTTTGGGCTATGTGTGTGTATTCATGAGTGTGTGTGTGTACATACATGCACACGTGTGTGCACAGACATATGTGCATGTACATGTTCTTGCATGTGCATGTGTGCACGTGTGTGTGTGTGTGAGAGAGAGAGACAGAGAGAGAGAGAGAGAGAGAGAGAGAGGGGAGAGAGAGAGAGAGAGAGAGAGAGAGAGAGAGAGAGAGAGAGAGAGAGTTTGTTTCTTTAAGGTTCTTTACAGTAACATGAGCTACACCATAGATGAATATAATCACACACAGGTGGGCTGGAGAGACGGCTCAGAGGTGAAGAGCACTGGCTGCTCTTCCAGATGTTCTGAGTTCAATTCCCAGCAACCACATGGTGGCTCACAACCATCTATAGTGAGATCTGGCGCCCTCTTCTGGCTTGCAGGCAGGATATTGTATACATAATAAATAAAGAAATCTTAAAAAAATAAATAAATCACACACAGGAGTGGGCCTATGTGTGAATTGCTCTCTGCTCCGTGTTTGTTTGTGTTGAAATAGTTATTTGTTTATTTATGTTTTTATTTAATGTGTCTGAGCGTTCTGTTTTCATGCACACCAGAAGAAGGAATCAGATCCCATTACAGAAAGTTGTGAGCCACCATGTGGTTGCTGGGAATTGAACTCAGGACCTTTGGAAGAGCAGCCATTGCTGCTAACCACTGAGCCATCTCTCCCGTCCCCTGCTAGTCTGTTAACAGAGCCTTGCTATGACACCCAGCTTAGCTCAGAATTTGTTAGGTAGTCCAGGCTGGCCTGGGTTTTTTCCAACTCTTCTGCTTCAGTATCCTGAGTGCTGGACCCAGAGCTTTGTGTGTGCTGGGCAGCCACTCTACAAGCTGAGCCACATACCCTTAAAATGTATTTTTGTCATTTTATGGGTGTTTTGACTCTATGCATATCTGTGAACCATGTACATGCAGAACCCCCAGAGACCAGAAGAGGGCATCAGATACCCAGGAACTGGAGTTACAGATGGCTGTGGTCTGGCTATCCTGTGGGTGCTGGGAACTGAACCCAGGTCCTCTGGAAGAACAGCCAGTGCTCTTAACCACTGGGCCATCTCTCCAACTCCCGAATGTTCTTATAAAGTCATTTCTTAGTTTGTTCGTATGCGAGGAAGGCACACCCATGCCAGGAGTACACATATGGGGGGTCAAAGGCTTTTGCTTTTAGACAAGGTCTCACTTGGTAGCCCTGGGTGGCCTGCAGTTCCCTATTTAGGCCAGTCTGGCATCAACCCACAGAAATCTCCTTTCCTCTTAGGATTAAAAATTGCCCAGCTCAGGCAGAACATGGTGGTGCATGACTTTATCCCTTTAATCCCAGCAGAGGCAGATAGCTGTGAGTTCGAGGCCAGCCTGGTCTACAAAGTGAGTCCAGGACAGCCAGGGCTACACAGAGAGACCCTGCCTCGAAACAACAACAACAAATTGCCCAGCTCAGAGCACACCTTTTGGAAGCCATGTAGGTCTTAGGGATGGAGCTCAGGTCATAAGAACTGAGCCTTTGATTATTACTCTTTTCTCTCCTGAGTATTTTCTTTCTTTTTCTCCTCCTCCTCCTCCTCCTCCTCCTCCTCCTCCTCCTCCTTCTTCTTCGAGACAGGGTTTCTCTGTGTAGCCTTGGTTGTCCTGGACTCCCTTTGTAGACCAGGCTGGCTTCGAACTCACAGTGATCCGCCTGCCTCTGCCTCCCAAGTGCTGGGATTAAAGGCGTGCGCCACCATGCCCGGTTCTCTCCTGAGTATTTTCAGCTCCCATTGGTTGAATTCCAGGACCTGGCGCCCCGGGTGCAACCTGCCAATTGTATTTTTTACATCCTTGCTACCTCACAACCTTGTAAGACGGCTAGCCCTGTTCCGTTTCACATACGGGGGAAACTGAGGCTCGGGGAGGCAAAGCCACTCCCAAGGGGAGCCAGCATGGAACTAGCAGAGCGGCTGGGCTAAACGGCACCTGTTAAGTGTTACCGGACTCCTCCTGGGTGCCTTGCTCAGTCCCCTTCTCTGATTCCTCTCTCCCCCCAGGTGAGCCAGGCTCCATGACCGTGACCTGGATCACGTGGGCGCCAGCCCGGTCCGAGGTGCAGTTCGGCACGCAGCTGTCAGGGCCACTCTCCTTTCGTGCCCACGGCACCACCAGCACCTTCGTGGATGGGGGAGTCCTACGGCGCAAGCTCTATATCCACCGCGTGACACTGCAGAAGCTGGTGCCGGGTGCCCAGTATGGTGAGAGGGGCGGGGAGTGGGCGGGAGGGAGACCTGCCGTTGAGGCTGGGATGGCGGCTCACAGGACTGAGTGAGACCCTAGGCTGTGAGACCCTTGACTGGGTATAACCACCCAGGCCTGTGATCCCAGCATTTGGGAGGAGGCAGGAAGATTCGAAGATCCCAAGTCATCCTGCTACATAGAAAGGTGGAGATTAGAGCTGAGCGCGTGGTGGCGCACGCATTTAATCCCAGCACTCGGGAGGCAGAGACAGGCGGATCGGTGTGAGTTCGAGGCCAGCCTGGGACAGCCAGGGCTACACAGAGAAACCTTGTCTCAGGAAGGAGAGAGAGAGAGAGAGAGAGAGAGAGAGAGAGAGAGAGAGAGAGAGAGAGAGAGAGAGAGAGAGAGAGAGAGAGAGAGAGAGAGAGAGAGAGAGAGAGAGAGAAAAGACGTTTGAAGACTACTCTGGGCTACCTGAGAAGTTGTCGCTAATGATAATAATAGTAATGGCGTCTGTGATGCCGGAAGTTTTCCTCCATCTCCAGCGACCTGAGGGTGGAGCCTGTGGAAAGGCCGTGGCCCCTCCTCCCCAGCTCACAGAGGTCTGTTTTTCTTCTTCCCTCAGTTTACCGTTGTGGCAGCTCCCAGGGCTGGAGCCGGAGGTTTCGTTTCACAGCCTTGAAGAAAGGGACTCATTGGAGCCCTCGCCTGGCTGTGTTTGGGGACATGGGGGCTGACAACCCGAAGGCCCTGCCCAGGCTGCGGAGGGACGTTCATCAGGGCATGTTTGATGCCGTGCTCCATGTGGGTGAGGCACCGGCGAGGGTGCGCCTGGAAGCTGGTGGACTGGGTACCCATCAGTCCGGTGCTAGGATGGGCTGGGGCTGGGGTGGTTCTGAAGGCATGGGGCTTCGGTTTCCTACTTCTCACCATCATTACTATTTTTATTAGAGGTAAGGCTCGTTCAGAATACACAGAAATGTTATGATAGATTAGGATGAATGGGCATGGTAGCACTTGTTTGTAATCCAGGAGCAGAGAGGCTGAATGAGGCAGGAGAGTTGTCCAGAATTGAAAGCCAGACTGGATGGTTTAGTGTGACCTTGTTTCGAAAACGAAACAAAACACCCCCCACCCCCAAGGATGTGGGAATGACTCGGTGGTAGAGACCCTGCCTAGAATCCCCCAGTGAGGGGCAGGGGTGTGGCTCAGTGGTAGAGCCCCTGCCTAGAATCCCCCAGTGAGGGGATAGGGTGTGGCTCAGTGGTAGAGCCTCTGCCTAGAATCCCCCAGTGAGGGGCTGGGGTGTGGCTCAGTGGTAGAGCCCCTGCCTAGAATCCCCCGGTGAGGAGCTGGGGTGTGGCTCAGTGGTAGAGCCCCTGCCTAGAATCCCCCAGTGAGGGGCTAGGGTGTGGCTCAGTGGTAGAGCCCCTGCCTAGAATCCCCCAGTGAGGGGCTGGGGACGTGGCTCAGTGTTAGAGCCCCTGACTAGAATCCCCCAGTGAAGGGCTGGAGTGTGGCTCAGTGGTAGAGCCCCTGCCTAGAATACCCCAGTGAGGGGCTGGGGACGTGGCTCAGTGGTAGAGCCCCTACCTAGAATCCCCCAGTGAGGGGATGGGGTGTGGCTCAGTGGTAGAGCCCTTGCCTAGAATCCCCCAGTGAGGGGCTGGGGACGTGGCTCAGTGTTAGAGCCCCTGCCTAGAATCCCCCAGTGAAGGGCTGGGGGCGTGGCTCAGTGGTAGAGCCCCTGCCTGGAATCCCCCAGTGAGGGGCTGGGGAGCGTGGCTCAGTGGTAGAGCCCCTACCTAGAATCCCCCAGTGAGGGGCTGGGGACGTGGCTCAGTGTTAGAGCCCCTGCCTAGAATCCCCCAGTGAAGGGCTGGAGTGTGGCTCAGTGGTAGAGCCCCTGCCTAGAATCTCCCAGTGAGGGGCTGGGGTGTGGCTCAGTGGTAGAGCCCCTGCCTAGAATCCCCCAGTGAGGGGCTGGGGGCGTGGCTCAGTGGTAGAGCCCCTGCCTAGAATGCCCCAGTGAGGAGGCTGGAGGTGTGGCTCAGTGGTAGAGCCCCTGCCTAGAATCCCCCAGTGAGGGGCTGGGGTGTGGCTCAGTGGTAGAGCCCCTGCCTAGAATGCCCCAGTGAGAGGCTGGAGGTGTGGCTCAGTGGTAGAGCCCCTGCCTAGAATCCCCCAGTGAGGGGCTGGGGTGTGGCTCAGTGGTAGAGCCCCTGCCTAGAATCCCCCAGTGAGGGGCTGGGGGCATGGCTCAGTGGTAGAGCCCCTGCCTAGAATCCCTCAGTGAGGGGCTGGGGTGTGGCTCAGTGGTAGAGCCCCTGCCTAGAATCCCCTAGTGAGGGGCTGGGGTGTGGCTCAGTGGTAGAGCCCCTGCCTAGAATCCCCCAGTGAGGGGCTGGGGTGTGGCTCAGTGGTAGAGCCCCTGCCTAGAATCCCCCAGTGAGGGGCTGGGGTGTGGCTCAGTGGTAGAGCCCCTGCCTAGAATCCCCCAGTGAGGGCCTGGGGTGTGGCTCAGTGGTAGAGCCCCTGCCTAGAATCCCTCAGTGAGGGGCTGGGGTGTGGCTCAGTGGTAGAGCCCCTGCCTAGAATCCCCAGTGAGGGGCTGGGAGTGTGGCTCAGTGGTAGAGCCCCTGCCTAGAATCCCCCAGTGAGGGGCTGGGAGTGTGGAACACCCCAGTTGCTTAGCATTCAGAAGACCTGGGTTCAATCTCTAGCAATTAAAAAACAAAAAGTTTGCCTAGCAATGTCATCATCGAACTAAGACCCAGCTGTGTTGTTCTGGGAGGGAAGGAGATGCAGAGGTGGGCTAGGAGGGGCTATGACGTAGGGAGCAGGGCCCACTAGGTCTCGATCCTACAGAGAGCAGAGCTTGGCCCTCACTCTCTCCCATTCCTTACTACGCCCCCCACCCTCCACTCCCCGCCCCCAGGAGACTTTGCCTACAACATGGACCAGGATAATGCTCGCGTCGGGGACAGATTCATGCGGCTCATCGAACCGGTGGCTGCCAGCCTGCCGTACATGACGTGCCCTGGGAACCACGAGCAACGCTAGTGAGTGTGGGGGCTGCAGGTGTGCACTGCGGGTGTGCACTGCGGGTGTGCACTGCGACTGCGGGTGTGCACAAAGGCCAGAAGAGTGAAGCAGGCTGTGTCCATGTTAGACAGACTCTTAAGTACCTCATGATGCCGCGGCTCATTGGAAGTGCGGGGTGCGGGGGGGGGGGGGGGGGGAGGGGAGAAAGGGTAGGGGTAGCAGGGTAGGGGGGAGAAAGTGGGTGGGCTGGGAGCCACACTTGATATGTGGTAGTGCTCGCTCGCCTTTAATCCCAGCACTCTGGGAGGCAGAGACAGGCGGAGCTCTGTAAGTTCGAGGCCAGCCTGGTCTACAAAGCGAGTCCAGGGCAGCAAAGGCTACACAGAGAAACCCTGTCTCCAAAAAAAAAAAAAAAAAAAAAGGAAGGGCTACCGCAAATAGGCCCTTACCCCTTGCTCATTATAATTCCTCTCCCCCCTCGCCCGCCCCCTCCAGCAATTTCTCTAACTACAAGGCTCGCTTTAGCATGCCGGGAGACAATGAAGGCTTGTGGTACAGGTAATGCGGTGGGCGCTGGGGGATTGGACCGGCTACCCTGAAGGCTGGGCGGTCCTCCCAGTCTCTGACCCTTGCCCTTTGGCCCCTGCAGCTGGGACCTGGGCCCCGCCCATATCATCTCCTTCTCCACTGAGGTGTACTTCTTCCTGCACTACGGCCGTCACCTGGTGGAGAGGCAGTACCGTTGGCTGGAGAATGACCTCCAGGTAAGGCGCGAGCCGGGCCCCGGTCTCTCGCCCCCGTGCACGGGCCCCGGTCTCTCCCCTCCGTGCACCGGCCCCGGTCTCTCGCCCTGGTGCTCTCCCTCACTCTGGCCCCTTTCTCTAGAAAGCCAATAAGAACCGGGAGGCCCGGCCGTGGATCATCACGATGGGCCACCGGCCGATGTACTGTTCCAATGCGGATCTGGATGACTGCACGAGGCACGAGAGCAGGGTGAGGCCCCTTCCCGGGTGGCAGTGAGACTCGGTGGGTGGGGGGGCGCGGACGGGCTGAAGCTTTATCCTCACCACTCTGCTCGGCTCACCAGGTCCGCAAAGGCCTCCATGGCAAGTTGTTTGGCCTAGAGGATCTTTTCCATAAATACGGTGAGTGACCCTGGGGGAGCACCCCTTCCCTGCCCCCTACCCCCTCCTTCCATCTCTACCATCCCCCACCCCTCCCACTCCCACCTCTTCCCACTGCCCCAACCCTCCCATCCCCCCACCTCACCAACCCCCACCTCACCAACCCCCACCTCCCTACTCCCTCCCCCATCCCTCCCACCCTATCCCTCCCCCAACCCCCCATCCCTCCCACCCCCTCCCTCCCCACCCCACCCCCACCCCCTCACTCCCCCACCTCCCCACCCCTTACCTCCCTACCTCTCACCCCCACCCCACCCCCCACCCCTCACTCCCCCACCTCCCCACCCCCACCCCCTCACTCCCCCACCTCCCCACCCCACCCCCTCACTCCCCCACCTCCCCACCCCCACCCCCTCACTCCCCCACCTCCCCACCCTCCCCCACCCCTACCACTTACCCCCTACCTCCTCGCCCCATCCGTCCACCCCACCCCCCACTCCTTACCTCCCCACCCCGCCCCCCACCCTGCACCCCTCCACCCCCATCCCCCACTCCCATCCCCCACCCACCCCATCTCTCTGCACCCAAGAGCCTGACCATCATCACTCACTGTGTTCCGTCCAGGTGTGGATCTGGAGTTCTGGGCTCACGAGCACTCCTACGAACGACTGTGGCCCATTTACAACTACCAGGTGCGGCCCAAAAGGCTGATGGTGTTCGCGAGGTCAGACCCTCCCCTGGGGCTGTCACCCACCAGCCACTTTGTCCTTTTCTCCAGGTGTCTAACGGCAGCCTGGAACAGCCCTATACCAACCCTCGAGGCCCGGTCCACATCATCACAGGATCTGCGGTGAGCGAGCGGGAAGCGTGCGCAAGACCGGTGACAGCAACCGCCATTGCGTCCTGAGCCGGGAGACCGGGGTGGGGTGAGGGTGGGGGAGTGAGCGGGGGGGGGGGGGGCAGTGAGGTGGGGAGGGGGTGCCGCTGATGGCATGCCCATCAGACAGGCAGGGGAACTGAGGCAACCGCCATTGCGTCCTGAGCCGGGAGACAGTGGGGGTGGGGGTGGCGGGGGAGGGGTGGGGGGTGGGTGGGAGGTGTCGCCGATGGCGTGCCCATCAGACAGGCGGAGGGGGGGTAGGGGGGGGACCTAGGCTAGGGTAGCAAACAAGATGGAGAAACAACAGTGCTTGGAAGCCTCCGTGTGGTGGCGCGCTCAGGAGGCTGGAAGCCAGAGGACTGCCCTGAGTTCAGTGCCACACAGTGAATTCCAGACCAGCCGGGGCTGCAGTGTGAGGCCTTATCTCAAAAAAGCTAAACAGGACCAGAGATAGACGTCTCTGTGAGTAACTCTACTCGATGCCACACCTGATGATCTGAGTTCAAGTCCCCTGACCCACACGTGGGAAGAGAATATCACACACACACACACACACACTAAAATGTAAATAATAGTAATAGTAATAATAATAATGATGTTGATAATAATAAACCAAAACCAGGAAACAAAGCCAACCACCATGGGCTGCCTGTGCCCCTACGAAACAAAGCCAACCACCATGGGCTGTCTGTGCCCCTTGCATTCAGGAAGTGGAAGGAAATCAGGGCCATCCTTAGCTATATAGCAAATCTGAGACCACCAAGGACTTACATGAGACCCAACACAAACAATGCGCTGGAGAGAGGCTCAGCGGTTAAGAGTGTCCGCTGCCCTGCAGAGGACCAGAGTTCAGTTCCCAGCCCCGGCGTCAGGCAGCTGTGACCACAGACACACACACAAGAAGGAAAGAAAAAAAGGGGAGGGGGGCAGGGAGGGAAGGAAGGAAGCAATGTGTTTTAGGTTTTAGGTTCGTTTACTGTAAAATTCTCTTTTTCCTCTTAAGACATGGTCTCTCCATGAAGCCCAAGCTAGCCCAAGCCCTAAGCATTCTACCTCACCCTCTCCTCTCTCTAACCTTGCCTGGCTGGGGGCTCCTTTTCTTTCTTTTTTTCTTTTTCTTTTTTCTTTCTTTCTTTCTTTTTTTTTTTTTTTTTTTTTTTTGGTTTTTCGGGACAGGGTTTCTCTGTGTAGCCCTGGCTGTCCTGGACTCGCTTTATAGACCAGGCTGGCCTTGAACTCACAGAGATCCACCTGCCTCTGCCTCCCCAGTGGGGTGGCTCCTTTTTTAAAGATGATTTATTTATTTGTTTGTTTGTTGAGACAGACAGGTTCTCACTATGTAGCCTTGGCTGTCCTGGAACTCAATTTGTAGACCACTCTTGCCTCCCACTCACAGGGATCCACCTGCCTCTGCCTCCCAAGTGCTGGGATTAAAGGCCACTAGGCCAGGCTTTAAACTGATTCTTACAAATGATTAAAACTACAGTTAAAAACTATCCAGATCGGGCAGGAGAGGTGGCTCAGAGGTTAAGAGCACTGACTGCTCCTCCAAAGGTCCTGAGGTCTTAACCACATGGTGGCTCACAACCATCTATAGTGAGGTCTGGCGCCCTCTTCTGGCCTGCAGGTGTACGTGCAGACATAACATTGTCTACATAATAAATAAAGACAAAATGTTTTTTAAAAAATACCTATCCAGATCAGCCGGGTGTGGTGGCGCACGACTTTAATCCCAGCACTCAGGAGGCAGAGGCAGGCAGATCTCTGTGATTTTATGGCCAGCCTGGTCTACAAAGGGAGTCAAGGACAGCCAGAGCTACACAGAGGAATCCTGTCTTGAAAAAACAAAAACAAAAACAAAACAACAAAAACAAAGAAAACCCATCCAGATCAAAAAGCAAACAGCACAGCGGGCAGGAGGGGAGGAGGAGCTACAGCCCACACCTTTTCTTTGTCTTGTGTTCAGTCTCACATACCCCCTTTTTTTTTTTTGGTTTTTTTTTTTTTTTTTTTTTTTTTTTTTTTTTTTGGTTTTTTGAGACAGGGTTTCCCTGTGTAGCCTTGGCCATCCTGGACTCACTTTGTAGACCAGGCTGGTCTTGAACTCACAGCAATCTGCCTGCCTCTGCCTCCCGAGTGCTGGGATTAAAGGTGTGCACCACCATGCCCGGCTCACATCCCCTTTTTAAAAAAGTATTCTCCTCTCTTTTTAAAAAAATATTTATTTACTTATTATGTATACAGCATTATGCCTGCATGTACTGCAGGCCAGAAGAGGGCGCCAGATCTCACTATAGATGGCTGTGAGCCACCATGTGGTTGCTGGGAATTGAACTCAGGACCTCTGGAAGAGCAGCCAGTGATCTTAACCGCTGAGCCACCTCTCCAGCCCCTCACGTCCCTTTCCCCACCCCCCCACATCCGTTTTTAAAAAGTATTTTTGCTTTAGTGTAACTGTTGTGTGTGTTGGCGCCATGAACACGCGTGTCACAGCACATGTGTGGTGCTCGGAGGACAAAAGGAAGGATTCGCTTCTCTCCTTCTACCCTGTGGGTCTGGACTCAGACTCAGGTCCTCAGGCTCCGTGACAAGTGTCTTTTTTCCACAGAGCCACCGCCCCAGCCGCCGGTCTTAGGCCCCTTGCATGACCTTTTAAAAGTGTTCTCTGCACACAAAGGAATAATTGTCTAGACAGCTCCATCATTGTGTCACCCACTTTAAAAAAAATAAATAAATGGCCACGGCCACTCTTCACAGCCCACGGGTTTTAACAGCCTGCGTCAGCATCACCTGCAAAGCTTTTGCTCTATTTGGCCAATTCTGTTAGTATCTTCGCCTTTGGTTTTCCTGAGACAACGTGCTGCTGTGTAGCCGAGGCTAACCTAGAGCTCACCTGCCTCCTGACTCGGCCTGTCATCTGCCGTGATGTTCTGTGGGCCCACAGCTCTCTAAAGAAGTGGACGTTCAAGCCGGGCGATGGTGGCGCACGCCTGTAATCCCAGCACTCGGGAAGCAGAGGCAGGAGGATCACTGTGAGTTCGAGGCCAGCCTGGTCTACAAAGCGAGTCCAGGACAGTCAAGGCTACACAGAGAGACCCTGTCTTGAAAAAAAACAAAAAAACAGAAAAAAAGAAACAGACATTTCACTCCTGACAATTAATTACTTCTCCTAACGCAGGGTGCAGAACTATGCTTTTTTTTTTTTTTTAATTTTGTAAAGTTTCTCATTTTCTCTGCTGGGATTTCCCGCCTTATTACCCTCTTTCCCCTAGGCACTGGTTTTTATTTTCTCTCACTAATTAATCTTGAGACCAGCTCATGCAGTCCATGCTGGTCTCATACTTGATGTCTAGTTACTATATAGTTCAGATTGACCTTGAGCTTTTAAATTAATTTAATTTATTTTATTTTACATGTACGGATGTTTTGCTGCCTGCATGTATGTATGCAGAGCATGTGCATGCAATGCCTGAAGGGTTCAGAATAGGGCGTGGATCCTCTATAAGACTGTGGCGAGCCGCCGTGTGTGTGTGTGTGTGTGTGTGTGTGTGTGTGTGTGTTGGGAACAAAAACCCAGGTCCTCTGCAAGAGCAGCCAGTGCCCTTAACCACTGAGCCACCTTTCCAGGCCCTGGCCTTGAACTTCTGATGCTCCTGCCTCTGCCTCCGAGGGGCTGGGATTTCAAACCATGCGCACCCATAACATTTGGCGCATTGTGCATGCTAGGCAACCATTCTGTCAGCTGAGCTGCAACCCAGCCCTGTTTCCCTTTTTTAAAAAAAGTTGTTTATTCCTGTGTTTATTTCTGTGTAGGGGAGGCACATGTGCCAGGGCTCACACGAGGAGGTCAGAGGACAGAGTGCTAGAGCCGTTTTCTCCCTTCACCATGCAGGTTCTAGGGACCAAACTCACGTTGTTAGGCACGGAAGCGGGCGCCTTTATCCGCTCGGCCGTCTCGGGAGTCCCCAGTTCATTTTCGAGGCAGGCTCTCACTCCATAATCCAGGCTGGTCTGGCCCTAACTGTGTAGACCAGGCTGACCTTGAACTTGGTGATCCTCTTGTGTCAGCCTGCCAACTGCTGGTACTGAAAGTTTTTGGGTTTTTTTGTTTTTGTTTTTGTTTTTCGGGTGAAGGTTTCTCTGTGTAGCCTTGGCTGTTCTGGACTCGCTTTGTAGACCAGGCTGGCCTCCGACTCACAGCGATCCTCCTGCCTCTGCCTCCTGAGTGCTGGGATTAAAGGCATGCACACCATGCCTGGCTCTGGTACCGAAGGTCCTTAGCCAAACTGTAACTCACATTTCTTGGAGGCCGCAGGCCTGGCCCGACGTGTTTTCCACTGCCTGTGTGTCCGGTGCTTGTCTGACCATCTGTCTGACCATGTGACCATCTGCCTGACCATCTGTCTGACCATCTGCCTGGCCATCTGTCTGATCATCCATCTGACCATCTGTCTGACCATCTGCCTGGCCATCCATCTGACCATCTGTCTGACTGCCCATCTGTCTGGCCATCTGTCTGACCATCTGCCTGACCATCTGTCTGTCTGGCCATCTGTCTGGCCATCTGTCTGACCTTCTGTCTGGCCATCTGTCTGACCATCCGCCTGACCATCCGTCTGACCATCTATCTGACCATCTATCTGACCTTCTGTCTGACCATCTATCTGAGTGTCTGTCTGACCATCTGCCTGACCATCTGTCTGACCATCTGTCTGGCCATCTGTCTGACCATCTGCCTGGCCATCCGTCTGACCATCTATCTGACCATCTATCTGACCTTCTGTCTGACCATCTATCTGAGTGTCTGTCTGACCATCTGCCTGACCATCTGTCTGACCATCTGTCTGGCCATCTGTCTGACCATCTGCCTGGCCATCCGTCTGACCATCTGCCTGACCATCTGTCTGGCCATCCGTCTGACCATCTGTCTGACCATCCATCTGACCATCTGTCTGACCATCTGCCTGGCCATTTGCCTGACCATCTGTCTGACCATCTGCCTGACCATCTGTCTGACCATCCGCAGGGCTGTGAAGAGCTGCTGACTCCCTTTGTCAGGAAACCCAAACCCTGGAGCGCCGTGCGTGTGAAGGAGTATGGGTACACGCGGCTGCACATCCTTAACGGCACCCACATGCACATCCAGCAGGTGTCTGACGACCAGGTCTGTCTGGGGGGCAGCTTATGGAGTATGGGTACACGCGGCTGCACATCCTTAACGGCACCCACATGCACATCCAGCAGGTGTCTGACGACCAGGTCTGTCTGGGGGGCAGCTTATGGAGTATGGGTACACGCAGCTGCACATCCTTAATGGCACCCACATGCACATCCAGCAGGTGTCTGACGACCAGGTCTGTCTGGGGGGCAGCTTATGGAGTATGGGTACACGCAGCTGCACATCCTTAATGGCACCCACATGCACATCCAGCAGGTGTCTGACGACCAGGTCTGTCTGGGGGGCGGCTTATGGAGTATGGGTACACGCAGCTGCACATCCTTAATGGCACCCACATGCACATCCAGCAGGTGTCTGACGACCAGGTCTGTCTGGGGGGCGGCTTATGGAGTATGGGTACACGCAGCTGCACATCCTTAATGGCACCCACATGCACATCCAGCAGGTGTCTGACGACCAGGTCTGTCCGGGGGGGCGGTTTACTGAGTAACAAACTGCACAGCTTGGTCCAGGGTACACGGGAGCTGAGTGCTTAAAACCTTGCACTCAAAAGTAAATCAAGCTGCTGGTCCCAGTAGCACATGCCTTTAATCCCCGAATTTGAGAGACAGAGGCGGGCAGGTCTTTGAGTTAAAGGCCAGCCTGGTCTACAAAGCAAGTTCACAACTGCCAGGGCTACACAGAGAGACCCTCTCTTGAAAACAGAAACCAAAACAAACCAATAAACTGGGTGTGGTGGTACATAGCTATAACCTCATCACTTGAGAGACTGAGGCAGAGGAACTGGGGTCATGGCTCAGCGGTAGAGCCCCTGCCTAGAATCCCCCAGTGAGGGGCTGGGGTGTGGCTCAGTGGTAGAGCCCCTGCCTAGAATCCCCCAGTGAGGGGCTGGGGGCGTGGCTCAGTGGTAGAGCCCCTGCCTAGAATCCCCCAGTGAGAGGCTGGGGGCGTGGCTCAGTGGTAGA
Organism: Acomys minous; assembly: GCF_964271855.1. NCBI lineage: Eukaryota > Metazoa > Chordata > Mammalia > Rodentia > Muridae > Acomys > Acomys minous. The sequence goes on along the minus strand of NC_140502.1, from coordinate 24,416,320 downwards.
GCCCCTGCCTAGAACCCCCCAGTGAGAGGCTGGGGGCGTGGCTCAGTGGTAGAGCCCCTGCCTAGAATCCCCCAGGGAGGGGCTGGGGTGTGGCTCAGTGGTAGAGCCACTGCCTAGAATCCCCCAGTGAGGGGCTGGGGTGTGGCTCAGTGGTAGAGCACCTGCCTAGAATCCCCCAGGGAGGGGCTGGGGTGTGGCTCAGTGGTAGAGCCCCTGCCTAGAATCCCCCAGTGAGGGGCTGGGGGTGTGGCTCAGTGGTAGAGCCCCTGCCTAGAATCCCCCAGTGAGGGGCTGGGGGTGTGGCTCAGTGGTAGAGCCCCTGCCTAGAATCCCCCAGTGAGGGGCTCAATGGTTGAGCACCAGCATAACATGTGTGAGGCCCTAGGTTCAATCCCCAGCTCTGAAAAAGAATAATAAAACAAACCAAATAAAATAAAAATATAAAGAGAGGTTGAGGCCACAGGACCTAGGCTTGAAGGCCAGCAGGACTATTTAGGGTGACCATGAGCCCAAAAGAGAGAGAGAGAGAGAAGCTGGACGTGGTGGCGCATGCCTTTAATCCCACTACTTGAGAGGCAGAGGCAGGCAGATCGCTGTGAGTTCGAGGCCAGCCTGGTCTACAAACTGAGTCTAGGACAGTTAAGGCTAAGAGAAACCCTGTCTCAAAAAACAACAACAAAAAAAAAAAAAAAGAAGAAGAAGAAGAAGAAGAGAGAGAGAGTGAGAGAAAAAAAAAGCACTCTAAAATTGGAAACCTGGGTTCAAATCCTGCCTGTGCTTCCTACCAGCCACGAGACCCTGAGTAACTTCTCTGACCTCTTTGGTCTTCTTCACGGTTTCATATCTGTAAAATGGGGTCAACAACAGCTTCTGAGTCACAGGGTGACGTGGCCGTGCAATAACACCCATAACGCGCTGAGAACAGAGCCTGGGAGTGGGAGGTCAGATAAGTATTAAAGACCAGGTGGCTGATGGGAGTGGGGCAGATGCACGTGGGGTGGGCCTGAGGAGTAGCAGCCCTGTTTACGTCTGCCTCCTGTGAGCACTGCTGTGGTCCAGGCGTGCGATAGATTGCCTTGTCCTTGGTGTGATTCTTCTATTCTTTTTCCTTTTTTCTTTTCTTTCTTTCTTTATGTTGTTGTTGTTTTTGTTTGTTTTTCGAGACAGGGTTTCTCTGTGTAGCCTTGGCTGTCCTGGAATCACTTTGTAGACCAGGCTGGCCTCGAACTCACAGCGATCCTCCTGCCTCTGCCACCTGAGTGCTGGGATTAAAGGCGTGCACCACAACGCCTGGTTTGTGTTCCCTCTAAATAACATGGCAGCTGAGCAAAGAGACATGTGCTTAGCTGGGCGGGCAGTTGTGGTGCACGCCTTTAATCCCGGCACTTGGGAGGCAGAGGCAGGCAGATCTCTGTGAGTTCGAGGCCAGCCTGGTCTACAGAGAGAGTCCAGGACAGCCAAGGCTACACGGAGAAACCCTGTATCAAAAAAAAAAAAAAAAAGAAAAAAAAAAGAAAAAAGAAAGAAAGAAAAAAGAAAAAGAGTGACATGCGCTTAGAGCAGGATGGACACTGTGTACAGCACAGGCTCCTGATGGCATGTTCTAGATGAGTGTGTATGCAACTCAGTGTAGCAAACACGGTGCCCTGGGGTTTCATCACAGCAGCGCATAAATGGTGGCTCATGCCAGCACCTAAGAGCGCAGAGGGGCCGTTCAAAGTCACCCTCACTTATATGCTGACTTGAGGCCAGCCATATCACATGAAATCCTATCTCAAAACTAAAACCAAAGCCTAACAACTGAATGAAAACTCCCATCCCTTAGAAATAGCAGATTATGGCCTGGAGAGACGGCTCGGAGGTTAAGAGCACAGTCTGCTCTTCCATAGGTCGTAAGTTCAATTCCCAGCAACCACATGGTGGCTCACAACCATCTGTAATGTGATCTGGCGCCCTCTTCTGGCCTGCAGGGGTACATGCAGGCAGAGCACTGTATACATAATAAATAAATAGATAAATCTTTAAAAAAAAAAAAGAAAGAAAGAAAGAAAGAAAAAATAGCAGGTTATGCCAGTCATGGTGGCGCACGCCTGTAATCACAACACTCATGGAGGCAGAGGCAGGTGGATCTCTGTGAGTTTGACGAAAAAAGAAAGAAAAGAAAAAAGAAAAAGAGCGAGTTAGCACTGCCTCGACAGGAGGTTGAGACATCATGGTCCTATGAAGCCTAGGCTGATCTGGCACAGATCCCTCCTCCTCCGCCTCCCGAGTGCTGGGACGAAAGGCGTGCACCACCACCGCCCGGCCCTCATCTGGACTTTTCGAAATGAGGGAGACCGAGGCCCAGAGAGATGTAGCAGCTCGCCCAAGGCCATCCAGCTTGAGAGGCGGCAACTGGATTTGAACCCCGGGCCCCGCTGGCCTCACAGGCCAGGCTTTCCTTCCTCACTGTCTGTTGTTTCTGACCTTCACAGGACGGCAAGATTGTGGACGACGTCTGGGTGGTTAGACCTCTGCTTGGCCGGATGACGTACCACTAAGACCGGGGGCTCCCCTGATGAAGACACTTTGCTGCTGTGACCAGGCAGTATCTTGGCCTGGGTGGGGAGTCAGGGCAGGACCCCACTCTCTCACCATCCAAAAGCCTGGGGGTGCAGCCTTGAGAGGGTCCAGACAGCTCCTGCCTCCTGGAGAGGAGGGAGCCCAGGCTGGTTGGAGAGGGAGGGCAGGTTTGTGGGCACCAGCAGGGCTGCGCTGCCAACATAGCCCGCCCTCCTGCATCGCTCTGACACGGCAGGGGACTCATGGGCCTCAGAATAAAGAGGCTTACAGCCGTGGCTCCCCGGAATGAAACTTCCTCTTGGGCTGTCTGTCCCTTTGCCCTCTCCTGAAGGGTGCCGTGTGCTGGGATCAGCAAGGCGGGCCCAGCCGTCGTGACGGGGACTTGCAGGCAGATTACTTCCGCCTCTGTCATCCTGCCCTGGCCTGGATTCTGCGATGCTAGCCCAGATGTGCTGCTCACTCGATGCCCCTTTGTGCCTCAGTTTCCCAGCCAACACTGCCTTCTCTCTGTCGCCTCCCGCAAGGCAAAGCTGAGAAGCCTCTCAGGAGCACAGAGATCTTTTTCTTTTCTCTTCTCCAGGTGCCTCTTGGTTTCTTCTCCTCCTCTTCCTCCTCCTCCTTCTCCTCTTTCTTCCCTTTTGCATCTCCTACATGGTTGGTTGAGCATCTATCATGCGGGCTGGACCAAGATGGACCCCTGTCCTTTGGCAGCACAGACATGGAAGCAGGACTTTGAATAGCAACCAGTTTACCAGGGATAAGAGATGAGGGACAGGGGGCGGGGTGTTAAGGGGAAACAGTGTCCATTTCCAGGGAGACTATGACATTTAGACTAAAGTTGACGACAGAGGACACAGGTGACGCAGGAAGGGCGAAGACCATGAGGCTGCTGTGGCTGTCATAGAAACAGTGATGGAGAGAGGGGAAGAGACAGAGCAGTGGCTGGTCATGGAGGAGCCTTGTGGGCCACAACGTGGACTTTAGATGCAGCCATGGGGAGGGTCCCACAGCAGATTTCTGGCTCCGCCTCCCCCACCCACCCCCACCCCCCGTGTCACCTCATGGCTATTCTTCCATTGTACGTTCATTTCTCTCAGCCTCTTGAGGTCTTAGCCTCGCTCACCTGTCCCTCAACCCAAGGCTCAGGGGCAAGGCCCGTAGAAGCTTCTGGAACACAGAAGACACTTTTAACTTTCCCTTTGGGAGACCAACGCAAAAAAAAAAAAAACCACAGCCTGGCCTTCCTGAGCTCACTCTCTGGAGTGCCTCCATATTGGAGGGCCCCCCCCATCCCCCCTCCCTTTTTTTAGACGGGTCCTCATGTAGGCCAGGCTGGCTGTCAACTCTCCCATGTAGCTGAGGAGGCCCTTGAACTTCCGAACCTCCTGCCTCCATCTCCCAATCGCTCGGATTCCAGGTGTGTACTACCATGCCTGGCTCGGCGTGGGCATCTTTTCTATCTTGTATTTCCTCTTCAGAGCCTTCCCTGTGAACCCGCCCCGAGGCCAGGCTTTGGGGCTGCATATAGACTTCAGTCACCAGTGTCTTCACTGCCTGCCTCCTCCTCCTCCTGTCAGTGTCTGTCTCCTTCCCGGGCTTGGGGCTCTGTGGTGGTGGCCAGTGGCATTTTGTTCACACCTATACTAGCAGGTTGGGCTGGGCCCTGCCCATTCTAGGCCACTGCTGTCACTGGGACGGGTGTCTCCCTGTCTCCTATTGGACGGTCAGCGCTAATGAGGACAGGGCCCAGTGTGGCCCAGCGTGACAGAGGCCCCGTGCAAGGTTATCACATGCCATGCCCTGACCTGACCACGTCAGGGACTGACAGTGATGAATCAGGCGGACAAACCAGGTTGCCCGGTCCAAATGATGCACAAGGAGAGAGAATGCTGACCCGTGAGGGCGTGTTGCGAAGGAGACTGCTGAGGTTGCCACAAAATGCCGCCGCCGCCGCCGTGCAGGCTGTGGACGTGCCTGTCCGCAGAAGGCAAAAGGCCCTGCAGCCGGGCAACTCGAAGGGAGGCGCGGCGCCCAAGCCCGGCTTTGCCACTTCCTGTGTGAAAACTGCAAGTCACGGACGGTCCACTGTGAACCTGTTTCTGTATCCATATGTAAAGGAGAAGCCCGTGGAAAGCAGCAGCCTTGCCTGGAGTTAAAAGCTCATCACCAACCTGTGCTTTTTTTTCCCTCCCGCCCTCCTCCTGTCCTCTCCCTCTCCCCCTCCCCCTCTCCTCCTCCCCCTCCCCCTCCCCCTCCCCCCTTCTCTCTGCCTGCGTCACTCCTCCCCTCCCTCCTTTTCTCCTGCCTTGCTTCCTTTTCTTCCTCTCAACTCCGAATCCTATCCATATCCAGTCACTGACAAACACTCCCAATTTACTTTTTTTTTTTTTGTCATGAGAAGCGAAACATGCCCGACCCTCCCCATAGGCTGGCTTTGATCTAATGATCTGGTTCCAACCTCCCCTGAACGGGCATTACAGGCAGGCGCCATTACTCCAGCCTGCCCTTCATGTTGTTAAGATTTTAGTCATGCCGGGCGCGGTGGCGGCGCACACCTTTAATCCCGGCACTCGGGAGGCAGAGGCAGGTGGATCGCTGTGAGTTCGAGGCCAGCCTGGTCTACAAAGTGAGTCCAGGACAGCCAAGGCTACACAGGGAAACCCTGTCTCAAAAACAAAACAAAACAAAACAAAAAATATATATAAGTATTTATTTTTCTTTTATGTGTAAGAGTGTTTTTCCTACATGTATGTCTGGGCACTATGTACATAACGGGTGCCCACGCCCCTGACGTGAGCCACCGTGTGAGTGCAAAAAACCAAACCTGAGACCACTGCAAGAGCAGCCAGTGCTCTTAACTATTGAGCCCTCTCTCCAGGCCCCTTAGCTGCCTTTTTATTTATTTATTTATTTTATTATTATTTCAATCTGCTGATACAGGGTCTCATTATTGTAGCCCAAGATGGCCCCAATTAAGCTGAGATAACAGGCCACGTGCCACGTGCCACCATGCCCATCTCAGGACACACCTACCACGTAGACACGTTTTTTTTTTTTTTAAATCTGTTCTTTGTCGGCTTTAAAACTTGAACTCCAGTCAGACGGTGGTGGTGGTGTTGGTGGCGCACGCCTTTAATCCCCGCACTCGGGAGGCAGAGGCAGGCGGATCGCTGTGAGTTCAAGGCCGGCCTGGTCTACAAAGGGAGTCCAGGACAGCCAGGGCTACATAGGGAAACCCTGTCTTGAAAAACCAAAACAAACTTGAACTCCAGGGCCACAAGGATCCCCTGGATTCTGTGGCGTCCTTAGCCCAGGTCACCAGCCTTTCGTCAGGCACCCAGTGGACACCTCTGAGTGTCTGAAGACGGGAACAGGAGAGGACACTTCCTTGCTCAGCCCCAGACATCACGGGAGGGCCTTGTCCGGAACATTGAAGTCTCTGCTCCAGCCACGGGAGCCATAGCCCGGGGAGACCTGCACATGTACGGCCACCGCCACATCAACCATGTGCCCTGTGCGGGGAGACTCTTGAGGTTTTTGGAAGGAATCGCTGAGCACAGAAAATGTTACCACAAGTCCCCGGAGAGTTTGTGACCTGTTTTTCCCTGACCGCTGAAATGAATGTGGCCGCACTGTCATCTCTATTATGCTTTCTTGCCACTTTTAAAAATTATCTTTATCTTGGGGAATGATAACACGGAGAAAAAAAGGGAAAGATAAAAATGGTTCCCACACCCAGCTCTCTTTTATGATTAAAATCTCATGTGATAGTCCATTTGGGTTTTTTTGTTTGTTTGTTTGTTGTTGTTGTTGTTTCATCGTCTGGTGGTTTGGGAGCCTCTTTAAAGAGATTTGCTTTTCTCTTCTGTGTATAAGTGTGTATGTGTGACCAGGCGGTGGTGGTGCACGCCTTTAATCCCAGCATTCGGGAGTCAGAGGCAAGAGGATCGCTGTGAGTTTGAGGCCAACCTGATCTCACCAACAGAGTGAGTCCAGGACAGGAAAGGCTAACATAGAGAAACCCTGTCTCAAAAAACCAAAATATAAAAAATTTTAAAAAGTGTGTATGTGTGCACTACATACATGCAGATTCCCTGGAACTGGAGTTACAGTTGTGAGCTGCCAAGTGGGTTCTGGGAATCGAACCCAGGTCTTGTGGAAGAGCAGCCAGTGCTCTTAACCACTGAACCATCTCTCCAGTTCTAGATTATCTTTTTTTTTTTTCTTTACCTCTGTGAAGAATGTCATGGGAACTCTTTTGGGGGTTGCATTGATTCTGGAGATTACTTTTTTAATTTTATTTTTATTTTTTAATTATTATTATTATTATTTTTTTTGGTTTTGATACAGGGTTTCTCTGTGTAGCCTTGGCCATCCTGGACTCCCTTTGTAGACCAGGCTGACCTCGAACTCACAGCGGTCCACCTGCCTCTGCCTCCCTGAGTGCTGGGCTTAAAGGTGTGCGCCACCACGCCTGGCTCGTAAATACTTCTCACACATTTATTCCTGGGTATTTCCCCCCCTTTCTTAAGGCTATGGTGAATAGGATTTTCTTTTGTGTGTACCTAATTTCTTTGTCAAGATGTTCATTAAGCTGGGGTGGCCGCGCATGCCTATAATCCCAGCACTCAGGAGGCAGAGGAAGGTGGGTCTCTGTGAGCTCGAAGCCCGCCTGGCCTACAGAGTCTAGGACAGACTAGTCTACGCAAAGAGACCCTGTTTTGTTTTGTTTTTGTTTTTTTAAGATTTATTTATTTTATTTATTGCATATGAGTGCTTTATCTGCAGAAGAGGGTATCAGATTACATTAGATGGTTGTGAGCCACCATGTGGTTGCTGGGAATTGAACTCAGGACCTCTGGAAGAGCAGGTGGCGCTCTTAACCACTGAGCCATCTCTCCAGCACCCCCTGTTTTGTTTTTGAGACAGGGTCTCTCTGCACAGCCTTGGCTGTCCTAGACTCACTTCGTAGACCAGGCTGGCCTCTTCTTCACCCCCCCCCGCCCCCCCCATCCCCACTGCATTTGTATTTGTCTTTATGTGTGTTTGTCAGTGTGAGTGAACGCAGAGTGCGTGCGCAGGTGCCGGAAGCTTCCCCGGAGCAGGAGTCACAGGGCGCTGCGAGCCGCTAGACTTCAGTGCTGGGAAACAAAGTGGAGCCCTCTGCAAGAGCAGTGTACACTCGCTCGCAACCACCAAGCCGCCTCTCCAGCCGCAGGCAGGCCACTCTTGCCCAGAAACGACTTGGGCATTTCCTCCCCTCAAAAATCACTAAGCTGGGGGCTGGAGAGATGGCTCAGCGGTTAAGAGCACTCATTGCCTGCTCCTTCCGAGGTCCTGAGTTTAATTCCCAGCAACCACATGGTGGCTCACAGCCATCTATAGTGAGATCTGGCGCCCTCTTCTGGCCTGCAGGTGTACATGCAGGCAGGGATCTGTATACATAATAATAAATAATTTTTTTTAAAAAAATCACTAAGCTGCAGGAGAGAGCCGGGCAGTGGCGGCGCACGCCTTTAATCCCAGCACTCGAGAGGCAGAGGCAGGCGGATCGCTGTGAGTTCGAGGCCAGCCTGGTCTACAAAGCGAGCCCAGGAGAGCCAAGGCTACACAGAGAGACCCTGTCTCAAAAAACCAAAATAAATAAATAAATCACTAAGCTGCAGCTGACAGAACATCATCCATTATACATCAGTGTCTGACAGTCTAGAGGTCACAATCCCTCTCCTCTCTCGGCCTTCCTTTCCTGTGAGGCTGTGGCATAGTGAGATGAGGGGACGCCATGGTCGCTGGGACTGGATCACCTGCCCATCACACCCCAAGGGTCGGTCTGATAGCCAGCACGGCAACCTGACCGGCTGGCGTGAACGGATGGAGGGGTGATTCCCATCCTAACGATAAGTGAGTATTAAACAGAAAAAAAAAAAAGAAAGAAAGAAAGAAAAGAAAAAAGAAACAGGGCGTGGTAACTGGTGACCGGAATCCCAGCGCTCACGAGGTGGAGGCAGGAGGATCGCTGTGTTCTAGGCGGAGGCTGTCTACAGCAAGGTCAGTGTTTTCGCTTCTCATGTAGCCCAGGCTAGCCTCAGGTTCACTATGTAGCTGAGGGTGGCTTTGAACTTCTGACCCCCCCTACCTGCACTTCCTGGGTGCTGGGATCCTAGCCGGTGGTCCATGTCCCCAATTGAGAGGGAACATTTCTATCACCCAGATTTCCCGGCAGCAAATACTCCTCTTCCTCCACGCAGCCCCGTCAGCCTCTGGCATCAACTGATCTAATTTTGTCACTATGGGTTAGAGTTGCCTGTCTTTTTCTTTTTCTTTTTTTTTTCCTTCTTTTCTTTTCTCTTCTTCTTCTTCTTCTTCTTCTTCTTCTTTTGTGGTTTTTTTGAGACAGGGTTTCTCTGTGTAGCCCTGGCTGTCCTGGACTCGCTTTGTAGGCCAGGCTGGCCTCAAACTCACAGCGATCCACCTGCCTCTGCCTCCCAAGTGCTGGGATTAAAGGCAGTTGCTCTCTTACAATACTGTGAATGGAGCTGTGCACTACTGGCCTTTTGAAAATGCCTTCTTCCAACCCGTCCATTTCCAGAGGTCAGCCCCCCTCACCGGGGGATTCTAGGCAGGGGCTCTACCACTGAGCCACACCCCAGCCCCTCACCGGGGGATTCTAGGCAGGGGCTCTACCACTGAGCCACGCCCCCAGCCCCTCACTGGGGGATTCTAGGCAGGGGCTCTACCACTGAGCCACACCCCAGCCCCTCATTGGGGGATTCTAGGCAGGGGCTCTACCACTGAGCCACGCCCCCAGCCCCTCACTGGGGGATTCTAGGCAGGGGCTCTACCACTGAGCCACACCCAGCCCTTCACTGGGGATTCTAGGCAGGGGCTCTACCACTGAGCCACACCCCAGCCCCTCACTGGGGGAATCTAGGCAGGTGCTCTACCACTGAGCCACACCCCAGCCCCTCACTGGGAAAGTTCAGGCAAGTGCCCTCCAGATAAGTTGTAACTTCATCCCTACATGTTCTTTTAATAGCCACATGGGAGTGTTTTATGGCACAGAACTTTCTAGCCCTCATCATTTTATTTTTATTTTTTATTTTATTATTAAAAATAATATTTTTTTTTGCTTTTCTTTTCTTTTCTTTTTTTTTTTTTTTTTTGGTTTTTCGAGTCAGGGTCTCTTTGTAGCCTTGGCTGTTCTGGACTCACTTTGTAGACCAGGCTGGCCTCGAACTCACAGCGATCCGCCCAACTCTGCCTCCCGAGTGCTGGGATTAAAGGCGTGCGCCACCACGCCCGGCCTTTTTTTTGCTTTTCAAGACAGGGTTTCTCTGTGTGGCTGTCCTAGACTCACTTTGTAGGCTAGGCTGGCCTCAAACTAATAGTAATCCATCTGCCTCTGCCTCCCAAGTGCTGGGATTAAAGGCATGCGCCACCACCAGCTGGCTCATTTTATGTTTTTAATTGTTGTTCATGTTAACTTTCTCTGGGAGGAAAAAAAAAAGTAGTCAGAAGTCCAGATCCTGAAGTCAGACTGCCCGTGTGGTTTGCGGGAAGTGACTTACCCATCACTGTCCCTTAAATTTTTTGAATGGAGATACGGATTCTTGTGAGGACTTCCGTGATACCAGCCCTCCAAATCTTAGCTAGGATAGCTGTATTCAAGCCACCATTTAGCAGTTCTCCGTGTCAGACTGCGACAAGACAGGCCGCCCTTCTCAGGCTCAAACAGCCTTTGCAGGCACCAGCAACATTCTCTCTCTCTTTTTTTTTTTCTACCATTTTAAAAATTAATTTATTCATATTACATCTTGATTGTTAGCCCTTCCCCTGTTTCCTCCCATTCTTCCCTCCCTCCCACTTCCCCCCTTCCCCCCTCCCCTATGTCTGTGATTGAGGGAGACTTCCACATTCTCCTTTAAGGACCAAGAAATAAATAGTCAAGACTTTCCAAGAGTCTGGATGTCTGTTACCCGGGCCTGAAGTTTGCTGTTCTAACACTAGGTGGCGATCTAAGCCCTGGTTTGTAGGATTTGGGGACTAAATAAACCTGATTTTGGGAACGGGTTGCCGGTGGGATGGGAGGGGTGGGGGGTGGGGCGGGGAGGGAGAACGGCGGGAGCTGGGGAAGAGAGAGAGGGTGCAGTCATTTGTAACTCTCCACCGCCCCATAAATAAACCCTAATAAACTGCGTGAGCCATCCCATTGGCTGTTGGCTCGCACCATCCCCGCGTGGAGACAGATGTTAATTTTTACATCTTCCTGGGAAGAGCCCTGCTGCAAAATTTAAAGGGGCGGAGGGGGGCGGGGGGAGAGGGAGGGGGCGGAGTGTATGTTTCATGGCCGGCTGCATAGCTCGCTCTGTCAGTGTTGAGCCAGTGCGAGCGGTCTTTAAAGTCAGACCTCGGTTTAAAAAAAAAAAAAAAAAATCCCCTAAAAGGGTTTGGGGCGATCGTTCAGCGATTTAAGGTCCTTGCCGCTAAAGCCGGGTGACCTGAATTCCACCCCGGGAATCACACCGTGGAAAGGGGAGCGCGAGCTCTTCGCTCCGCACTCGTGCGCAGGTTAAACAAACAAACAAACGTAAGGAAGGAGGGGAAACAACCGCAAGAGTGACAGGAGAGGATACTTTTGAGTGCAGGCTGAAGTGTGAGAAGTTGTAGGATTTTTGCTTGTTCGCTTTTGTTGTTGTTTAAATGTTGTACGATCTTGCAACGTGTGTCCCCGACCGTGTGGGGGCAGCAGGTGAGTGAATGATCTGTTCCCCCCACACCCCACCTCGTTCTCCAGAGTGAACCAGGAACCAATAATCCCACTTCAGCATAAAACTCTCCGTGCATAGACGTCTGGAATAGCGAGGCACGGGGCGCGCCTTTAATCCCAGCACTCGGGAGGCAGGGGCAGGCGGATCGCTGTGAGTTCGAGGCCAGCCTGTTCTACAAAGCGAGTCCAGGACAGCCAGGGCTACACAGAGAGACCCTGTCCCGGAAACAAAACAAAACAAAACAAAATAAAAGCCCACCAACCAACCGACAAAACAAAACAAAAACCAAACACTAGAAAGAAACGACAACATTAAAAAAAAAAGTTAGGGATTTTGTAGCACCGTTGCAACGAGAGCTTCAGCGTCTACAGGGCGGTCGCCGCGGAGGCCACACTTGTGTTCCCAGCACTGGGGAGGTTGGAGCAGAGGGATCGGTAGTTCGAGGTCACCCTTGGCTACGCCGTGAGTTCCAGGCAGCCTGGCCTACGTGAGACTTTGTCTTAAAACAAACAGCCGGGTGGTGGTGGCGCACGCCTTTAATCCCAGCACTTGGGAAGCAGAGGCAGGCGGATCGCTGTGAGTTCGAGGCCAGCCTGGTCTACAAAGTGAGTCCAGGACAGCCAGGGCTACACAGAGAGACCCTGTCTTGAAAAACCAACAAAACAAAACAAAACAAACAAAATCAACCACATAAACAGTTCTTCAGGAGCTGTGTGTGTGTGTGTGGGGGGTGTAGTTCGCTGATAAAGAACCAATCAAGATTTCTCACGATGGTGTCTATAGTTTGGTTTTTAAATGTATTTTCTGGAGAAATGGCCCAATGCTTAAGAGCACTTGCTGCTCTTTCAGAGGGCACTGCATGCACATGGCAACACACACACACACACACACACACACACACAGTGATTGGGGAATAAATACGTTTTTTAAACTTATTTATTCTTCATATTACATCCCAACTGGGTGTTTCTCCTCCTTTCACTCCCCTTCATAAATCCTTTTTTTTTTTAGATTTATTTATTTATTATTTATTTATTTATTTTTGATTTTTCGAGACAAGTTCTCTCTGTGTTATCCTTGGCTGTCCTGGACTCACTTTGTAGACCAGGCTGGCCTCGAACTCACAGCGATCCGCCTGCCTCTGCCTCCCGAGTGCTGGGATTAAAGGCGTCCGCCACCATGGCGCGGCTATTTATTATTACATATACAGTGCTCTGCCTGCATGTACACCTGCAGGCCAGAAGAGGGCGCCAGATCACATTACAGATGGTCATGAGCCACCATGTGGTTGCTGGGAATTGAACTCAGGACCTCTGGAAGAGCAGGTGGCGCCCTTAACCACTGAGCCATCTCTCCAGCCCATTTTTTTTGTTATTGTTGTTTGTTTTTTGTTTTTTAAAAATATACTATTTGGTGTATTCTTCCAGACATAGTGACATACGCCTCACATAAGCTTGTAATCCTAGTGCTAAAACACTCGGTTAATGCATTGGAGGCCCTGGGTTCAACCGGAAATAAGATGGAGGGAGCAAGGGAGAGAGAGAGAGCAAGGGTAACAGAACACCTGAGCAGCAACTCTTCTTCCTTCATGGTTTCCGCAGACACTGACAGAACGCCCATCCCTCCCACAAACATGTACCGAGCACTGACACACCGATAACATCACAACCCTGGGGGGCACAGCCCGGGGCAAAAGCCAGAGTTCAAGGTCAGCCTGGGCTGCATAGTGAGACCCTGCCTCGGGGAAACCCAAACCAGTCAGCCGAACAGAAAACCAGAGCAAGGAAGGAAAAGAAGCTGACAGGTTTGGTAGCACGAGGTGAGAGGGGAGGCTTCGGCTCTCAGGGAAGGTAAGGTTTGAGGAAGACCTGAGGGAATACAGGGAGGGAACACAGAAGAGAATCTTCCAGACAGAAGAAAAACGGAGTGAAAAGAACCAGAGAGAGCCAGGCCGGTTTGGGGCAAGCCTGTAATCTCAGGCTCCCAAGGGGCTCAGCGGTAAAGCACTTGGGGGGGGGGCGCGGGAACGGGGCGCTGGGTGGTAAAAGCCTGCAATTCCCTAGGGCTGGGGACTTACCTAGCACTGCTCACCTGTTCAACGACCACCAGCCAAATAAATAAACAAAACCCTCAAAAACCTGAAGATGAGAAAGCATTTTTATTTCTTCAGTAAGACGTAGTAGAACCATAGATGCTAAGGTGTTTTCGTTTATGAGTTTTGTTTTTCCATTTTGATTAACATTTTAAAAAAGTAACTACATTAATTAAATTAATTTATTTATTTAATGTCTACGTCTTTCTTGTGGGGATCAGAGATCACGTTGTGGGAGGCAGTCTTCTCCTTCCAACTTGCGGGTCCAAGAGATCGAAACTCGGCGTTGGCAGCTAGAGCCTTTTAACCCACCGAGGCATCTCACACTCCCATGACTGATTTGGGGAGAAAAAAAAAAACATTAAAAGATTAAAGTAGTGTCAGATTCCCAGGTAAGGACAGTGCTTCATTCAAAACTTGTAACCTGCTTCCAGAATTCACAAACCAACTAGCATCCTTCTTGGCCTTACCTGTAAAAAAATGAGAATTTAAAGCCAACAGGGCTGTGGTGCCCAGTTTATACCAAAACTCGCCGCGTGGCAACAGCGGCACAAGGAAGCGCTTAAGAGCTGTTTCTGGCCTTTACGTTATTGAACCCGCACCATCTCGCTTCTCAGGGAGCCCGTGGGAACCTGTGGCACGAACGCCAACGCTTCACTTCCCCTTTAAGAGCCCCCGAGAGGGCGGGGAGTCAGAGTCCGCCCTCCCCCCCCAGCCCCGCCCCTTTTCCAAATTTCCCAATCTCCTCTCGGCATCCTCCTCCCGGAGGCCTCCGATTGGACAATCCGCACCAATCAGCGGGACTGCAGGGACTCCCCACCCCCAGGAGCCACGCCCTCGTCTAACAAGGCCACGCCCACCGCTCGGTCATTCCCCGTTGCTATGGGGACTGGTGGGCGGCGAGGAGTAAGGGGAGGCCCCGGATGTTCGTTGGGGATTCAACATGGCGGCGGCAGTGCCCGCGGCGGCGGCGGCGGCGGCGCGGGACAGCTGAAGGCGGTTGCGCGGGAGCGCGGAGTTCTGGGCCCGGCAGTTAAGGCCGCGAGCGATCGCGGGGCCAAGCCGGTAAGTTAGGTCGCGGGGGGCGGACGGGAGGGTTTGATGGTTACCGTGCGGTTGTGTGGGGGGGGGCGGAGGTGGGTCCGGGCACGCGCTGTGGAGGAGCGGGCATTCGGAAGGGGGCGGGGCCGGCGGGGTCAGAGTTCACCCCTGGGGGACAGGGTCGCGTGGAAACGGGGGGGGCGAGGGCGCGGGGGGAGCGCGAGTGGGGGGGGGCGCGATCGGAGGTTGGACAGGCGGAGGGGGCGTGGCCGGGTTTGAAATTTGTGCAAAGTTTGAAACACTTAAGTTGGAGAGGGGTTCGGGGCAGGTCTCGTAAAAAAGATAAATAAATAAGTAAATAAAATAAAATAAAATAAAATAAATAAAAAGCGGGGCCTCCAAGTGGTTTAAGAAGAGGGTGTTGCTCGCAAGGGTCAGAGAGGTCGCCAACCAAGAGAAGGCGAGCAAGGGGCCTGGTTGGGGATTGAAAAGTCTCGACCCGCGGAGTAGGTGGATTGAGTTTTTAGGTTTTGGGGACTCGGGTTGGGGGGGTGTGGGGGGTGCCCGGGGGGCGTGGCTGAAACTGGGCCGTAGGTAGGACGGTGCAAAAGAGGAAAATCTGACGGGTGTAAATGTTCTGGGAGGGTCAAGAGCTATATAGCCAAGCTTGGGGTGGGGGGGGGCGAGGTCAGGGAGGAGGGGACATCTAAGAGAGAGGCTTCAAAGTGTGTCCTGGAGGGGGGTGGGAGGGGGTGGAAGGGGGGAGGGGAGCCCCCTTCCCGCAGATAATGGAGGCCACGCACTGATAATAGGCTTCCCTCCCGGCGTTAAGGCTCCTGTGTACCAACTCATTTAGCACGGTACAACCTCACCGGGCCCCCGAAGCTGTTATTAAGATGCTAAGTGATTTGCCCCGGGTCAGCTAATGAGTAAGGTGAGCTGCTGGGATTCGGGCTCCCAGCTGGGGGGGGGGGGCGCTGGCCAGGAGTGCTGCTGGGGCCCTGCTGCCTTTCAGAAAACTCTCTCGGTGCTTGGTTAATGCTGAACAAGAGAGCCCACTGTGTGCGCGCCTCCTCTCCCGTTTCGCCCCCTTATCTCGTGAGCTGGGTATCAAGAGGGCGCCCCTGTTTTGCAGACGGAATAAAGTAAGCGCCAGGAAAGCTTTCTACCTGCCACCCGGTCCACTTCCCAGGAGATCTGTTCCTGGGAGCAGCCAGCCAAGCCACTCCCTGGGTGGGAACGGAGCGTCTGTTTAGCCTCCTTGGGAGGGTGTGACCTGGGAGGGGTGGTTCCCCTGGGCCTGTGGGAGTGGCGTGTGTAGGTGGGTGGCCCAGAGTCCAGCGAGCTTCTGGTTGGGTGGGTGTGACCTTAGGAATTCTCTGTTCCCGACACCACCAGCTCTCCCTGCGGTCTTTCGTGGCTCCCACCCTTTAAACCGCTGTTGCCGCGTGGCACCCAAACCCTTCCGTCTGAGGCTTGCTGGTCCTCTCCAGGGCTTTGACCTCCTAAGCAGCCGTCTTTCCGCCTGGGTCAGTCACGCTGAGCCGGCCCTGGGCAGCCCTTGGCTTTCCTTCCTTTCTCCCTTTGTTAAAGAGCCCGGTCTACCTTTTCCTGGTTCCTGCATGTGCACCCCCGCTGGCTCAGGGTGCTCGGGGAGGGCTGTTAGGCAGCGCGCTGGGTCCTGGGACCGTAGCAAGGGCCCCAGAGCCACACAGCCCTGCCTGTGGGAGCGGGCTGAGACCAGACTTCAGCCAGGGGCACTGACTGGGACAGGGAGAGTGCCCGTTTTCTGGGTCTGTCCTCGGAAAGTCCCTCGCGGAAGCTCGGGAGTAGGGCAGGAAGAGACACAGGAGTGACATGTGTAGGTCCTGGGCTGCGAGGGGCCAGGGGACAGCTGCGGAGGCTTAACCTGGGAAAGGCCGCTTACAAGTGCCTCAGTCGTCTCCTTCACAGAGTGGACCTAACGCGAGTGCTGGGTGCGCAGGGGTTGGCCTGATACCTGGCATACGGTAGGCACTGGCAGCCGGGCATACTGTGGAAGCTCTAGTCTTCTCCATGGCTCCTAACTTACCCCACAGCTGCCAACCCCACCTGCCATGCTGCCAGCCCCAGATCTGGGAGGCCACCCAGACGCCCCAGCCTTTTGTGCCAGCTTGGCACAGATGAGGAAGACGGGGCTGTGTCTTGGAGACCCAGGCTTAGGCCCTGCCTTGTCTCTGACCAGTTTGTTGTTTTTGTTTTTTCTGAGACAGGGTTTCTCTGTGTAGCCCTAGATGTCCTGGACTCGCTTTGTAGACCAGGCTGGCCTCGAACTCACAGTGATCCGCCTGCCTCTGCCTCCCGAGTGCTGAGATCACAGGCAGTTTGGGGTCTTGAGCAAGTATTGTTATACTGGCTGGTTTTGTTCTTTATGCTGTCTGGGAGACTAGTGAGAAAAACAGAGCTTTCAGTGTCAGGGGACACCCAGCCACCCCTGTCAGGCCACAAGGACAGCCAGGGTGCCATCCACCCGGTGTGTCTCCCCTCTCCTCCACCATAGCTTCTCTGAGGAACCGGATCAGCAAAGCCACCTTCACTCCGAGTCACGCCAGCACCACTGGGTCCCCCCATTCCATAGATCTGGGTGTGGGTGAGGCGGCCTCAGGCCATTGGAAGCCCCTGGGTGGCTCATGCCCACTGCTGTTGACAGTGCCCAGATCCAGTGTCACCTGGACACATCACAGTGGTCTGCACTGTCAAGGCCTTGTATGGTCACCTGCTTTCCATGCTATTGAGTATTTCTTTCTCCTGATGAGTCACATGGAGGCATCACACTCTGGTGGCCACGTGGTCAGTTCCTTGTGGAGCTGTCACTGTGCTGGGATGGATATTCTGGAATGTTCCCTTGGAGCCCATAGCCACCGTGTGTGTGTTAACTTAGCCCTTATGGAGCTCACACTCGGCCCTGATGCTGGGAACTTGCTCTCCTCGAGGCCTGCGCTGTGTGCTTCGCGGCAGCACAGAGGTTCTCTCACTGCTATGACAGTCGTGGCTCTGGCTGGACTCTCTCAGCATAGACCTGAGGTGCCTCCTCATACCCCCAGGCAGTGGGGAGCACCTGGGGAGGCGGCTTGCGTGCCTGCTTTACCCCGATGCCTGCCTAGCCTTATGTTCAGGATACAGGGCAGGCTTCAGGGCTTTGGCTGTTACTGTCTAGGGCGTGTGTGACGTTGGCCACAGCTTTGACCCCTCTCCCTCAGGGCCACCTCCCAGGGGTTGACATTTGGGAGAAGGCCTGGCCTGGGGAGAGGGCCTGCTTACTCTCTCTTTGCCTGTGTGGCTGTTGGGGCCATGGCTAACTAACTGAGTCTGGCAGGTTTGTCCCTGAGCGGCGATGCCCAGATAGGTCAGAGGAGGAAGTGCAGGCAGCGCAGAGGGGGCTTTCCGGAGAAAGAGTGAGCCAGGCCTTGAACAGAGTGGAAAACAAAACAGGCCATGGGGACGGGCCCTGGGGCCGGAGTAAGTGTGGGAGATCACAGGTGCTGGAGCAGGTGGTGGTGTGGGGACCTGGAGGGCGTGCAGTGCTGCAGGGACATTTGAGGAGCGGCTCACTCAGGTTGCCTGGGATGTGGTGGAGTGCTTACCTAGCATGCTGAGGCCCTGGCTTCCATCCTGGTAGAAAACTGGACCTGATGGCGCGTGCCCGCAACCACACAGAAGCACAAGGCGATACCCCCAAAGTCAAGATGGTCCAGGCTGCTGCTATCAAGGGATGGGTTGTAGCGGAGGCAGCAGGCCCGTTGGGATGGGAGGAGGCTCCTGTGTGACTTCATCCCTCTACTGTCTTAGTAGACACTGCAGCCGTAGACATGAGAAAACAGACCCAGAGAGAGAGAGAGACAGGGAGGGAGGATCTGAACCCTGCCTTAGGGTTCCGGAACCCCTGCACCCTGACAGCCCTCCAGAGATTTGAAAGTGGCTTTGATTGGACAGTGTCCATTTCCATCCCCATGGTCTTTGCCCAGGTCACCTTTCGCATAAGCTCTCTGGGGACCAGTTGGATGTGAGGCGTGCTGGATGGCCCTAAGTTCCTGTCCCCTCCAGTCCCCTCGTGCCCCTGCCCTTCCTTGTGCACTACTGTGCACCCCTTCTTGGCCCGTGGCTATGATGAGCTAAGGCTTCCCGGCCAGACGCCGGTCAGGGGAGTCCCCAGCAGCTGTTTGTTGCATCTCCTTAACAGACTGGTGACCACAGATGCCGCCAGAAGGAAGCTGTGCCTTTCCAAGTCTCGGCTAGGGAAATGGACAACCCCCACCCCCGCCCCGTGCGCCTTCATCCGGGGCCAAAGCTTATTGTCTGCTGGACACCCTGGCCCACAGGAAGGGTTTGGGGGTGGGGGGAGGTGCTAAGGAAGGTCCGTAGGGGAACTCCCCGGGTCCCAGGGGAGCACTCAGTGACAGATAGGACAGAAGCCACAGCTCATTGCAGCCTGTCTCCTGGAACTGCTGGTGTCCTGCTCTTTCCCAGCAGTCCAAGGGGTAAGGGGACTTCCCTGCCTGAGGCACGGTACTGGCCTACCTCTTGGCCACCCGCCTTGCTGGGAGCCTCTGGGGAAGAGACAGCCTCCTTCCTGGTAAAATGGGGTGGTTTCAGTTCCCTGCCTGCCAAGCCCGCGTGCATGCGAAGTGCTCCTGGCCTCAGCCTGGTGAGGGCTCTGTAATGTGGAGCCTGATGGCTTTCCCAGGTGTGTCTCCTGGCGCCCTGACCCCAGCCTGAAGCGCGCTGCAGTGCTCGCCCCCACCCCCACCCCCTCCACCTCCTGCGCGTGTGCCAGGGCTATGTGCAAGGACCCTGAAGCCGTCTGTCACTGACCTCATTGCCTGCGTTTTCATAGGAAGCCGCGTTGTTCTGCATGTGTGTGGATTACCTCCTCTGCGCAGCGGCGGAAACCACACACAGGCGGGAGCTGCTCGCTTCCCAACACCATGAGGGACCCCAGTTTCCGTGACTGTCTTCCTCACCACACTTGTTTCTGCAAGCACTGCCTCCCCCGTGTTTTCACTCAGGTGGGGCAGACCCTCGCGTGTCCCTCTATCCCACTCACCCCACGTTTTGAGACAGAGTAACCTGCTGGAACCCAGGTGGCCTAACTCTCCATGGTCCTCCTGCCTCAGCCTGCTGAGTTCCAGGACTCCAGCTGCCGCCATCACAGCCGCCTTGCACCTTGCACTTTGCTAAAGCTTTGGGCCACAACCAAACATGACCTCTAGTGTCCCATGGCTCCCACATGCCCTGCCTCTTCCGTGCTGCAGACAGAGCTGAGCAAACAAACATGGCTGCTCTAGAACCGAGCAGGAGGCTCAGAGCTGTGCACCCCAAGCTCTGCAGCGTGTGTGTTCCGCCTGCCGGGGGGGGTGCAGCCGGGGTGCTGTGCTGGGTTTACAGGTGTGAGCCACCAGGCCCCGTTCTGAGTATGTCCTGGGCTTACTGGCCCGGGCATGAACCCAGCTGTTACACATCTCCACTTGTAGGGCAGGAAATGAGAGCCGGGAAGGCTGTGGGGACTACTGGCTGCAGGAAGCCGTGCTGGGCTGTAGACCCAGGAGGGCTGCTGCTGCCCCTGGCTAGGACTCTGGCCGCTCCCTGTGCTAGAAGGCTCGACTTTCCTGGTGTTTTCATTCCAGGCTGCATGGGAGCTCCAAAGGGACCGAGACAGGTGGGGCCTCTCACAGAGAGGATGCCCCGCCCCGCCCTGCCCCGCCCCCGGGACGCTGATAAAGCCCCATTGTGCAGGTTCCCAGATTCCTAGTCCATTTTCACCACTCCCACAGGACAGAGGGGCCGGCAGAGGTGCCGAGGCTTGCCCTCCTGTCTCCACAGTTAGCAGTCAGATGGGCCCGGGGAGGAAAGTAGAACCCTGAGACTTCTCCACAGTGTCACCCTGACGAGCGGGCTCCCTAGGCAGCCTTACTCCTCTCTTGGGGGACCCTCCCGCCCTGCCGCCCACAGGTCTGCACAGTCCTTGCCTTTTCTTTCCCCACAGATCCCACAGCAGCCCACTTACGGATTATGCAACTGAAATGCAGTGTCCACATACAGTGTTTGTGATTGTACTACGGTGTTTGTGTGTGTGTGTGTGTGTGTGTGTGTGTGTGTGTGTGTGTGTGTGTGTGTTGCTAGGGATTAAAGCCAGGGCCTTTGTGCATGGGAGACAAGCACCAGTCCCTGGCTGATGCGCTGATGTGGTCTGGGTAAGGACTCCACCCTAGAGCCCCGCCCTCCACCCTAGAGCCCCGCCCTCTGGCTCAGCCCCACTGCTTTTTGTGTACACCTGTGTGCAGAGCACACAGCAGGGCCTTGGGTGCTCTCGAGCTCTGCCCCCGCTTTGAGACAGGGTCTCTCACAGGATAGAAGCTTGCCTTTTCTGCCAGAAGGCTCCCAGGCCCGTGTGCACCATGGGGGTTACACGGTCACAGGTACACGCAGCCTGGCCTGCTTTTCCCCTTGCATGCTAGAGCCTTGAGCTTGGCTCCTTGTGCTGCTTATTGAACAAGTTCTCTACCCTTTGAGCCGTTTCCTCCAGCCTCAGTTCTACCATGTTGTCAAGGCTTCTCACTAACTGTCAGATGCAGAGCAGTGCATACAGTAGTTACCTGAGCCAAGAGTCCTAGGGTGGGCCTCCGTGCTCAGCCTGGCTCCGGGGACCGTACCGGGAGCCTCTCACCTCTGCTCCCACCACCATGTCCTCTCTTAGTGGGGCCACCCCACCCTTGGTGCCCGTGCTGTATTTGCTGCTCCTGAATCACAGCGCCAGCTTGGTTGCTTTCAGACTCGTGGTCACGGAATCTTCCAGTGTTTGGTCTTTGTACCCTGCTCCTTTGCCCTCAGCTCTGTGGGGTAGATCTGCCTGAGAGTGTGTCACTGCCTCCTTCATCTCACTGCTGTACCACACCTGTTTCTGCGTCCCCTGCTGCGCTGGGGTATGGGCATGCGGCCCCCTTGCCAGGGTCACTCATGTCCCTTGCCTTGCATGCCTTTTCCCACGGGTCACCCCAGGAGGGAGAGCAGCTGTCCTCGCCATCAGGAGACACAACTTGATAGTGGTGAGAGTTTGTCTGTTCCACGTTGTCCAGGTCACATCCTCGTGCCCTCAGCTGCACTTGGCTTTCTAGTTGACCTGGAACCATTTTATTTGTTTATTTATTGCTTTGTGTGTGTTGAGACAGGATCTGACCGAGTAGCCCAGACTGGCCTCAAACTCATGGCAATTCTCCTGTCTCAGCCTCCAAAAAGCTGGGATGACACTTCTTAGCCTGTGTTTCTATAAATTCCAACTCTAAGCCTGTGGTGGTGGTTGCAGGAGGGGCTGGGCCCCAGGGGGCCCAAGAATCTGTCTGGAAGTAGAGGCCTTGACCAGAGAATTGCACCAAGACAGATGGGCAGAACCAGCCTGCGGCCTCACCTCAGCCTGTGGCCTCTCAGCCTGCCTCTTGGGGTCGGGCTTGAGCAACAGTCGACCTCAGTTCATACACCTTGTCCTCCCCCCTCCCTCTTCCCCCATCAGTACTGCCTCCCTTCCCAGAATCACCTGCGGCCTGCTGATGTCTTCCTTGCCACTCCTTGCTCCTGCTGCTCCCGCCTTCCGCCTAGCCCACTTTCCACAGGCCAGCACAGCCGGAAGAAGCCCGGATGGGGACCCTCCTGTGGCTCCACTCTCCTTGCAAGGCCCTTGGACACCCAGCCCTCACCTCAGGCCACCAATCTGTCCTCTTCTCTGCCAAAGAGTTCCTGGAACATCCCAGGCTAAGTCCTGCCTTAGAGCCTTTGTTCTAACTGCTCTGAGAGTCAAGTCTCTGCTGACTGTTACCCCCTTTTGGGAGACTACTAAGTACAAGGCTACAGTAGCACCCCCAATATACACACACACACCGCCATGCAGCTGGCAGCCCCGCTTGCTTGTCTCTGTAGTGCCACCATGGTCACTTAGACCCCACTGTGCTGTGATCCCTGGTGGTTTATGGTGCATCCGCCATGGCCCAGCTTCGCACTGGTAGGCGGAGCGGAGGGCCATGCTGTCGCCTTGTCCCTTACTGTGTCTCATTGCCTTGTGTGCAGTGGACGGACGGAGTGAGCTGTACTGACTGAGGCTCACTGTCAGGAGTGTGTGCTGGCAGACCCAAGCAGAGAGGCACTGTGGACGTGCCACGTAAAGAACTGTCTGGCTCCAGCTAGCTCCTGTGGGTATCCCTTGGGGAAAGTCTGGGTCGGGGGTGGTGGGGAGAAGACTGGGGGTCAGGTCCCTCATTGGGCCAAATTTAAATCATCATAAACCACCTAGCAGTTTTCGTATCTTAGTGTGTGTGTGTGTGTGTGTGTGTGTGTGTGTTCCTGTTTAGATTGTGGCCCCTTAAGTTTCCCTGTGTTCCAAGACGCTGTGAGGCTCTGCCCTGTGCAAGCTCCTCCTGGTGCCTGCCTCACAAATATGAATGGGGCTGTTTCTCTTCTTCCCAGCAAGTGTGCGCTGGCCTGTTGTGGCCTCCAGAGGAGGTCACACTGGTTGCTGCTCATTTGAGGTCTCTCCTGGCCTCAACTATGTGAGGCTGCCCTGCTAGGGGCCAGGCCTGACACAGCTTCCAGCCTGGGAGTCACTCTCTGGATGTGCATCCTCCTCACAGCGGAGAGTCGCTGAGGCCCCGTGATGGCCCTGCGCCCTGAGTGTGTGTGTGTATGGGGGGGGGTGGTATGTGTGTCAATGTAGACTTTGTAGTTAGCAGTCTCCCAACAGCCAGTGCTAATCAGCAGGGGCAGGACAAGATGGCCACACTGCAGCTGGGAATCCCAGGGGACCACACCATCTGACCTAAGGGCCTGGCACCTGTGGGGACTCCTTGGCGCAGCGTCAGCCGGTGTCTCCTCCCATGCGCTTGGCACCTCCCTGGCAGCCGTCAGGCAGGGCAGCTTCTCAGCGGCCTTCACAACTCAGAGGCCCAGTCCAGTCACCTGGTGGCTCTGCCCTCAGGCTGTGTGCGCTGCCCTCTGGTTGGTGGTTTGTCCTTTGGCTTTTATTTATTTATTTTTAACTTTCATATCATCATGAGTGTGTGTGCCCAGTGTAGGTACATGAGTGTGTGTGCAAGTGTGCTGCGGTGTACTTGTGGAAGCCAGAAAACATCATTATGAAATTGGCTTTGTTGTTGTTGCTTTTGTTTTTGTTTTTGTTTTTTTTTTGACAAGGTTTCTCTGTGTAGCCTTGGCTGTCCTGGACTCACTTTGTAGACCAGGCTGGCCTCGAACTCACAGCGATCCGCCTGCCTCTGCCTCCCGCGTGTGTGGCTTGAAATTGGCTTTCTGTTTCCATCTTTATGTGGGTTCTAGGTATTGGACTCAGCTTGGTACCCATTTAGCCATCTCACCTTCCTGTCATCCCCTCCACCCCTCCCCCACCCCCCAGCCCCCAATCCGCGAGTGTGGTCTGTGTGCCTCTGTCTTCTCTCAGGCCCTCACAACAGTGTCGTCCTTTCCCAGCAGGGGCCTTGCCTGCTGCTCATTGGCTTATTCCAGCTGCTTTATGACTGAGCAGAGGCCTCCACTCTTCACTCCCAGAAGACTGCTGGCTCCTCAAATTTGACCTTGCAGGCTGAAGACCTCCCCAGTTCCCTGCTTTTTCTGTGGCACCATCCTGGGCCCTGCAGAGGATGGGTAGGGTGCCCAGAGGAGGCTGTGATTTTCCTGAAGGATTTCAGGGGCTAATTAAAGGTTTTCCTTGACTAATCAGCATACTGTTTAATTATCAGGGAACAGGCGGAGGAATGTGGAAGGCTCTGTTGGGGTCTCCCCAGAGTGTGGCAGGAGGGAACCAGGAGGCCCTTGATAGGCTTAAAAGGATTTGGGGATACCCTGCACCTCACATATGTTAGCAGGGGTCACCAACTCTGTGTCTCCTCCACTAGTGTCTGTTTAGTGCTTTTACTTTGCTCCTCCTGGGGGTGCTGGCCTAGAGTGCAGTACTCTGGGTGCTGGCCTAGAGTGCAGTACTCTGGGTGCTGGCCTAGAGTGCAGTACTCTGGGTGCTGGCCTAGAGGGCAGTACTGTGGGTGCTGGCCTAGAGTGCAGTACTCTAGGTGCTGGCCTAGAGCGCAGTACTGTGGGTGCTGGCCTAGAGCGCAGTACTGTGGGTGCTGGCCGAGAGTGCAGTACTGTGGGTGCTGGCCTAGAGTGCAGTACTCTGGGTGCTGGCCTAGAGTGCAGTACTGTGGGTGCTGGCCAAGAGTGCAGTACTCTGGGTGCTGGCCTAGAGTGCAGTACTCTGGGTGCTGGCCTAGAGGGCAGTACTGTGGGTGCTGGCCTAGAGCGCAGTACTGTGGGTGCTGGCCGAGAGTGCAGTACTGTGGGTGCTGGCCTAGAGTGCAGTACTCTGGGTGCTGGCCTAGAGTGCAGTACTCTGGGTGCTGGCCTAGAGTGCAGTACTGTGGGTGCTGGCCAAGAGTGCAGTACTCTGGGTGCTGGCCTAGAGTGCAGTACTCTGGGTGCTGGCCTAGAGGGCAGTACTGTGGGTGCTGGCCTAGAGTGCAGTACTGTGGGTGCTGGCCTAGAGTGCAGTACTGTGGGTGCTGGCCTAGAGTGCAGTACTGTGGGTGCTGGCCTAGAGTGCAGTACTCTGGGTGCTGGCCTAGAGCGCAGTACTGTGGGTGCTGGCCGAGAGTGCAGTACTCTGGGTGCTGGCCTAGAGTGCAGTACTCTGGGTGCTGGCCGAGAGTGCAGTACTGTGGGTGCTGGCCTAGAGGGATCAGCTCTGCGGCCCTGTCACCTTGCTGGTCATAAGTGCCCACCTACATACACCCTGTGGCCAGGGCCCTGAGGGGACAAGGGCTTCTGTAGTGGAGCTCTTTGGAGAGGCCCGGGAGTGAGAGGAGGTGCAGGCCGAGTGATGGCCTAGTCTGTCTGTGCAGAGGCTGCTGGCTGGACCCCGCAGGTCCTGAAAGTGTGTGGAGACAGCTGTGCCAGGCATGGTTGCATTCCTTGCATTCCTAAGCAGGCCCCAGACTTCTGGTGGCCCTAAGGGGGAGGGTGGCCTGGAGAAAGGCGTCTGGGCTCTGGCCCTGCCCCTCCCTCTGCCCCACGGTCAGCCTCACTCTGCCCTCCCTTGAGGTCTGAGGACTGGCTGAGTTCTTGGCTAGTGTCCACTTCATTAGCAGAAAGAGTCACCAGGTTTAGGGGATGCAGGGACCCAGGCCCATGCCATGGGGCACACCGCCCCTCACTGCAGAGGTGTTCAGGGGGCCTCTGGTGGCCTGAGGGGGAGAATGGCACACATGCCTTAGCTTTCAGGATGTGTCAGGACATTCCTGCACGTCAGCACACTCTGGGGAGGCAGGACTGTTACATGCGTTCACACACAGGGCAGTGGAGGTCTGCCCCAGGCTCCCATCCCTGGGCCGGCCAGAGGGCGGGGCAGTACTCTGCACGCGCGTGCGTGCGCGCACACACACACACTCACACACGTGTGTACGTGCACACTTCTGTGTCCCACCCTCTCTCTTGCCCATGTCTGCTTTTCCCCTTCCCCACAGGGAGGTTGGAGGGAATATGGCCTGTGCAGGCCCAGGGCACTCCTGGGACTGAGGGTGGCTGTGTCACCTGCAGCCTCCAGCTGCTCTGTGAGCCCATGTCTGGTCGCTGCTGCCAGCCATAATTTTGGCTGCTCAGACTTGGCCTGTTGCTGACCCTAGGTTAAAGATGTGACTATCACATTGTAAGAGCGTGTGTTATTTTACTCCCCACCAGCTCTGCCTGTGGCTCTCCAGGACGCTGGCTTCCTCTCTCTCTCTGGGTAAGGCCTGAGCTCAGCCCCTCTGGAGCCGGGGGCTGATGACTGGCTCCCTGCCAGCGAGTCAGCGTGTGTGCAGCCTGGCACTGCCATTGCTGTGTCATTAGAGTCCCTGTGGCTGTCATTACCGTTATGGCTGGGGAGGGCAGTGCTCCACAGACTCACTGTGATTCGGGCATCCCCCTTCGTAAACATGGGGCACACAGACTTGAGAGAGCTGCTTCCTACCCGCCTCAGGTCCCTGTCGCCACTTACAGCAGCTGCCATCTGTAGCCCCATCCCAGGTGATCCTTTTAAAACAGACACTTAAGCATTATGTACTTTAGACAGGAAATTTTCAGATTTGTCTGTTGACAAGAGTTCTGTAATAGCTCCACACTTTCCTATTGAGATCCATTTTCCATTCTGTCCAATTTGGTTCACACCAGGTCCAAGGCCTCTTGAGCAGCCTTTCAACTCTGCAGTTGCCGTGTGTGTGTGTGTGTGTGTGTGTGTGTGTGTGTGTGTGTGTGTGTACAAGTACACAACTATAACACTGTTGCTGTGGGTGAACATCTGGGTTTAATGATTTAATGACTTAATGTTTGCACAGCTGTCAAGTTAATTTTGAGGATAAAAACTTAAAAAGGAGAGAAAAAAACCCGAAAGCCATGGTAGTGCATACCTGTGTTTCCAGCACCTTCAGTAAGGAGCTTTTAAGTTCCAGGCTAGCTGGGTGCCTAGAGAGACTGTCTTAGACACACAAAACATTGTTGAGTGACCGAGTGAAAGAACGGTGGAGGTCCAGTGAGTGGTGGACTTTGGCCAGGCCTGCCACAGACGTGGGCTGTGTGTGACTGCCTCCTCTGCAAAAGGAGCCTTAGCTCCTCCTCCATACCTTTGCAATCACATGGCTGTCCTCACTGCTGCCCCGATCTCCTGCATGGGGCACAGATGAGCCACCAGGGGCTGCCACTGCCCCAGTAGCTCCTTCTACTGTGGGGTTAGCTACTGCGCCCCTGGACAGGCACACCTCAGACCAGAAACGTCTCTGTTCTGACCCTGCCCCACCCTGTTGAGCTGGCTCACAAAGTCCATAGGGAAGCCACTGTAGTAATTCTACCATGGGTCCATATCAGCTGGGTTTATCACACAGGTCTGCTGCTGAGTTGCTAGTTTGGGGGTGCTTCAAACCCTTCCCACCACCTCAGGGAGCCTCACTTCCCCATTCTAGGAACCCTGTACGGGTTACTTCATCGCAGAGAAGCCCTCAAAAGAGCCAACACCTTAGCGCCATGGTGCCAGGCACATGAGTTACCGCGCTGCTTCTTGTGCTCAAACATCTGAGAGGAGCAACTGAAGGAAGGCGGGGTCTGGCTGGGCTCAGGCTTGAGGGCACAGTTCACCCTGGCAGGGACGGCTCGGGCAGAGCAAGGCGCCTGGTCACGTGACATTGGCGGGACGCAGAGAGGTGAATGCTGGTACTTGGTACTCTCTTTCTCTTTTGGAGAGAGGTGGGAGGGGCGGGTAGAGTGGGAGGGAGAGAGGGAGAGAGACCAAAGTCTTAGATCTCAGGAACTGGAGTCACAGGTATTGTGGGCCATCTGACGTGCCGGGAGCTGAACTCATGTCCTCTGGAAGAGCAGCAAGCTCTCTTAAGTAGCGAGCCATCTCTCCAGCCCCTCACTTTCTCCTTTTTACCAACTCCTAAACTCCAGCCCATGGGCTGATGCTCCTGACATTTAGGGGGACCGCCCCTATTCAGTTAGCCAGCTCTGTAAGCACCCACATAGACACACCGAGAGGTTTGTTTGCATGGTGACTTTATTTATTTATTTATTTAGAGACAGGGTTTCTCTGTGTAGCCTTGGCTGTCCTGGACTCACTGTGTAGACCAGGCTGGCCTCAAACTCACAGTGATCCTCCTGCCTCTGCCTCCCAAGTGCTGGGGTTAAGGGCATGTGCCACCACGCCCAGCCTGCATGGTGACTTTAAATCTACACGTTGACAGCCCCTGTTGCCTTTCCTTCCCTCGTCCCTTCAGCCCTTGGCCAGGCTGGGGGTAACCTGTCAAGGCGAGGACTAGCACTCGGCAGGGGAACTCCTGGTCCAGGGAGGCCAGCAGAGTGATGGCTGCCATGGTGACGCCTATCTGGGAAACCAGTAGTGGCTTCCTGGCGGGAGAGGCGTGTGGGCTGAGGGGCCAGAAATGGGAGCGTGAGCTGGTTTGTGGAAGAAGAAACAGAGAATAGCGTACTCAAGGCTAAAGAGCTGCGCGTGGTGGTGGCATAGCTCTGCTGCAGCTCTGGCACTCCAGACCGCCAGCCTGGACTACCTAAGGAGGCTTCGTTTGAAAACAAAGCAAAGGCTCAAAGATGGGAACAGGTCTGCCATTTAAAATAAAATTAGTAATGTCCTTAAATTTTGACCTACCTGTAGGTTCACACTGCAGCTGTAAGGCCTTGTGAGCTAGGTTTGTCACGTTCTTCCTCAGCTTCCCTCAGTGTGACACCTTCAAAGCCACTGAGGTCCCCAGCCAGGGTGTGGACTTTGATCTGATCAAGGCTGAACATCCCCTCACAGCTGTTCCGCCCCCTCCCGAGGCCTGCCGCGGCCACACCCCTGCCACCCCCTCCCGAGGCCTGCGGCAACCACACCCCTGCCACCCTTAACCTTGGGCATCCCTTTCCCAGCTTTATAATTCTCTCATTTTAGGATCGTTACATAAGCAGAACCATTCCACAGAGAACCTTCTGGAATTGTCTTCATTCATGCAGCCTCGTTCTCAGGAGATGTGCACAGATGGCTGCGTGTGTTGGGGGCCCTCCCTTGCTGTTCCTGGGTGGCACTCATGGGTACCCCGGGGTGTTTCACCATCCGCCCATGGAGGACAGCTGCTTGGTTCTAGTTTTTTGGCTATTACAAGGAAAGCCTCTGTAAACGTTCCCATAGTGGGTTTTGTGTGGAGTATAAATTTTCGTTTTTCTAGGACAGATACCCCAACATGTAATTGCTTGGTGGTGTGGCAGTCACAGGCTTTAAGGAGGATGCCAGACCATTTTTCAGAGTGGCTGTGCCATCTTCCACTGCCATTAGCAGCGCAGCGCGAGCAGGTCGCCATTTCTCTTCACACTTGTATTGTCACTGTTTTTTATTTTAACTCCTGTAGTAAGTGTGTAGCTCTGTCTCACAGGCGCGTTAATTCCTGTCTCCCTAATAGCTGATGCTGTTGAACATCCGGCGGGCTTATCTGCCATCTGTGGATCTGCTCGGTGACATGTCTCCTGGCTTCTGCTTACTCTATTGAACTGTTTGCTGTTTTACTGTTCAGCTGTGTGAGTGCTTTATCCTCGGCGCTAGGCCTCTGCCCGACATGGGCCTTGTAAATGCTTCTCTCAGTCTCTTGCTTGCCTTTTCGCCCTTCAGTACTGAGGATCGAACCTAGGGTCTCTCGTGTGTGCTAGGCAAACACGCTACCACAGAGCCACGTCTTTTTACCCTCTTCGCACGGACATTTGTAGAGGAAAAACTTTCTTTAAACAACACCTTGCTTTTAAATACTTTATTTGTACGAGTAAGGGTGTTCTTGCCTCTGTGTGTGTGTGTGTGTGTGTGTGTGTGTGTGTGTGTGTGTGTGTATGCACCTGTGCATGCCTGGTGCCTGTGGAGTCCAGGAGAGGGCACTGCATCCCCTGGGGCTGGGGTTCCGGGTGGTTGTGAGCCCCACATAGGTGCTGGGAACTGAACTTGGGTCCTCGGGTAAAGCAGCCAGTGCCCTTAACCGGGACAGTCTTACATTTTGCTGAGTCCTGCATTCATGTCTCCTTCTCTGCCTTGTGCCCTTGAAGAGCTCTAGAGGTGCCTCCCTGTGTGCAGCGCTGGGGATGGACACAGGCCCTGCACGAGCTCAGCAGCTTATACAAACCTTAAGTTGTCCAGGCTGGCTATAAGCTCACTCTGGAGTCCAGGCTAGACTATAGAATCCTCCTGCCTCTGCCTTGGTTTTGTTTTCTGGCAGTCTTAAGACTTTTACCTTTAAGGGTAAGTTGTGTGCAGTGTGGTTTCTGTCAAGGTTCCTTTTGTGTGTTTATGAGAAACCTTCTGTAGAAGATGCTGCCCTTCTGGCTTTTCCCAGTTACCACAGCCCACTGCCGCTCCGTGCTCTCTGGGCTAGCCTCTACCAAACACACAGAATAGCTAGGCATGCTGCCTCAGGCCTGCAGTCCTGGCTGTCGGAGGGCAGAGGCTGGAGGACCTTTGCGAAGCTAGCCTGGGCTATGAAGTGGGACCCTGGCAGGGTGTGGGGACTGAGGGAGTGCTGCGGGTGCCGGGCAGAAGAACTGGAAGTTCAGTCACCACAGGTGGGACTGTAAAACGGTAGCCACCGTGAGGAACAGCTTGCACTACCCATGTGACCCATCCCTTCCAGGCCCAGGTACGCAGTAAAGAAGTGAAGGTGGGACCAGGTGTGGTGCCGCACGCCTGTAATCCCAGCACAGGGTGGCAAGGGAGGTGGATCTCTGAGTTCAAGGCCAGCCTGCTCTCAGAGTGAGCTCCGGGGCAGCCAGAGCTGTGTAGAGACCCTGTCTCAAAAAGAAAAATCAAAAAACTAAGAGCGGGGACTGGAGTGGTATTTGCACCCCCAGTTCTGTGCAGTGTTCTTCACAGCAGCCAGAAAGTGGGAACAGCCGTGCGCCCCTCCCTGAATGGAGAGGAAGCCGCAGGCGCACACGATGGCGCATTATCCCGCCCCAGAGAGGGCGAAGCCTTGATGGATGCTATTGTGCGGCTGAACCTTAAAAGCTTTGTGCTCAGTGGAAAAAAAGCCAGACCTGAGGAAGAGTGATCGCGTGGTTCCACCTGCACTCAGGGCCGAGAATAGCGCAGAGGGCAGAAGGTAGAGGGTCACCGGGCGGGCACAGGGGAGGAGTGCTTCTCTCTTGCTGGGTAGAGTTTCTGTTGGTGCTGGTAAAAGGGTAAAGAGTGGTGACAGCTGCAGCGCTCAGTGTATTTAAGGACCATGGGCTGTACACTTGTAAGTGGTTAAAGTGATAAGTATCATCTTTTTTTTTTAATTTTATTTACTTATTTATTATGTATACAGTAACTACGTGTACACCTGCACACCAGAAGAGGGCACCAGATCTCACTATAGATGACTGTGAGCCACCATGTGGTTGCTGGGAATTGAACTCAGGACCTTTGGAAGAACAGCCAGTGCTCTTAACCTCTGAGCCCCCTCTCCAGCCTCAAAATGACTTAATTTTTTTGGGTGGGGGGGTTCGAGACAGGATTTCTCTGTGTAGTCTTGGATGTCCCTAGACTCACTTTGTAGTCCAGCCTGGCCTCGAACTCACAGCGATCCGCCTGCCTCTGCCTCCCGAGTGCTGGGATTAAAGGCGTGCGCCACCACGCGCGGCTAAAATGACTTAACTTTTAAGCACTGCATTGGGGCTGCAGAGGTGACTAGAGGCTCAGAGCCGCTGTTGCAGAGGACCTGGTGTGGGCCCAGCCCTCAGCTCACCACAGTCTGTAACTCCATGAAGATCCAACGCCCTGTCCTGGCTTCTGTGGACCCTGCGCATGCACACGCGCGCAGCCATACGTACAGGCATGTTCGTGAAAGTCCATTTCTGGGCTCTCTGTGCCCTGCACTGCCCCGCAGCTCCATCTCCATGATCGCGTGTCGGGCTATAATGTCCTTGGATAGCCCTTGTGTGTTCCTGTGGAGGCCAGAGGTTCCTCATTACTCTGCACTTTGTTGAGGCAGGATCCTACTGAACCTGGATCTCAGCTGTTTGCCTGGACCCCACCTCCCCAGAACCAGGGTTCCAGACACAGTGCCCAGCTTTTCACAGGGGTTCTTGGATCCGAACTCGGGTCTCATGCTTACACAGCAGCACTTTATAGCCTGGAGCGTCTCCTGGTGCTGCCTTTCTCAGTAAATGCAGAGTCCCCGGCCGCCCTCCTCCAGCCCCCACTGTGCTGGCTGCCGCGTCCTTCTCACCACTTTCTCCACGCCCACTCTGGTCTCCTGGATCCTGCCCTCTCCAAAGCAGGTACCGCCTGGAGCTCATGCCCGTCCCCTGGATCCTGCCGCAGCTCCCCGCAGCCCCTCGTGCTGTGCTGCCACCACTTTGTCCTCCCCTCTGGCCCTGTCCTTGCTGCCCTGTCCTTGCTGCCCCTCCAGCCCGCCTGTCAGCTGCGATTCCAAGCTTCATCTGTGTGATGCCTGGTCAGAAGAGGCCCCCGGGCATCTGGTGGGCGCGTGCTGACCTCGTGCAGAGGCGCGCGTGGGGAAGGAAGTTGTGTGTAGCTGTGGCAGGCGACTGGGTAAAAGCGGGAGGAAACGAGGGCAAAGGTGGGCATGGCCTGGGCTCCTGCTGGGGAGATGGCTGGAGCTGTGAGGCCTCAGCTGGTTTTCATGGCCAGATTAGCTTTACAAAGGTCCGCCTGACCCAGCAGAAAAGCAGGCATAGGTACTGGATGGACACTTGGTGGAGGAGGCCGTTCTCCCAGCCTCTGTAAGCGGGAGAGGATGCTCAGTGGATGGATGTAAACGTGCAAATGAAAACCAGGCTGAGCCGAGCGAGCGGGGAGCTGGGCAGACCTCTGCTGTGCTGCGGGGAGCAGCGGCGGGCGCCCTGCTGCTGCAGGTGAGGGATGGCAGCCCTGGCCTTGCTGAGGAGCCGGAACAGGCCAGTCCTGGGTCAGGGCCACTTGCATAGCCTCCAGAGAGCACTGGCAACACCTGTGCATGCCTGCTGTGCCCTGCTGGCATCTCTGCACTGCCTGTGAGAGAGAGCAAGACAGAGCTACCGCCCTGGCCTCGTGGGGCTGCCTCAAGTCACTGCAGCACTTCCACATGGCTGCCACAGCGGGCCCAGCGGTCTGCAGAGCGAGGGACGGTGAGAGGCAGCTGCTGCACATCTGAACATGCGCACACTCGATGTCAGGATGCGTGTGCAAATGGCCTCACACACACCATCACAGCAGAGCCTCTGTGCAGAGGGAAGCCCCTTCTTGCCCCACAGGAGAGACAGACGGCACCACCCGTCCTCTGCCCCCTCCAAAGCTCCTTCGACGCGGAGGTTTGGACACGGCCTCGTGCGTGCCAGGCAGGCGCTCTGCTGCTGAGCCAGGCATGGCGCAGCCCTCGCTGCACTAGTCCAAGCAGGAGCTCTGTCAGCTCCGCTGCCTCCTCTTCAGTGTCAGGCAAGAAATCGGGTCGTGCTATGTGGCCTGGCCAGCTTGGCATTTCCTCGTATCCTAGGGTGATCTTACATGGCAGTCCCGCCACATCTGGCTACTTTTTTGTGTTTTGACATTGAGATGGGTCTCACCTGGTCACCCTGGGTGATGTGAACTCACTGTCCCCAGGCCGGCCTGAGCCTGGAGCTCCTGACCCATAGGACCTTGACCACACTCAGAGCCGCTGCCTCTCCAGGGGTCTTGTGCTTTATCATGATGGGGTCCCAAGCTCTGTCACTGAGACCCACCCCCAAGTAGCACAGGCCCTCCCATGCTGTCTCCCAGGGGCCCAGGAGGTCACCATGAAGAGCATTTGTCTTTCCAGTGTCTGGTGACTGCAGTGAACGCTTGCATGGCCCGTGGGCTGGCATTTACCAGGTCCCCAGGGTGTCTCCACTCATGGTGCTGCCAGAGCCCTCCTCCCAAGCCCTCCTCCCGAGCGCCATGTGGCGGGAGGTGTTGTGGAGCAGGGCAAGGTGCTGTGTGTGTAACAAGGCGCTGCATTTTCTGGGGTTCTTTAAAGTGTGGAGACGTAGTCACGAACACATGGGCCTCTCCAAAGGAAAAACACAAGGGGATGGGGAGGCCATGTCCTGCCTCTGTTTACCCTTGATACCTCTTGGCATTGCTACCATGTGACCACATCCCAGAGGCAGAGATGAAAAGGAAAGAGACAGACAAGCTCCTGTGTGACAAGCTGTGATTACTGAGTCACCTGCTCACACCCCCTCCTCGTGGAGCCGGCCAGAGCTGGCCTGGCTGCACCACCTCCCCCAGCAGAGCTCAAACCTGCTGCTCTGGTTTGGGGAGGCAGCCCTACCTTGGCTCCTCTCTAGATGCCTGCTTCCTCGGTGCCCTGCCCCCACAGGGAGACAGTGACTGGAGACCTAGGCCTTGTTCTGCAGGGGGGTGAGGGGGGCTGGAGGGACACAGGTGGTTCTAGCTACTTGGTGATTGTCCCCCGCTGTCCTTATAGGGACCACATGCCTGTCATGGGCTCCACAGACTGGGTCCTGAGCTCATTGGAACAGAGCCTTCTAGCCCCCGCCCCTCCTCCCAACACAGCCAGATTTGGCCTGATTACCTGCCACTGAGTCCTCATGAATGGTAGGCGCTTGGTAACTTTGGGAGCTACAAACAGTAGCAGACAGTGGTCATAGCTGCTGTGACCACCATGACCAGATCGGAGACATCGCGGACAGCCTGGGTTGGCAGGAAGTGTTCCTGAGCAGGTGTAGGAGGCGCGCGCGGGCTGTGCACTCACACGCTTTTGGCCCCAGAAAGCCCAGGCCTGAAAGTCTGCCTACACAGGTCCGTACACTGCGGCTGGCTGCTCGGGAGACCTCTGCTCAGGGCCAGCAGCCAGCTGGGCAGAGGGAGGGGACGGGAGAAGGCCCTTCCAGAGTGACTGTGGTTCAGGACTTCCTCATTCAGCGCAGTCAGGGAATGGCCTGCCTGGCCACCCTGGCTCTCAGCCTCCCTCCCTGTGCTCCTGTGGAACCCGCCCTGCCTGCTCACGTGGCCGCCCGTGCTGGGCGCCGAGGCTTCAGCAGGTCTCCTTCAGGGCAGCCATATCCTGGGTTAGTGCGGCACATACAGCTCCCAGCCTCCTGCCCCCACTGCCCTCTGTCATCACCGCTCCACAAGCTCCCTTCCCCCCCCCTTGTGCCATTTGCTATAACTCCAGCCCAGGGAGAGAGAGGGGGTGGGGCCCAGCAGGCTCTCTAGCTACACCCCATCTCAGATTACCCACCCAGCCCCCAAACCCAGGGTACCTCAGCCTGTCTTGTACCTAGCTCCTCCCCCAACGTTTCCAACCCACTGGTCCCCAAAGCCACTCTCTGGTGTGCAGCCTAGCTAAGCCCTGGTTTCCTGGGCCTCTGTTACCCAGTGTGTGTGTGTGTGTGTGTGTGTGTGTGTGTGTGTGTGTGTGTAGTTAGTAAGATGGGTGTGCCTGCTGCAGTGGAGGCAAGTCCTGCTGAGACCAGGCTGTGGCTGGGGTCCCTGCCAACCCTGCCCTCTCTGTCCCACAGCTATGGGCCACTGGCTCCAGCCGCACCTCCCACCTGCCTGCTTCCCGCCCTCTGTGGGTGGGAGCCCCGGCCCCAGCTGAGCTGTCACCAGGCCTAGGCTGTGTCCCCACCACTGTTAGAGAGCGTTGGGTACACAGCCAGCTGGCGAGTCTCAGGGGGCCCTAAAGCCTGTCCCTGCCCTCTGCACTAGCAGCCGCCCGTGGAGAGAGGTGGCCAGGAAGTGGGACAAGGATGGTGGAGGTAAGCTGGCCGCCTGTGGCCCTGCCCTCTAGGGAGGGTGGGGCTGGCACTGGAGCCAGAGGTGAGATGGGCCACACCTTTCCTGGGTCCAGGGGTGGGTGACTGTTGTTCTCATGGGTGAGGTGGCAGGCTCCTGGCACTTGTTGGTGTCTGAGCACAAGCCCCTGAGCCTCCGTGCCAACACCTTCCTTCCTGGTGAGCTGAGTGGCCTAGTGTCGGACGCTGGGGGCTCACTGCTCACCGTGCGTGGGCTTGTGGCTGTGTGGGTCCCAGGGTCTAACCATGTAGCTTTGGTTGTAGGGCCTTCAGTTATAGGCCTCAGCCCGTCCCTCAGCAGGTCTCGCTGCTCTAGCCAGTCAGGACGCTTGTGAGGCACAGGGATCGTGCATGCACGTGCAGCCCTGCGCCTGCGGAGATAGATGCTGGGGTAATGTCGCACAGCTCTTGCGGTATGACTATCCGTGTCTTTAGGGAGCCGCTGCCTCTTTAGGGTGGGGGTCATCGTGTTTCGGAGGGGTCAACAGCGGACTGTTCAGGGACCCCAGCCCTTCCTTCCAGAAGCTGCGTCAGCTACTTCCCTGCATTATCTCGGTGCCTCCTCAGCTTCCTCCATCAGGCTGTGCTGGCGCCTGTGCGTGGGGGCCAAGAGCTCAGCTCCTCACACTGCACAGTGGGCAGTGGCCCAGCTCAGGCCCCATGACAGCTGCCACTCAGGTGCTCAGGATGCCGTAAGATGGGGCGTGCATGACTCTGATCTCCAGCTAGTCAGGCTTTTCGGGGTAACTGCATGTATCTGGGTGCCCAGTCTGTCCATCTGTCCATGGGCTTGTTTGGGTTACTGCTGCACGGCCTGTGATACGACAAGAGTGAGTTGCACGAATAGCGGCTGTGTGAGGGCCGCGGCCAGACCCTGTTTTGTGTGCCATCCAGGTGTTCCCAGCAGGTGGGGACTGCTGCCATCGGGGCTCATGGAGCCCTGAGGGCCACAGAGCTTAGCCATCAGCTAGAATGGCTGGGCCAGCGCCTGGGCCCGCAGAGCCCTGCACTGAGGCAGCCTGTGTCGGGCAGTGACCAAGAGAGACAGGCCCTGTGCTAGTGACCAAGAGAGACGGGCCCTGTGCTAGTGACCAAGAGAGACGGGCCCTGTGCTAGTGACCAAGAGAGACAGGCCCTGTGCTAGTGACCAAGAGAGACGGGCCCTGTGCTAGTGACCAAGAGAGACGGGCCCTGTGCTAGTGACCAAGAGAGACAGGCCCTGTGCTAGTGACCAAGAGAGACAAGCCCTGTGCTAGTGACCAAGAGAGACGGGCCCTGTGCTAGTGACCAAGAGAGACGGGCCCTGTGCTAGTGACCAAGAGAGACGGGCCCTGTGCTAGTGACCAAGAGAGACGGGCCCTGTGCTAGTGACCAAGAGAGACGGGCCCTGTGCTAGTGACCAAGAGAGACGGGCCCTGTGCTAGTGACCAAGAGAGACGGGCCCTGTGCTAGTGACCAAGAGAGACGGGCCCTGTGCTAGTGACCAAGAGAGACGGGCCCTGTGCTAGTGACCAAGAGAGACGGGCCCTGTGCTAGTGACCAAGAGAGACGGGCCCTGTGCTAGTGACCAAGAGAGACGGGCCCTGTGCTAGTGACCAAGAGAGACGGGCCCTGTGCTAGTGACCAAGAGAGACGGGCCCTGTGCTAGTGACCAAGAGAGACGGGCCCTGTGCTAGTGACCAAGAGAGACGGGCCCTGTGCTAGTGACCAAGAGAGACGGGCCCTGTGCTAGTGAGCAAGAGAGACGGGCCCTGTGCTAGTGACCAAGAGAGACGGGCCCTGTGCTAGTGACCAAGAGAGACGGGCCCTGTGCTAGTGAGCAAGAGAGACGGGCCCTGTGCTAGTGACCAAGAGAGACGGGCCCTGTGCTAGTGAGCAAGAGAGACGGGCCCTGTGCTAGTGACCAAGAGAGACGGGCCCTGTGCTAGTGACCAAGAGAGACGGGCCCTGTGCTAGTGACCAAGAGAGACGGGCCCTGTGCTAGTGACCAAGAGAGACGGGCCCTGTGCTAGTGACCAAGAGAGACAAGCCCTGTGCTAGTGAGCAAGAGAGACAGGCCCTGTGCTAGTGAGCAAGAGAGACAGGCCCTGTGCTAGTGAGCAAGAGAGACAAGCCCTGTGCTAGTGACCAAGAGAGACAGGCCCTGTGCTAGTGAGCAAGAGAGACAGGCCCTGTGCTAGTGACCAAGAGAGACAGGCCCTGTGCTAGTGACCAAGAGAGACAAGCCCTGTGCTAGTGAGCAAGAGAGACGGGCCCTGTGCTAGTGACCAAGAGAGACGGGCCCTGTGCTAGTGAGCAAGAGAGACGGGCCCTGTGCTAGTGAGCAAGAGAGACAAGCCCTGTGCTAGTGACCAAGAGAGACAGGCCCTGTGCTAGTGACCAAGAGAGACGGGCCCTGTGCTAGTGACCAAGAGAGACAGGCCCTGTGCTAGTGAGCAAGAGAGACAAGCCCTGTGCTAGTGACCAAGAGAGACAAGCCCTGTGCTAGTGACCAAGAGAGACAGGCCCTGTGCTAGTGAACAAGAGAGACAGGCCCTGTGCTAGTGACCAAGAGAGACAGGCCCTGTGCTAGTGACCAAGAGAGACAGGCCCTGTGCTAGTGAGCAAGAGAGACAGGCCCTGTGCTAGTGACCAAGAGAGACAGGCCCTGTGCTAGTGAGCAAGAGAGACAAGCCCTGTGCTAGTGAGCAAGAGAGACAGGCCCTGTGCTAGTGACCAAGAGAGACAGGCCCTGTGCTAGTGAGCAAGAGAGACAAGCCCTGTGCTAGTGACCAAGAGAGACAGGCCCTGTGCTAGTGACCAAGAGAGACAGGCCCTGTGCTAGTGACCAAGAGAGACAGGCCCTGTGCTAGTGAGCAAGAGAGACAAGCCCTGTGCTAGTGACCAAGAGAGACAGGCCCTGTGCTAGTGACCAAGAGAGACAGGCCCTGTGCTAGTGACCAAGAGAGACAGGCCCTGTGCTAGTGAGCAAGAGAGACAGGCCCTGTGCTAGTGACCAAGAGAGACAGGCCTTGTGCTAGTGAGCAAGAGAGACAAGCCCTGTGCTAGTGACCAAGAGAGACAAGCCCTGTGCTAGTGACCAAGAGAGACAAGCCCTGTGCTAGTGAGCAAGAGAGACAAGCCCTGTGCTAGTGACCAAGAGAGACAAGCCCTGTGCTAGTGAGCAAGAGAGACGGGCCCTGTGCTGACCGAGAGAGAGAGAAGGGGGGGGGGGGAGGCAGGCCGGCCCTGTGCTAGTGGGGCTGTCCTAGCAGGAAGAAGACGTCCGTAGCAGACCACCTAGGCATTTTGAGAAGGGTAATTGTGACAGACCTTCAAGAAGACGCCGCCCTGGCAGCCTAGAAAGAGGATGAGGAGGGCACCCCTGGGCCCACCCTGTGCACGGCCTCCTCGGGAAGGCTGCTGTCCTGGCCAGCTGATGAGAGCGCAGCTGTAATGGCTTCCTAGCATCAGAGCACTGTTCTAAGCCGTCACTTGGTAGGGCTGTCCCTGTTGTGGGAACCATTGCCAGGGGTTGGGCTTGTACCGTGTCTGCAGCACAGAGCTGCCCTGAGGTTTCCTCCAAGGCCATGGCTTAGACAGCCCTGTGGCAGCTCACAGTGGGATGAGCGCGGTCTGCTTACGACACACTGGGCTCCTTGACTGGAGTCCTAGGTGTTGAGGGCGATGCCCAGGCAGCCTAGGACAGAGGCTCTGGGGAATCCTGTTTGCCTCACCTCCTTCCCTGTGCATCATGGTCCAGACTCATCGCTGACACCCCCAGGGTTCACTGATTATCTACTGTGTGCCAGACCCTGCTCAAGGCGCCAGGGAACCACTTGGCAGGGATGGGGGGGGGACATCAAAAGGTGTATGGTGCCAGGTGCCAGGTAGTAATAAGGGTCATGGGGAAGTAGAAAGCTGTGCCCCAAATTTTGTTAGAGATCAAGATAG
The DNA here is from genome assembly GCF_964271855.1 of Acomys minous. Classification (NCBI taxonomy): domain Eukaryota; kingdom Metazoa; phylum Chordata; class Mammalia; order Rodentia; family Muridae; genus Acomys; species Acomys minous. The sequence continues at coordinate 24,376,579 of NC_140502.1, read as the reverse complement.
TATCTCTGAGTTGCTTGTACTGTTTTTTGTTTTTTGAGACAGGGTTTCTCTGTGTAGCCTTGATTGTCCTGGACTCATTTTGTAGACCAGGCTGGCCTCAAACTCACAGCGATCCTCCTGCCTCTGTCTCCCAAGTGTTGGGATTAAAGGTGTGCACCACCACCGCCCAGCCTGCTTGTTCTGTTTTTGTTTGTTTGTTTGTTTGTTTTTTGAGACAGGGTTTCTCTATGTAACAGTCCTGGCCGTCCTGGAACTCACTCTGTAGATCAGGCTTGCCTCGAACTCAGAGAACTTCCTGCCTCTGCCTCTTGCGTGCTGAGATGAAAGACATGTGCCGCCGCCACCTGACTGCCTCTAAACTTGAGAACTCTTGAATGTTAAAAAATCAGCCGGGAGTTGTGGGCAGAAGGCTCTACAGGTGCAAAGCTGTGGCAAGCGTTGATGTATCCAATGTGTGTGGCTCGGCTTGAGGACGGCAAAGGGAGGGGCACAGGCGTGTGAGACGTGCAAGCCTCTTGCTGGCAGGACCGTGGTCACCACTGGAGTCATGTGAGCAGCTCACTGGCTTAGCATCCCCTCCTCATAGCTGCTTCTCTGCTCTTAAGCCTGGTCACTGCCAGCACTTGTCTCTGTCCCTGCTCTTGGCTGTGGACCCCTTGGTGCTTCCTATGGAGTGGAGGCCTCGGCTGGAGCAAGGGCCGCTGAGAAGCAGAGCCCTGCTAGGGTGTTACAAGGCCTTCTTTGTGGGGCAGAGCAGGTATTTTTGTGACCTGGAGCTAGGTGGCCCTAGGCAGTGATTTCATTTTTGTGGGCCTCAGTTTCCTGGTTTGCGAAACAGAAAGGACTCTCCCGCTCCTAGGTCTGTTTGGGGACCATGGTGACCAGTGTATGCCGCAGCTCCAGCTGGGTGAGCCACCAGTGTAGCAGGCCGACCGCTGTGGACAGGCTGCGGGGTAGGAGGGTGCTGAGGGAAGCTGCACCAGGCTAGCCCAGCCTGCAGCATTCATGGTCCATGCCCTGGCGCCATCTTGCCACCTTGGTCTTTGGAATGAGCAGAGCCTGTCCACCCACCCCCAGCCCCAGGGCGTTCAGTCCACCGTATCTTCCGCTGGATCCCGTTCCTGCCCCTCCCAGCCCCTGCTGTGGCCCACAGGCTCCGCCCAGTCCGCCCCACCACGTGTCCCACTGTAGCCACCAGGCCACTTGGATTGTGGCCAACAAATCCGTGCCTCAGGCCCTTCGCCTGCTTTTTTTTTAACCTCCTGTCTGCATATCTTCCAGGGCCTTATGCAGTGAGGACTTGATTGACAGTTCCCTTTGCCTGAGCCTCTGAGCCTGGCTTTCTGTCCTCTCAGAACTTAAATCTGCCCCGCAGACCTTGGGTGGACCTGGTTTATTGACAGTGTGAGCCCTGCAGAGCTGTGGGCTGGGCAGGCCCCACCTCAGCTGTCACTCAAATGGGTTGCTAAGTAGGTGGAGGTGTGGTAGCTGTGACAGGTCACCTGTGCGTAGAGGGTTTTGACGAGGAAGGACCTGGGGCCATCTAGGATCGGGCAGGAGGCTGGGGAGAGTGGATCACATCCCCATGGCACAGGCAGGGGCTGTGGATGGACAGCCAGGGCTGAGGGGGCGGGCGGAGTGCGCATGGGCTCAAGAAGGCGGGAGCCAGACCCCTCCATTGTCAGCTCAGTCCTGGAAAGCAGGGTACACTGAGGCAGGGAGGCCTGTCTTGGAGCTGGCAGCTCATCCCTTCGGGAGTATGGGAGGTGGAAGCATTTGCCTCAGGGAAGGCTGAGAGTGGAGCAAGAGGAAAGGGGTGCACCTAGAGGGGTAACTGGGAAACAGGACTATCCTTCAACTTGAAGAATTCAATAGATTAAAAACAAACTGAAATAAGCATTTCAGAATAAAGTACAGTTTTTAGTGTACAGCTCCCTGCCGTACTGCTCCATCTGCCACTCTTCCAGGGGTACCCAGTCACCCCTTACCTCTAGGGCCCAACAAGAGTCTTCCAACACTGGGTCAACCCCTGCCCCGGGGTTTCTGGGAGGCAGGGGGCTTGTTTTGATGACTTCCTAGGCCCCAGGTTCCCTCATGGCATGTCAGCACTAGAGCAGAGTGAAGTGCGCTTGGCAGGCACGGGTTGTCAGGCGTCCTCTGTGGCCAGCTGGCTCAGCAGAGGGTGCAGAAGGGTCTCCCAAGGGCCTGGGGCAGGCTATTGGCAGGAGGCGAAGGCCAGGCCTGCAGTGGCAGCACAGCAGAGGAAAGGCAAGGTCGGAACCAGGCAGGTGGAGGCAGCATGGTGGCCAAGACCAGCCTTACCCAACGCGGGCAGCTAAGATCGCAGCTTGTTGAGTTCACCATCCTGGGTTCCAGTCCTGGCAGCCTCTCCCTGGCTCTGCGCCTGCACAAGGGCTTTCCTCTCAGTTTCCACACCAGAAAGCTGGCGTAAGGAGCTTCTGTCTTCGGGCTGGGCAGGCGGCATGGGGCTAGCTGTCACTGGCAGGGCGTGTGCCAGAAGCGGGAAAGTGGCCTGCTCTACCCTGGCTTTGCCCACGGGCGGTAAGTGGCCTCTGGGTCTCATTTTCCTTAGTTAGGGCACAGGGCTCATGACGGCTGCTTGTGGGTCAGGAGCAAAGCTTGAGGGATGCTGAGTAAAGTGGTTCAAAGAGCTGGCACACAGTAGGCGCATGTTCCTGCTGGCGACGTTACGTGAACAGCGCTGAGCGTTTACTGCCTGAGGAAGCTCAGCACTGGTGGCTCTGGGCCAGGCCTTCCCTGCCTTGCTCGGTTGTGTTCTGTGTGACTCCTTGTAAAAGCTCCTGGAAGCAGCTACTAACAAGAGGAAACTGAGGCCTCAGAGTGCAGAGCTTTCCCTGGTGTCACATGCTGAGCTTCCTGGCCCGCGCTGAATCTTCACAGATGTAAAAATCAGGGCTGCAGGGCTAGCTAGCCGTCAGCTGGGGTGTCAGACCTGGGCTGCAGGGCCAGCTAGCCGTCAGCTGGGGTGTCAGACCTGGGCTGCAGGGCCAGCTAGCCGTCAGCTGGGGTGTCAGACCTGGGCTGCAGGGCCAGCTAGCCGTCAGCTGGGGTGTCAGACCTGGGCTGCAGGGCCAGCTAGCCGTCAGCTGGGGTGTCAGACCTGGGCTGCAGGGCCAGCTAGCCGTCAGCTGGGGTGTCAGACCTGGGCTGCAGGGCCAGCTAGCCGTCAGCTGGGGTGTCAGACCTGGGCTGCAGGGCCAGCTAGCCGTCAGCTGGGGTGTCAGACCTGGGCTGCAGGGCCAGCTAGCCGTCAGCTGGGGTGTCAGACCTGGGCTGCAGGGCCAGCTAGCCGTCAGCTGGGGTGTCAGACCTGGGCTGCAGGGCCAGCTAGCCGTCAGCTGGGGTGTCAGACCTGGGCTGCAGGGCCAGCTAGCCGTCAGCTGGGGTGTCAGACCTGGGCTGCAGGGCTAGCTAGCCGTCAGCTGGGGTGTCAGACCTGGGCTGCAGGGCTCTGAGCTTGTGAGCTGGCCTGGGTGGCGCCTGCACCAGTCACTGTAAACATGGCCAGTTCCTCTGTTTGTCCTTCCCTCCATATGCCTCCAGAGGAAAGGGGTGGCCCAGGCAAACATCCGGAGGTGTGCCCTTCCGCGCCTGCTCCTGCAGGGCCACATGTGGCTGCAGTATGCAAGTGGGGGTTATGGGTGGGGGTGGGCAGCCTTGGGGAGTATGGGGTCGCACGGAGTGCGGGAGGAGGGACCTGAGAGTAGAGCCTAGAGTTCAAGATGAGGAGCAAGCTGGACGAGGGGCCGGGGGCCGCGGCCTCCACACCGCACCGGGCAGCGTGAGCTGTGCCAGTGCTGGCCTTGTAGAGGCAGCTCAGCACCAAGCAGGGCTGGGCAGCCCTGGCAGAGAGGTCAGGGTGCTGGGCATGGGCCAGGCAGGAAAGGCTGGAAGGAAGGGTGCATGGCGCTGTGCCTCGCTGAGAACCCAGAGGTGCCCATTGGGCCCCAGCTGGCCCAGCCCTCAGCCAGAACCCCTGGACCTGGGTCAAGCAAAGAAACTAGACCAGCTGGGAAAGCCCTGTCCAGGCCAGGGGGCTGGCCACCTGCTGGCCTCTTGGGACCAGTTGAGACAGGTTGGCTGCTGAGTCCCCCACCTGCCTCTCACTGTGCTGTGCTGCCAAACCGGTTTCCCTGGCTAGCTGCCCATTAATGTCCTTCTTGTGGGCCGAGCTGGTGGCTCCCAAGAAAGAAAGCTGTGTGGAGATTGGGAGAGCCGGCTGGGGCTCCTGGATACTTGTCTGTAGCCTTTTCTACTGCAGACTCTCGCTGGGGCTGGGGCTGAGCGCTGGCCCTGAGCCTGCCCACCACTCAGCCAGGTTTGGGGAGCAAGGAAGGAGGAAGGTGAAAATCCAATTTGGCACTCTTTGGTGCTTGGGCCTCCACTCACGAGCGCCTCCTATAGGAAGCGTGCCCTTAACACACCTGCGGTCCCTCTGTGGCTGGGTAGTACTTTTTGGGCTGGGTCCCTACCAGTGTGCCCTGTCACCTTCCCATGTGGACACCTCAGAGGGTCACAGGCTGCCTAGGGTGTCATTATGTCCCACTGTCAGCCAGGGTGCACTGGGTGCTAGTGACTGAGTGAGTGATGGGTCTTTTCTTTCTGGCTTACAGATGAGTAACTCCGAGCCTCAGGAGGAGACGTCACCCACACAAGGGTGTTTCTAGCCCAACCAGCTTCAGACCAGGTCAGTATGACCGCAGGCCCTTCCCACAGGGCCAGCCTCCCCCGCGCGAGGGCCTCACAGGTCATGGGAAGCAGAGGAAGGGTTCGAGGCTGCCTGGCCTCCATCAGTACTGAAGCTTTCTGTGGGGTGCCACCATCTTCCTGTTCTTCAGCTGGGACAGACACTGGGGCCTCCAGCTTGCTGGACAGCTCTGCCACTGAGCTACAGCCCGGGCCTTGTCATTATTCTATTTGAGACAACTTCACCGCGTTGACCAGAGTAGCCTGAATTCACTCTCTGTCCTGGGAAGGCTTTGAACTTGCCATCCTCCACCTCCTGGGTGGCTGGGATCGCAGGCCTGTGCCCCTGGCTGGGCCCAGCTTGATTCTTTGTTGCTGTTGTTACTGTTGTTGTTTATTTTTAATTTACCTTTAAAATTATGATTGGTTTTTAACGTTTATGTGTATGGATGCTTTGTCTGATGCCCATATGTCTGTGCACCACATGCATCCTGGTGTCCTTGAAAGTCAGAAGAGGGCATCAGATGCCCTGAACTGGAGTTACATGCAGTTGTGAGCCACCATGTGGGCGCTGGGGATTGAACACAGGGCCTCTGGAAGAGCAGCCTGCTAAGCTTTTCACTCCCCATTTGAGACAGGATCTCTCTATATAGTTTTGGCTAGCCTAGACCTCACCATGTAGACCAGGCTGGCCCTGAGTGCACAGAAATCCAGCTGTCTCTGCCTCCGAGTGCTGGGATTAAAGGTGCGCAGCACCATGCTTGGTTCACCCTTGTATTCCTGACCAGCGTTTGCTGAGCGTTTATGGCTGGTGCTATCTCAGTGCCCAGTTAAAGACCCAGGCCCTAAGGACAAGAGAATGTCACAGTGTTGGGGGCATCCCATGTGTCTGTAGCCACTGGTTGAAGTGGCCAGATTGGAGATGGGCACTGGTCACTGTACACTTTGGTGCCCAGGGGTGGGACCAGGGAGACTGTGGGTGGGCTGGGGAGACCTAACACACCACACACAGGAACCACAGCAGCGGCCCCACAGGCTAAGGGCATCTGAAAGGATTCGTGCTAATGCAGAAAACCGGAGGAGGGGAGGGGAGGGGAGGGGAGGGAGGAAGGGAGGGAGAAGAAAGGAAGGGAAGGGCTCTTGGGATAACAGGGGAGGAAGGTGCTCCCGGCAGGGGAGCTGCCTGTGCAAAGGCCCTGAAGCAGGAACACTGGTGTGAAGGTCATGGCCGGGCTGTGTGAGGTCTCTGGGGCTCCGAGTAGGGGGTGGCTAGGCCTGCCCTTCTGGTTGCTCAATAGGAACCCACAAAAGCAGCTGAGCTGTGGGCCCAGGAAGAGGCTGCTGCCCCCTGCTGGTGTGCGGGAGGGCTGCTGAACCGACCCAGGGCAGGAAGAGGCTGCTGCCCCCTGCTGGTGTGCAGGAGGGCTGCTGAGCCGACCCAGGGCAGGAAGAGGCTGCTGCCCCCTGCTGGTGTGCGGGAGGGCTGCTGAACCGACCCAGGGCAGAGGCAAGAACTAGAGAAGGGCTGAGTGGCAGATCGCCTGCTGCTGGTCCCAGCTCCGTGTCCTCCCTCCTGCAGGTGCCTGGAAGGGCCCAAGCCACCCAGCACTCACACACTCGCTGTGCTCAGGCCCTGGAGCCATGTTTGGAAAGAAGAAGAAGCGAGTGGAGATCTCAGCCCCATCCAACTTCGAGCACCGCGTGCACACAGGCTTCGACCAGCACGAGCAGAAGTTCACAGGGCTGCCCCGCCAGTGGCAGAGCCTGATTGAGGAGTCGGCGCGCCGACCTAAGCCTCTTATTGATCCTGCCTGCATCACTTCCATCCAGCCTGGAGCCCCCAAGGTAGCCATCAGCACACCACTGGACCCCACAGCCCCCGCTGCCAGAGTGGCCCAGCCCTTCAGCTGCTCCTGGTCTCTGTAGTCCAGCGCCATCCGGGAAGGCCATGCTGGCCCCTGACCTCCACTCCTGCCCCAGCACCACACACTCAACCCTGGTCTCTCAGTGCTTGTCCCCAGTCAGCATCTGGGCTTGGGTAGGGGACACAGAGGCTGCATGCCGAGGGCTGGGGAGTGGCTGAGGCAGAAGCTGGGGCTCCCATGAAGCACCGAGGGCAATGGCAGAGTTGAGTGAGACCTGAGGTCTGGATCCAAGATTCCCCAGCCCGCCCCCCTCAGTCTGCAGCGCACTGCAGCCACGCAAGCCCCTGCTGCACCTCCTGACTTGGACTCGTGCCAAGGGTGGTGGGCCCCAGGGGTGAGGTCGGGTGTGCCTGTGGTCAGCAGGCCGGGTGCCTGGCGCGGCAGCTGACTCACCCCCCCCCCCCCTCAGCCACCAGCCTGGGTCTGGCAGGAGAGAGGCACAAATCAGCAGTGTGACCGGGCCCAGGCTCAGCTCCTTCTGCCGTTTCTGTGGCCCTGCGGTCATGTGAGAGCCTTGGCTTGCTCAGAAAGGTCCTTGTCATCTGAATCCAAACGGCTTCTCATGACCCAGGCCAGCTGGAAGCCAGTAGTACCGGTTCTGAAGTAGGACCCACCATGGTGCCCAGACAGCCCACCCTAGCCTACCCACCGCCATGCCCGAGAGGGATCTGTGGCCATTTCATACGGTTTGTTGTCCATGCTAGGTGTCCCCAAAATTTCACCTCTGCTCCCCACCCCCAAATCCTGCAAAAGGGGAAGGTCACTTGTTGTTAGCCGGTGCTGCCTACACACCCAAGGTTCTTGACCCCCTGACCCCAGGTTCTAATAGCAAAGCCCGGCAGGGACCCACTGAATCAGAAATTAAATGAAAAAGGACATGACTGCTCCTAGGCATGATGGGGAGGACGTCCACTGTGTGTGAGGGAGAGCCTGCATACCCAGAAGCAGAACGGGACCCTAAGCTGGACCGTGGGGGGGGGGGGCAGGAGGGGAGAAGGGAGAAGTCCCCCCCGCAGCCAGTGGCTGGCTCATGAGGAAGGCATCCAGGAGGAGGGTAGCCAAGCCCCTGGGCCGGAGAACTTTAGGGTATAAGGTAGTGGGTGCTGGTCATAGAGGCTCAGTAGCCAGTAGGTACTGAGGGATGCTGGGAGAACTCAGGTAGCCATTTGTCTGGGCCTTGAAACCCAATACCCACCTTCCCTGGCTCCCTGGACAGGGCCAGGCTTCCAGGCAGGCAGGCAGCCGGGGCCCCAGCAGGCCGCTCGGAGTCTTGTGGCCGCAGGTGGTTCCTGTGGGCTCAGCGTATCCGAGGCTGTCCTGGTCCTGAGGGCAGTGCGGGCAGCTCCGCAGCGCGCCTCGGTCCTTCCTGCCCCCGTCCCTCCTTTAGCAAAGCCCCTCTTGGTGTGGACACTGATCTAGGGCCAGGTGTAGGCAGGACGTGCAGTCAGTCCTTGGGAAGCTCACAGGGGAGGCAGCATGCGGATGTGCAGCCGTGTCAGCTGGCACCAAGGGCCTAGAGCTGGGGCTCACAACCTCTTTGGGGGTCACATGTCAGATGTTTACATTACGATTCATAACAGCAGCAAAATTACAGTTATGAAGCAGCAACAAAAGTACATTTACGGTTGGCGGCCACCCCGGCATGAGGAACTGTATGAGGGTCACAGCATTAGGAGGTTGAGAACACTGACGTGTGGGCTGGCATTTAAACTAGGTGATAGCAAGGCCTCAGCGGCGTATGTTTTGATCAGAGACCTCTGGGAGGGGAGTGGGGCAGCCATGGAGACATTTGCAAGATGCCGGTTGTGGTCAAGGTGGAGAGCGGATGGGCGCAGCCTGTGTAGTGGAGGGGCGGCCTGTGTGCCCGCGGCTCAGCGCATAGAGGAGCCAAGGAGACCACAGCTCAGTGGGGACAGATGTGAGCGCTGGTGTTCAGCCTCTGTTCCAGCTGACATTTGCCACACAGCTCCTAGGCCTTGACTTTAGGCTGTGGGCTTTCTACTCGACACCCCATCCTCTGCCCTAGGGGATCAGGGCGCGTGGTTTGGGGGTTAATGGTGCTGGCGGCCTGCAGGGGAGGATGTGCTGAGCCAAGCGGCCTGTAATTTGCAGCTGTTGGGGGCTGATTACAGGCTGGGTTCTCCTCCCTCGCCCCAGTCCACAGGGCAGAGCTCGCTGCCAGGCTGGGAGCCAAGGAGAGTCAAGAGGCTGGTGGGGGCCCAGAGTGGGTGGTGGGCGTGACACCAGCTCCTGGGCCCTGCAGGGTCCCCTGTCCCCCACGCCATCATCACCATGACATCACTTCACTCGTCTCTGTCTTGTCTCTGTGTTGTGTTGTCTCATTTCTGTGTCGGGCGCGCGGCCCGTGTCCCCTCCTTCCTGGCCCTACCCTGCCATTGCCTGGACCCCAGACCATCGTGCGGGGCAACAAAGGTGTCAAGGATGGGGCCCTCACGCTGCTGCTCGACGAGTTCGAGAACATGTCGGTGACGCGCTCCAACTCCCTGCGCAGAGACAGCCCGCCACCGCCTGCCCGCGCCCACCAGGAGAACGGACTGCCGCAGGAACGGCCAGCACCGGCCAGAACGGCCCCGGACAAGGCTGGAGGCAGAAGCCGGGCCACAGGCCACAGCGAGGCGGGCAGTGGCAGTGGTGACAGACGGCGGCCGGGGCCAGAGAAGAGGCCCAAGTCTTCGAGGGAGGGCGCAGGAGGGCCTCAGGAGGCCCCTCGAGACAAGCGGCCCCTCTCTGGGCCTGATGTCAGCACCCCCCAGCCTGCCAGTCTGGCCAGTGGTGCGAAGCTAGCGGCTGGCAGGCCCTTTAACACTTACCCCCGGGCTGACACGGACCACCCGCCGCGGGGTGCCCAGGTAGCCCATCTCCCACTCCCTTCCCAGCCACATCCCCATCCCTTGTGTGTCTCATGCTGAGCCTGTCACCCTGTGTGGACAGCTAATGCCTCTCCACCCACAGCGCCTCTTTGTTCTGTTGCAGGGGGAGCCACACAGCGTGGCACCCAATGGGCCCTCAGCCACAGGCCTGGCCGCCCCTCAGCCCTCCTCCTCCCGCCCTCCCGCCCGAGCCCGTGGTGCTCCCGGCCCTGGATCGCTGGGCCCCCATGCCTCTGAGCCCCAGCTGGCCCCCCCAGCACGTGGCCTCACTGTCCCTGCTGCACCCCCTGCTCCCGGGCCCCCTGGGCCTCGCTCACCACAGCGCGAGCCCCAGCGAGTGTCCCACGAGCAGTTCCGGGCTGCCCTGCAGCTCGTGGTGGACCCAGGGGACCCGCGTTCCTACCTGGACAACTTCATCAAGATCGGCGAGGGCTCCACGGGCATCGTGTGCATCGCCACCGTGCGCAGCTCCGGCAAACTGGTGGCCGTCAAGAAGATGGACCTGCGCAAGCAGCAGAGGCGGGAACTGCTCTTCAATGAGGTAGGTGCTGGCCGGGGAGCCCGGAGCCGCCCTCCTCACAGCTGTCCCCAGCCCGAGGCGCCTGCCTGCCAGGTGCTCCCGACCCTGTTCCAGTTAGTCCTGGGCCTGGGCTCTCCCTCCAGCCCTCTTCTCTCGGGGTCCCTGTCTCTGGGATGCCCTGTCATAGCTCGCTCCAGGCCACAGCCTGGCACCCCCTTCCTCCAGCCCCACGTCTGTGCAGCCCCTTTCTCTCACCTTGGGCTCCTGCCCCAGCTTTCCTCTCAGGCCTCCCCGGACACTCTGAGCATCAGGGGCCTTTGACACTGAAACCTTCACAGACGCCCCCAGCGTCTGTCATGTCCTCAGGACAGTCCAGCTCCTTGCCCGTCAGCTCCTGTTCCCAGCTAGCGCCCACCCAGGCTTCTGGCTCTGGGTGTTGGTGGCCTTGGCGTCTGTCACAGAGGCAGAGAGAAGTGTGTGTGGGTGTGGCAGGTACCTCGTGCCTCCGCTACAGGGGTCCGCTGAGGTCCATCTGGGAGGCTGTCCAGGCTCTGCCTGTCTGCCAGCACTTCCTCCTACCCTCACCTGTCCCTCACCTTACATCCCAGGGCTCCAGTCGCACCGGGAGTTCCTCCTTACGCGGAACTGGCTCCCCTGGTCCCTGTAAGCAGTGTCCCCCACAACTCAGCTCCCAGACCTCTCCCTCATCAGTCAGTCCTTTGTTCAGAGTTCTCCATTAATGCCTCCACGCACGCACGCACGCACGCACGCACGCACGCACGCACGCACGCACGCACCCCTTTTATTTTAGCTTTTCTTTATACTTGTTTGTCCTCCTGTCGTCTGTTTCTCTTGGTGCCCCTGATGGTCAGACTCAAAGACCAGCCCGAGCCAGTCAGGGTCAGAGGACCCACATGGTGGCTAGGCGTCCAGCACCCTAGGATGACCTGCTCTGTCTCAGGCTGCCTTCGGGGTCTTCTTGGCTTTGGAGAAGGGGACAGCTGGAGTGAGCCAGTCTGCCCGGGTCCAGCCTGCTGGAAGGTGGCGGGAGGCCAGCCGGGGCTGAAGGGAGACGCGGTGCCCCATCGGTGCCGTGCTGACTGTGTCCCTGCTCAGGTGGTGATCATGCGGGACTACCGCCATGAGAACGTGGTGGAGATGTACAACAGCCACCTGGTGGGCGACGAGCTCTGGGTGGTCATGGAGTTCCTGGAGGGAGGGGCCCTCACGGACATCGTCACCCACACCAGGTACTGCAGGGCAGCCTGCTGATAAAGTCCCCTCCTCAGTGTGGATGGGTCAGAGAGGCCAGGCGCACAGGGTGGGGTCTTGGTATTTTGGCTCCCCCAACCCCTGTTGAGGCGGATCTTTTGACTTCTTGATGTCCCCTCAGCTCCCCACTGGCACCCCAGGGCGGGACACTCCCAGCAGGGCCCTGTCTGCCCAGTTGCCCCTTCTGCCCACGCAGGATGAACGAGGAACAGATTGCAGCCGTGTGCCTGGCTGTGCTGCAGGCGCTGTCTGTGCTCCATGCCCAGGGCGTCATCCACCGAGACATCAAGAGTGACTCCATCCTGCTGACCCACGATGGCCGGGTGAGAGGGCAGGTGTCTGCTGTGAGAGGCAGCTCCTCATCTGTTTGATGGATCAGCTTGAGGGAGGAAGGTGTTGTCTTCTCAGCTTTCCAGAGAGTTCAGTCCATCATGGGAGAGTGGAACGGAGCCAAGCAGCTCCCTTCTTGGGGCCAGGACACAGGAGAAAGCTGTGCTGAGGGCTCCTGCCCTGCGCTCCAGCCTGTGGAACAGTGCCGCCACATTCGGGGTAGCTCTTGTCCCTCGTTAATCCTCGGGGTCTCAGACTGACCCCTCAGCTCATGGTCAGGGTAGACCATCAAACCTTGGGCTGGGGTGTCTGCCTCTCTCTGCTCTAGAGCCTAGAGGAACACTGCTGCTCTGTCTCACAGAACAGCCCAGCGCAGGGGTCCGAGTTGGCGGGAGGCACCGTCATCACAGAACTAGAAGCTGAGAAACCTGCCCGGGCCCAGAGAGGAAGGAAGGGCTTGGGCCAACAGCCACAGCCCTGGCCTACACAGCCCTGGGCACACAGCCCTGGCCTACACAGCCCTGGGTACCTAGCCCTGGGCACACAGCCCTGGCCTACACAGTCCTGGGCACACAGCCCTGGCCTACACAGCCCTGGGTACCTAGCCCTGGGCACACAGCCCTGGCCTACACAGCCCTGGGCACACAGCCCTGGCCTACACAGCCCTGGGTACCTAGCCCTGGGTACACAGCCCTGGCCTACACAGTCCTGGGTACACAACCCTGGGCATGGAGCCCGTGTGTCTGAAGGCAGGCAGGCGGCCTCATCTGACCCGCAGCCCCTGTCTGCCCCAGGTGAAGCTGTCCGACTTCGGGTTCTGCGCTCAGGTGAGCAAGGAGGTGCCGCGGAGGAAGTCGCTGGTGGGCACACCCTACTGGATGGCCCCGGAGCTCATCTCCCGCCTTCCCTATGGGCCAGAGGTAAGCCCACTGAGGCTGCGTGCAGTTGGCCCAAGTTCCCATGACCTGTTGTTGGAAGGGCCAGGCTGACCACGAGGGAGCAGCTGTTCCTAGGAAGAGGGTAGCACGGTCATTCTGGCTGTGGTCACCACTGGATGCCGCAGCCTGCCCAGGCCTAAGAGTCTTCTCCTTGTCGGTCAGCAAGCCTGATCCCCATGAGACACGAGGGCGGGCAAGCTGAAACAGGCTTCACAGGGAGTGCAGCTGCCATGAGAGCCCGTGGGACTATCTCAGTCAGGATGTGACAGGAATGGAGCTTAAGCGCTTAGCGGTCCGCGCGGCAGTGTTGCTGCCTAGAGCTGAGAATGGAGGGTAGGCAGCTCCCGCTGTCCGCACGTGGGCCCGGGGCGGAGGCCGGCTGGGGCCTCTCCTCCTGGCTGCAGAGGATTGGCTGTCCATCAGCCCATGGTCCCTTCACCACCCTAGGTGGACATCTGGTCACTGGGGGTGATGGTGATTGAGATGGTGGATGGGGAACCCCCCTACTTCAACGAGCCACCCCTCAAAGCCATGAAGATGATCCGGGACAACCTGCCACCCCGACTGAAGAACCTGCATAAGGTGAGCAGAGCTAGGCTGTGCCGCGCGGACTTCTGGGGGCTCCGCCAGCCGCGGTGTCTCCTGAGCCCTTGGCTGCCACAGAGCTCGTCCGACTTGGAAGGTTGTCTTTTTGGGGAACTTACATGTGGAAGCGGCTGCCCCAGCTTCTTGCTGACCACAAAAGTAGGGGGAACGAGCCTTAGGGCCTTTGGTTGTCCTGTCCCAATGGCCCAGTAGTAACTCCCGAGACATCTTTGACACTCCCTAAGAAGCCCTCAGCCCACGAGACATCACAGCAAGTGAGCCTGCCCTCCTGACCTCTGTTCCTCCGCAGGCATCACCTTCTCTGAAGGGCTTCCTGGACCGCCTGCTGGTGCGAGACCCAGCCCAGCGGGCCACTGCTGCTGAGCTGCTGAAGCACCCGTTCCTCACCAAGGCGGGGCCACCAGCCAGCATCGTGCCCCTCATGCGCCAGCACCGAACCAGATGAAGAGCCCTGACCACCCTGCCCGGTGGAGGCAGTAGAGCACCAGCGCTCCCACAGCCCGTGAGACACTGGGGTGCCACTGTCACTGTGCCAGGGACTTCGTGGGACCCTACTACTGAACTCTAGTTCTGATTCCATGACTTGCAAAGCAACACCGGGACATGTGGGAGCCAGTGGGTCCCAGGGGTCCCTCACCCTCCAGGACAGGCCCCTCCCCTGTGCTCTGTCCACAGGAGAGAAGGCAGCTGCCCCATCACTGGAAAATCTGCATCAGGGGCCACTGGGGGCAGAGATGACACTGTGAGGGAGATGTGCGTGTGTGTGTGTGTGTGTGTGTGTGTGTGTGTGAGAGAGAGAGAGAGAGAGAGAGAGAGAGAGAGAGAGAGAGAGAGAGAGATGGTACACCAAGAAAGTCCAGCTCCTCTGTCCTCAGCCTGCAGGTGGGAATCTCAGCCTTGCCTGGTGCCCAGCCCCTGACCCTGAGCCATTGAAGGGTCAATCATGAATGTTTGAAGAGCGGCCTTTTCCAGAGCCCCGCGCCCTCCTTCCCCAGGAGAGATGTGGGGCCTCCCCTCCCCCAGCCTCTGCAGCAAGCGACTACTGCACCCGGACAGCCTCGTTTTCTAGAAGTCTATTTATATTGTCATTTTATAACACTAGCGGTGTCTCGGCCTGGGGACATGATCCTTGACCTATGGGGTGGCCCGGGGACAGAGCCACTTTGAAGAATCAGGCTCCTGTCCCCCACCCTGCGCCAATCTCTCAAGTTAGTTTTACAATTAAAACACTTTCTTGTTTTGTGATGTGTGGTGTGTGGAGGCTTCCGTCCAGCTGGGTGCTGAGGGAGTTTGGGGCCAGGGCCTGGATTTCCCTCCCTCCCTCCCTCCCTCCCTCCCTTCCTTTCTTTTTGAGACAGGGTTTCACTGCATAGTTTAGGCTAGCCTAAATTCATTATGTAGCCGAGGTTGGCTTCAGTTTCCCAGCACACCCCTGCCTCTGTCTCCTGAATGCTGTTGAGCTTCCACGTGACCACTGCCACAGCCGCCACACGTGGCCGTGGCCTGGAAATGTTGCTGTTGATGCATTCTGTAAGTGTAGGCACTAGCGAGTGGCCCTGTGATAGGTGGGTTACTGGGCAGTGGGTCCTTTGGGGGCGGTGTTGACTGAGGTTGAGTAACCTGGAGCTACCAGCTCAGGAAACTTACCCAAGGAGAGAGTCCTCAAGCCCAGCCATGGGGAGAAGGATGGTCTAACAGCAATCACCCCACCTTTGCTTTCCAAGCACGCCCATCACAGCCTCCAAAATCCCCCAGAGGCAGCTAGTCGGGCACCGAGGGCCAGCTGGGCACCAGGACTGCCTCATGGGGGCTGTCCAGATGACACAATGTCCGCAGCCACACAGCAGCTCTGGCCTCCAGTCAGCGCCTGTTTGTGGTGGGCAGTGCTAGGTGCCTGGTGACCTTACAGAGTAGACACAGCAGCTCAGGAAACAGCTCCTGCCGTTAGGAGTGGGAATCTGAGCTGGTTCCCTCTCTAGAGAAACGGGCCCAAATGGGCAGCAGAAAACAGACCACCGACATAGGCCCACAGGCAAGTAAGCTTCAGGCCTGCCTGCCTTTATGGGGAGCTGCACCTTGGGCTGGGGATCTGGCCCAGTGGGTAGAGTCCGTGCCCCAGGTCCTGTCTCAAGCCTCATGCAAAACCAGACTTGGTGCTGCCTGCCTGTCGTCGATAGCAACCAGGCGGCAGGGGCATCAGAAGTGGAAGGTGGGGGGGCAGCCAGGGCTGCCTGAGCCCATGAAACAAAAATAAGCTGAGCGTGGTGCCGTGGTGCCTTAGATCCCACTGCTTGGGAGGCAGAAGCAGGTGAGTCTCTGTGTGAGGCCAGAGTGACCTGCAGTCAGGGCTCTCTATAAACAGGACCCTGTCTCAAAAATAAAACCAGTGACATGTAGCAAACATTAAGGGAACGCAGATTTTTAATCCAGAGAGCAAGACCAAAGGAATAAATGCCCGGCTCTGCTTAGGGAGCTGGAGAACCAGGGAAGGGCTTAGAATATTCTGGAGCCCTGCAGCTGAGAACCTGAGCTCCCTGTGATCCCGCTGGCAACTGGTCACCTCTGGGAGGTCCCACACCACAGGAGAAGACGTAGTCTCGGGCCAGAGGTCACCTGTCGCCTGTCCCATCTGTCCCATGCCCCTATGTTCCTTACTCTGAGTCTGGGCATCTTCAGCCAGCTGTCCCTGCAACTGGAGGGGGTGGCTCTGCGTCTCACAGTAAGAGCTGCTGCAAGAGGCCATCCCACTCTCAGCTCCACCTGCTGTCCCTGTCACATGTGCAGATGTCTTCCCCAAGGGACGTCAGGAACACCTAACTCCCTGCCAGTCTCAATTGGGATTTAGTGCAGGGATGGCAGTCACAGACTCAGGAAAACTGAAGGAGCCAAAAGACCAATTACTCAGAGGCCTGTGTTGGGGGTGAGGGACACTCACAAGAGTGACTAGAGGAAACAGAGGAGGTCTATGGTGTCTTGTTTTTTGGTTTTTCAAGACAGTGTCTCTCTGTGTAGCCTTGGCTGTCCTCAATTCGCTTTGTAGACCAGGCTGGCCTCGAACTCACAGGAATCACCTGTCTCTGCCTCCTAAGTGAGTGCTGGGATTAAAGGTATGCGCCACCACTGCCTGGTGGGGACTTGGGGGGGGGGGGGTCTGTGGTGTTATTCCAACCCTGGACAGGTCACAGCTCTGCTTGTGGCCAGAGCAGAATGGCTTCTCCCGGCTGCCGCACTGAATTTCCAGTGTCCTCCTGGGCAGAGCCTTCTTGGTGCACTGGGAAGGATGTTTCTGCAGTGTCGTTTTTTGGGACCTCTAGGCAGCACAGGAGCAGGGACGAGCCCAGAGAACACTCGGGGAAGGCCATGCAAGCCACCTGCAGTGGCAGCACAGACCAAAGGATGAAATTATCAGCTTGCTCTCCCCAAATGCAACTGACCAGGCGCCACACTCTCCAAGCAACTCAGCTGGGTGGGAAGGTGGCTGACAAGTGGGGTCCAAGCTCAGGCGGAGTCAGAGGCGTTTATTCTGGGGCCAGAGGGCCGTGAGCCAAGAACCCAAACAAACGGTGGTAACTGGTCCTACCAGTGGGTCTCTAAAGCGTTCATGCTCGTTGGTCCACCCTGAGAATTTGCAAATTTGATTTCCTGGGTTCCTCCCAGGCTGAATCAGAACCTGGGTGGGCCCACTGATGTGTTCATCAATGTCAACAAGGGACTCTGATGTCTGCTCCAGTGTGGAAACGCCAGAAACAAGGCAACCTTCCCAAGCTAAACATGGAACTGGGATTCTGTCTTAAAGTCGCAAGGACCCCAGCCGCACACTGCCCGCCCCACACTCTTCTGCATAAACGACTGGCCCCCCCGTAAGGACTTTACCCAGGCCTTGCACCGGTTTGTCATTGGCCAGGTGTTCAGCCATGCATGGTGTCACAGGCCTGTAATCCCAGCACTCAGGGAGGCAGAGGCAGGTAGATTGCAGTGAGTTCGAGGCCAGCCTGGTCTACAAAGAGAGTTCCAGGACAGCCAAGGCTAACACAGAAAAGGCCTGTCTCACAAAAAAAAAAAAAAAAAAAAAGGGCTGGAGAGACGGCTCAGGGGTTAAGAGCTCTGTCTGCTCTTCCAGAGGTCCCAAGTTCAATTCCCAGCAACCACATGGTGCCTCACAACTACCTATAATGTTACCTGGTGCCTTCTTCTGGCCTGCAGGTGTACATGTGCATAGAGCGCTCATATATACATAAAGTAAATAAATAATTAAAAACAAAAACAGAGAGGCAAGGAAAGCTGGAAAGTGTAGTCCTTGCTATATCCTGGACTTGAGAAACCCCCACCAAGGCGGCTCATTGGATTTGCTGGGTTTGACCCTAGGGACTGTGACTTAATGACACATCAGAGTCTAGAGGAGATAAGATGTGTGCAGGAGGTCCCCCACCCCTACAAGAAAGGTGCCGTCCACAAGGCAATGAGGGAAGAGAGACGTTGGATAACAGTGCTCAGGAAACTGGTTCATTTTTACACCAAAGAAGAAAAAAACGTCCCTACAGAGCCTACAAAGTGCAAGGCGGCTCAGCTGGCAAAGGTGCCTGCCACCAAGCCCAGTGACCTGAGTTCCATCCCCAGGGCCCACACGGGGAGAGGGGAGAACCAATTCCTGCAAACTGCCCCCTGATAGAGACAAAAAAAAAACAAATGGGTACAAATATTTAAAACGTTTAGAGGCACCCGGTTTTGTGCTAACCAAACCCCAGGCACAAGTGTGTGGCTGTTCAACTTTAACCTAATGTGTAACTCAGCAGAGGGTTTGCCTCCCCACTCATGAGACCCTGAGTTGAATTCTCAACGACACAAAGATCAGCAAAACTTAGCACGAGATGAAACGAAGCCGCCGGGCGCTCGGTGGCTGAGAGCGCCAGCTCCCTGTCTCAGAGGACGCATTCGACTTCCGGCGCGGACTCAGCAGCTCACACATGGTCCCTTGAGTGTGTTAGGAAACTGACTAGCTGGCCCCACACCAGAGCTCTTAACTGCTGAACCAGCCGGCCAGCCCCACCTGCCTCTCGTTTTTACTCTGTCTGTCCCAGCCCATGGACTGACAGACACCTCATGTTCACGGTGGATCTTCCCACCTCAGTTAACTTAATCTAGAGACTTCCTCACCGCCAGGTTGGCAATATTAACCATTTCATCCCGATAACGGTTTTTCACGCCACGCCCCAAGGTGTTTAGTCACGGCTATGAAAGGCTATGTCCAAGAAATGACCAGAAAGTAGCCCATGACTAGAGACCACTCCCCAAAAAAGACATCTGAACTAAAACCATATAAAGAACATAATTGAAAGAACAAGCAAACAAAAATAGTTGATAGGATAAAAATCAAAACACTTGATTCACACCAGACATGGCGGGGTACACCTCCGATCCCAGCACACGGGAGGCTGAGGCAGGGAGAGTTCCAGTGAGACCCTGACTCAAAACGAATTAGGTAATTAAATAACGTTCACTTGTCATAGTCCAATTTCAGAAAGGGCGGTGGCGGGGGTGGGGTGGGGGATATTTGCAAACATTCACACCGGTCAGAAAACCTAGATAAAGAGCAGACCGAGGAGGAGGGACATGGGCAAAGGTTTTGACCAGTCAGATCGGAGAAGGAAAGGCCCAAAGGCTCTGACTTGTTACCCAAGAAATGCAAATTCAGAAAGGATGCCTTTGAACACTCCTCATCTGGAAAAAATATTGTTGCTTCCTGCTCTGTTACCTCATGATCCACCCAGGATCAGTGACGGTAGGGACCAGAACCAAAAGCACTGAACCCACAAGCCAAAGCCTCCATTAAAAAAACAAAACAAAACAAAACAAAAAACAACAAAAAAAATAAAATGCAGCCAGGCATGGTGGTACAACCCTGTGATCCTAGCACTAGGGGAGGCAGAGGCAGGAGGATCACTGAGGGTTTAAGGCCAGCCTGGTCTACAAATCGAGTCTAGGACAGCCAAGGTTACACAAAGAGACCTTGTCTCGAAAAACCAAATAAAAACAACAAAACAATAGTAACAATCAATGTCATAGGGCTTAGTAGATGGTTCGCTTGGTAAGTGTGCTCTGTGTACAAGCATAAAGACCTGAGTTCAAATCCCCAGAAACCAAGTATACAGAGCTTGTAGATCTGCAGGCCTGGGGTCTGCAACATCTCAAACAAGGTGAAAGGTAAGGATTGACACTTGAGGTTGGCCTATGCCTTCCACTCACACACTGTGATGCTCCTGTGTCTGTACTTGCACATAGGAACATGCACACATGCAAGCACACACACACAATATATAAGGCTGGGCCATGGCTCAGTGGTAGAGCCCCTGCCTAGAATCCCCCAGTGAGGGGCTGGGGTGTGGCTCAGTGGTAGAGCCCCTGCCTAGAATCCCCCAGTGAGGGGCTGGGGGTGTGGCTCAGTGGTAGAGCCCCTGTCTAGAATCCCCCAGTGAGGGGCTGGGGGCGTGGCTCCGTGGGAGAGCCCCTGCCTAGAATCCCCCAGTGAGGGGCTGGGGGTGTGGCTCAGTGGTGGAGCCCCTGCCTAGAATCCCCCAGTGAGGGGCTGGAGGTGTGGCTCAGTGGTAGAGCCCCTGCCTAGAATCCCCCAGTGAGGGGCTGGGGGCGTGGCTCAGTGGTAGAGCCCCTGCCTAGAATCCCCCAGTGAGGGGCTGGGGTGTGGTTCAATGGTAGAGCCCCTGCCTAGAATCCCCCAGTGAGGGGCTGGGGGTGTGGCTCAGTGGTAGAGCCCCTGCCTAGAATCCCCCAGTGAGGGGCTGGGGTGTGGTTCAATGGTAGAGCCCCTGCCTAGAATCCCCCAGTGAGGGGCTGGGGTGTGGCTCAGCGGTAGAGCCCCTGCCTAGAATCCCCCAGTGAGGGGCTGGGGTGTGGCTCAGTGGTAGAGCCCCTGCCTAGAATCCCCCAGTGAGGGGCTGGGGTGTGGCTCAGTGGCAGAGCCCCTGCCTAGAATCCCCCAGTGAGGGGCTGGGGGTGTGGCTCAGTGGTAGAGCCCCTGCCTAGAATCCCCCAGTGAGGGGCTGGGGGCGTGGCTCAGTGGTAGAGCCCCTGCCTAGAATCGCCCTGCCAGCCTCCAGCAGGCCCAGGACCTGGACTCGTGGGGCACATATTGATTTTGCAGCAGAGTGAAGCTATGGCCTCAGGATGTCTGGACTTGGTTCCTCAGCGGGGCAGTGTCTGGCCCTCCTGTACTTCCTGCCCAGCAGGCATGGCCATGGCCCATTTTGGATAAACAGTAAACAGAGCTTGTGCAGGCCCAACCCTGGCAAGGTGACATTCTAGAAGAGTGAGCCAGATGGTGACCCAGAGAGACCCACACACTCAGACATAGTCATAGCTCACAATGAGGGCAAGAAGCAAGGCTGAGGTGTGATGGGCACAACCTGCCTGGGCTGAGCGGGCTCAGCAGTACGCAGCTGAGCCTGGATCCGGATACCTCAAGCTGCCAGGAAAGATTAAGAAGAGTGTCCATAAGCCGGGCGGTGGTGGCGCACACCTGTAATCCCAGCACTCGGGAGGCAGAGGCAGGCGGATCGCTGTGAGTTCGAGGCCAGCCTGGTCTACAAAGCGGGTCCAGGACAGCCAAGGCTACACAAAGAGACCTTGTCTCTCTCTTTTTTTTTTTAGGTTTTTCGAGACAGGGTTTCTCTGTGTAGCCTTGGCTGTCCTGGACTCGCTTTGTAGACCAGGCTGGCCTCGAACTCACAGCGATCCGCCTGCCTTTGCCTCCCGAGTGCTGGGATTAAAGGCGTGCGCCACCACGCCCGGCTTAAGACCTTGTCTCGAAAAACCAAAATAAATAAATAAATAAGGGTGTCCACGGGCAAGCTGAAGGCACCCTCCAGAGCATCAGGAAAGCCTTGCAGACAGGAGGAAGAGCATGCGCAAAGGCCGTGAAGTGGGAAGGGCAGGTGGAGGCTAGTCAGAACACCAGCGCACAGTGTGGAGTGGTTAGGGTGAAGCCAGGCCAACTCCAGCAGGATATGCATCAGGACTGTGGAGTTCAGGAAGCCTTCTGCTCCTGTGCCATGATGCTTGTGTTTCGTTTCTGTGGTTCTCCGAGCCTCTTGGAGTACAGTGGTCCACTACGTGAGGAGCCCCAGAGCACAGCAGCTGAGCTACCCTGGGGCATTGTTACTACTCAGATGTGCAGTCTGAGGTATCGGTGAGCCAGGAGTCCAGCCTGAGCTACCCAGTCAGACGGTCTCAGAGCAAAGGGAAAGGGAAGTTGGAGTACAGCAGCAAAACACACACACCTAGAAACTCTCAGTGAGGGGCTGGGGGTGTGGCTCAGTGGTGGAACTCGGGCACATGCTTTTCTTAATGTATTTCTTATCCCATCAACAGTGCCCCATGGGGCTCACTGGTGTAGTTATTTTCCACTTGCTGGCTTTGTAGAAATCCCCTTAGAGTGTAGAGAAAATGACCGGATTCCTGCTTTGCTTTTTATCACGATATAATTAACACACGAGCCGGGCGTGGTGGCACACGCCTTTAATCCCAGCACTCGGGAGGCAGAGGCAGGCGGATCGCTGTGAGTTCGAGGCCAGCCTGGTCTACAAAGCGAGTCTAGGACAGCCAAGGCTACACAGAGAAACCCTGTTTCGAAAAAAATAATAATAATAATTAACACACGATAAACACACTCATTTAAAATACGCCTAGATGTATTTTGACAAATGCACATGTCCATGCAATGACCACATTTGAAACAGAACTGTGAACCAGGTGTAATCTCAGCACTCCAGAGGCAGAGGCAGGCGGATCACTGTGAGTTCCAGACCAGCCTGGCCTATAAAGTGAGTTGTAGGACAGACAGGGATACACAGAGAAACTCTGTCTCAAACAACCAAAAGGAAGAGAGAGAGAGAGAGAAAGAGAGAGAGACAGAGACAGAGACAGAGAGACAGAGAGAGAGAGAAAGAGCTTAATTTGGTTCATGGCTTCAGAGGTCTTGCTTCCCACACCCGGCCCCCCACCTCACCCCGACCCCCAACCTTATTGCTTCTGGTCAGTGTGGGAACTCACTGCTGCCAGCAAGTGAAAGAGCAGAATGGACAGGACAGCAGCTCCCCTGTTCTGCAAGGGCATACCCTGGGGACCAGAAGGCACCCTACTAGTCCCCACCTATAAAAGGTTTAATCGCCTTCTAATAGTGCCAAGATGGAGGCCACACCCTTAACACACAGCTGTGTGAAGACTCCAGACCCCACTTATTTCCCCGGGGTGTCTTACCCAGGTGTGCGCACATGGACTCTCCCAGCGGGCGCTACTGTGACCGACATGGTGACCCGCTAGGTATGAACATGCGCCTTAAGCCCCCTTGCTAAATGCCACACTGGAGACATCGCTGGTCTTTTTGGTGGCAAAAGCCGGCAACTCAGCGTTGAAATCTCCTTGCTTTGCCGGGGTACAAGCTGCACACCCGGATTCCTCATAAGCAGGCAAATGTGCTTCTCTGAGGTTCCGGGGCCTATCCCAGACTTCTGTGGTGGGACAAGGGATCGCCCTAGTGAATCAGACATGCCCTAGGATTTGTGAACCATTGAGCATGGACACTCAAGCTAGAAGGAAAGGAAAGGCCTAAGAGAGAACTGGGGTGTGGCTCAGTGGTAGAGCCCCTGCCTAGGATCCCCCAGTGAGGGGCTGGGGTGTGGCTCAGTGGTAGAGCCCCTGCCTAGAATCCCCCAGTGAGGGGCTGGGGTGTGGCTCAGTGGTAGAGCCCCTGCCTAGAATCCCCCAGTGAGGGGCTGGGGTGTGGCTCAGTGGTAGAGCCCCTGCTTAGAATCCCCCAGTGAGGGGCTGGGGGTGTGGCTCTGTGGTAGAGCCCCTGCCTAGAATCCCCCAGTGAGGGGCTGGGGTGTGATTTAGTGGTAGAGCCCCTGCCTAGAATCCCTCAGTGAGGGTCTGGGGTGTGGCTCAGTGGTAGAGCCCCTGCCTCGGATCCCCCAGTGAGGGGCTGGGGTGTGGCTCAGTGGTAGAGCCCCTGCCTAGAATCCCCCAGTGAGGAGCTGGGGGCGTGGCTCAGTGGTAGAGCCCCTGCCTAGGATCCCCCAGTGAGAGGCTGGGGGTGTGGCTCAGTGGTAGAGCCCCTGCCTAGGATCCCCCAGTGAGGGGCTGGGGTGTGGCTCAGTGGTAGAGCCCCTGCCTAGGATCCCCCAGTGAGGGGCTGGGGTGTGGCTCAGTGGTAGAGCCCCTGCCTAGGATCCCCCAGTGAGGGGCTGGGGTGTGGCTCAGTGGTAGAGCCCCTGCCTAGAATCCCCCAGTGAGGGGCTGGGGTGTGATTTAGTGGTAGAGCCTCTGCCTAGAATCCCTCAGTGAGGGGCTGGGGTGTGGCTCAGTGGTAGAGCCCCTGCCTCGGATCCCCCAGTGAGGGGCTGGGGTGTGGCTCAGTGGTAGAGCCCCTGCCTAGAATCCCCCAGTGAGGAGCTGGGGGCGTGGCTCAGTGGTAGAGCCCCTGCCTAGAATCCCCCAGTGAGGAGCTGGGGGCATGGCTCAGTGGTAGAGCCCCTGCCTAGAATCCCCCAGTGAGAGGCTGGGGGTGTGGCTCAGTGGTAGAGCCCCTGCCTAGGATCCCCCAGTGAGGGGCTGGGGTGTGGCTCAGTGGTAGAGCCCCTGCCTAGGATCCCCCAGTGAGGGGCTGGGGTGTGGCTCAGTGGTAGAGCCCCTGCCTAGGATCCCCCAGTGAGGGGCTGGGGTGTGGCTCAGTGGTAGAGCCCCTGCCTAGGATCCCCCAGTGAGGGGCTGGGGTGTGGCTCAGTGGTAGAGCCCCTGCCTAGGATCCCCCAGTGAGGGGCTGGGGTGTGGCTCAGTGGTAGAGCCCCTGCCTAGAATCCCCCAGTGAGGGGCTGGGGTGTGATTTAGTGGTATAGCCCCTGCCTAGAATCCCTCAGTGAGGGGCTGGGGTGTGGCTCAGTGGTAGAGCCCCTGCCTCGGATCCCCCAGTGAGGGGCTGGGGTGTGGCTCAGTGGTAGAGCCCCTGCCTAGAATCCCCCAGTGAGGAGCTGGGGGCGTGGCTCAGTGGTAGAGCCCCTGCCTAGAATCCCCCAGTGAGGAGCTGGGGGCGTGGCTCAGTGGTAGAGCCCCTGCCTAGAATCCTCCAGTGAGGGGCTGGGGTGGGTGTGGCTCAGTGGTAGAGCCCCTGCCTAGGATCCCCCAGTGAGGGGCTGGGGTGTGGCTCAGTGGTAGAGCCCCTGCCTAGAATCCCCCAGTGAGGGGCTGGGGTGTGGCTCAGTGGTAGAGCCCCTGCCTAGGATCCCCCAGTGAGGGGCTGGGGTGTGGCTCAGTGGTAGAGCCCCTGCCTAGAATCCCCCAGTGAGGGGCTGGGGTGTGGCTCAGTGGTAGAGCCCCTGCCTAGAATCCCCCAGTGAGGGGCTGGGGTGTGGCTCAGTGGTAGAGCCCCTGCCTAGAATCCCCCAGTGAAGGGCTGG
The DNA here is from genome assembly GCF_964271855.1 of Acomys minous. Classification (NCBI taxonomy): domain Eukaryota; kingdom Metazoa; phylum Chordata; class Mammalia; order Rodentia; family Muridae; genus Acomys; species Acomys minous. Next base: position 24,351,904 of record NC_140502.1, on the reverse strand, counting down.
GGGTGTGGCTCAGTGGTAGAGCCCCTGCCTAGAATCCTCCAGTGAGGGGCTGGGGGCATGGCTCAGTGGTAGAGCCCCTGCCTATAATCCCCCAGTGAAGTGCTGGGGGCGTGGCTCAGTGGTAGAGCCCCTGCCTAGAATCCCCCAGTGAGGGGCTGGGGGCGTGGCTCAGTGGTAGAGCCCCTGCCTAGAATCCCCCAGTGAGGGGCTGGGGTGTGGCTCAGTGGTAGAGCCCCTGCCTAGAATCCCCCAGTGAGGGGCTGGGGGCGTGGCTCAGGGATAGACCCTTCGTTGGTATTCACAAATCCCTAGGTTTCAGCTTTACCGACACAAAAGAGTAACTCAGAGCATTTTAACAGGGCCATCTGACAGCCTAACACTCACTGGGAACTTGAGGACAGCCTGAACTACATAAGAACACATTCTCAAACAAACAAACAAACAAATAAAACACACCAAAGCAGTTCCGGGGCATATTAGTTTTGGCCAGAGGGAAGTGGTTCAGGCAAGGGTAGTGGCGGGGGGGGGGGGGGGCGGGATATGATCAAAGTACATCTTATAATTATATCTGTATTCCTGTGTATGAATTAGGGAAGAGTAAATACAATTTGGAAAGTAGAAAGAAGCCTCTATAGTCTTGGGGATTGGGGGAGGAGTGTTCCTCCTCCGGGTCCTCGCAGGCTGTGGCCACGCCCTGCCCTGGATTCTGGTCCCCACTTCTCCCGGGCACCAAGATGGCCCTGAGGCAGGTGGGAAGGCGGCCGGGGCAAGGGGCGTGTGCCGCAGTGGCCCCAGGAGTGTATGCGGTCTTGGGTGGTGCCGTGGGCTCTCCCTGTGTTTTCTGGGAACCTGTTGAGGTGTGGCAGGGTGACACCTGGATGGTACATTTGTCACTTTAGCCTTCTTAGTGCCCTGGTGACTTCTCAGCTCCTCAGTGGGCAGGACGAATCTCCTCTGTTTCCTGCCATGTTATTATTTTTTTTTAAAGATTTATTTATTTATTTATTTATTTATTAAGTATACAGTGTTTTGCCTGCGTTTACACCAGAATAGGGCGCCAGATCTCACTATAGATGGCTGTGAGCCACCATGTGGTTGCTGGGAATTGAACTCATGACCTTTGGAAGAGCAGTCAGTGCTCTTAACCTCTGAGCCATCTCTCCAGCCAAAAAGCACAGGGCTTTTATAAAGTTGAATGGATTTAAGCCCATCAGTAACTGTAGCTACCTGTGTGAACCTGTAGCTGTGTTTCTTGATTTAAATCTTTTGTTTGTTTGTTTGTTTTTTGAGACAGGGTTTCTCTGTGTTAGCCTTGGCTGTCGTGGACTCACTTTGTAGACCAGGCTGGCCTCGAACTCACAATGATCCACCTGCCTCTGCCTCCCGAGTGCTGGTATTAAATGCGTGCGCCACCACTCCCGGCCCTCTTGATTTAAATCTGATCACTCCGGGAGCATACCTGAGACTTCCTGTGCGTCTGTCCAACTTGCTACATCCCTGCTGTGCAACCTCAAGTGAGTCACTAGACCTCTCCGTGCGTCTCTCTGTTTCTTCATTGAGAAGATGGGTGTGATGGCAGGGTGTACTTTCTAGGGTGGATGTGGAGATGGGGTAGCTTACCTCACTTCTAGGCTAGGGCGTGAGCTCCACTTCCAGGTGTCTGTCTGAGGCTGTCTTCTTTTCTGAGTCTGAAGGACAGACAGTGTGTGGGGGTGTCTAGCCTGGGAGTGTGGGGACGTGTGTGGAGACTGCAAGGGTGGGTGGCACACGCAGGGCATGGCTGCACAAACTTGTGTGCCATCCTTGGGCAGATAGAAGCAGCAAGGCTAGCCTGGGCTGCATAGCAGGTTCAAAATTAGCCTGGGCTAAGCCGAGCAGTGGTGGTACATGCCTTTAATCCCAGCACTTGGGAGTTCGAGGCCAGCCTGGTCTACAAAGGGAGTCCAGGATGGCCAAGGCTACACAGAGAAACCCTGTCTCGAAAAACCAAACCAAACCAAACCAAACCAAACAAAAACAAAATTAGCCTGGGCTACATAGGACTTTGTCTGAAAACAAAACACAAAAGCCCCCAAAAAACAACAACAGCTCCACCAGATCGCCGCCGTCATGGACGCGAGCTGGGTGCAGCCCATAAGGCTAGCTAGGGTAACCAAAGTGCTGGTCAGGACCAGTTCGCAGGGACAGTGCACGCAGGTGTGTGTGGAATTTATGGATGACACCAGCCCCTCTCTCATCCAAAATGTCACCGTTCGAGAGGGTGATGTGCTCACCCTATTGGAGTCAGAAAGAGAGGCTCGGAGGTTGCGCTGACCCTGCTGCTGGGTCCTGGATAGCCACCACTTAACCCATGGGATGACCTGCAACTGTTAAATAAAGTATTTATATTTAAAAAAAAAAAAGTAAGGAGTAAGACAGTAAGGCCTAGCTGGCCCAGGGCTCTGTGTGTGAGTTTGGCCAGATCTGCTTATAATCTACCACCACCGCACGGCTCCTCCTCTTTCTTAGTAAAATGAGTGTTGAGAGCCAAAGCCAAGGAGCCCTCGGTACAAGCAGAGGCACCTAAGCTCCTTGCTGCTGATGGTCTCTGCATAGGGAGAACCAGATTGGGGCCGGGCCCAGGGATGGGGCCACAGGCAGGAAGTAGCCTTAGGTATCTGGCCCTACAGGTTCCTCACGCCCCAAAGTCCTGCCTCCGCTGTGCCCCATCCTCTCTGAGGGAGGAAGCAAGGAGGAATACAGTCAGCCACCCAGAAGAAAAAAGAAAAACAACAACAACAACAAAAAACAAAACAGTGAGGGGCTACTGCCTCCTGACCCCCTGGTCCCCCTCTCCACCTCTGACATCGCCATCTCTCTGCTTCTGGCCTCACACATTTTGCTCTCCACGAAAAACAAACAAACAAACAGAAGTCTTGAGTACCCAAGGTGTGCCCCAGGAGAGAGCATCAGGTTAGACCCCTGCTGTTTTGCCAGCCCTAAAGGGATGCGGGGGGTGGGGGGGGGACGCGGAAGGGAGGCGGTGGCTTTAACCGGCCTCAGTTAGAGAGCTTGCCATTAGCCCCAGGGGCCAGGCGAGGTCCTTAGCTAGGCCTGGGGAAACTAGGGCAGAAGTTTAAAGCACTGAGGGGGCTGGGCCTGGACCTGAGTGTGGGGGAGGAGGCTGGTGCTTAGACCCCTGGGTCTGAGGGAGGAGGGCGGGAGGGGGGGGGGGGCTGGAATGCTAAGTCAGGAGCTCCTGGTCTGACGGAGGAGCGTGTCTCCCACCCCCACCCCCCACTCCTGCCCGCCCTGGGGCTCAGATCCTTCCCCTAACACGCCCTCTTTTAAATGCTTGACGGGCGTGCCCCACCCCTCCACCCCCAGTTAACCTGGATCCTAGGAACGGCGCCCTAGTCCACTCAGACCTGAGAGATGGAGAAGACACCAGACCCAGACAAGCTCCGGCTTGCCAGGATGGAAGCCGAGGGGTCCCGGAACTCCTCCTCCGAGGAGACGCCACCACCTCCTCCTCAGTCCCCGCCACCGCCGCCGTCCCCAAGGTCTCCCATGTCCCCGGAGACCCCTGAGCTCCCCCCGCAGCCCAAAGCGCCAACCGAGGTGGAAGCCAGGCAGCTGCTGGTAGAAGAATGGGGGCCCCTGAGCGGGAAGCTGGAGCTGCCCCCCAGCATCAGCTGGAAGCTGCTGTTCGTGGAGAGGCCGCTCTACCGCAACCTGCTCAGCTCACCCAACCCCGAAGGTGGGGGACGCAGCCTGGAGACCCGAGGCGGGCTGCTCAGACCCTGGTCTCCTCATCTTTCTCTGTGGCTCCTATTTGCGTCTCTGCTGTCTGTCTGTCTGTCTGTCTGACTTTCGTTGCACTTCTGTGTCTCTGCATCTCGTCTCTGTGTGTCTCCGTCTCTCTGCCTCTGTTTCCCTCCCTTCCTCTCTCCGCTCCTCCCCCTCTACCTGTGTTTCAGTCCCTTTCTCTAGATTTCTTCCAGACCTCCAGGGACGCACCATAACCGCCCACCGACATCCTTAGTCCCTGCTAGGCTGGTCTAGCCCGGCCGGGTTGCCTGCCTTTCCAGTATAGCCCCAGGGGGTAGGAAGGCAGTGCGCAGCGGTGGGCACTGGCCTGAGGCGGAATTCCCTTGTGTGATTCAGGCATTAATATCTACCAGCCGGCGCCCCCTATGGGTCCCACCCGGAAACCGCTGAAGGAACTGGGTAAGCACTTGAGGGCTTCGCCAGGGAGGATGCTGGCTCTCAGGGGGCTTGGCCAGGGAGGATGCTGGCTCTCAAGCGAGGATGCACTACCAACCCTTCTACCCTCCTCACTGGCCAGGTAATTTCCGCGGATGGTACATTTCTACTGAGACCCTCCAGGGGCCCCTCAGGTGAGTTGCCACAGGGCGTGGGGGTGTGGGTGGCATCACTCTCCTACCCTTGCTGAGGCACCTGCAGAGGGCTCCCCCAACCCCGGCTCCCCGCCCCTGGTCACAGGGTTAGCCATAAGAGAATGCCTATGAAACATGTAACAGAGTTGCCCGGGAAGTCTGGCCAGCACACAGTAGGCATTTGATAAGCCTCCCTCTCATTCTTTTTTCCTGGGAGAGAGTCACCTGAGTCCTTTATTGACTTAACTCCAGCTCCCGAGTGGTGGATAAGAGGGTGTGTGTAGTTCAGGGGTTCAGAGTCAAACCCCATCTTTTATAAATTTGCTTTTGTTTTTGCTGTACCGATTGAAGTCTCCTTTAAACTAGATGACTCTTTAGGACTGAGTTAAGCCCTAGCCTCTCACTGGGGGATTCTAAGCAGGGGTTCTACCACTGAGCCACACCCCAGCCCCTCACTGGGAGATTCTAGGCAGGGGCTCTACCGCTGAGCCACACCCCAGCCCCTCACTGGGGGATCCTAGGCAGGGGCTCTACCACTGAGCCACACCCCAGCCCCTCACTGAGGGATTCTAGGCAGGGGCTCTACCATTGAGCCACACCCCAGCCCCTCACTGGGGGATTCTAGGCAGGGGCTCTACCACTGAGCCACACCCCAGCCCCTCACTGGGGGATTCTAGGCAGGGGCTCTACCACTGAGCCACACCCCCAGCCCCTCACTGGGGGATTCTAGGCAGGGGCTCTACCACTGAGCCACACCCCCAGCCCCTCACTGGGGGATTCTAGGCAGGGGCTCTACCACTGAGCCACACCCCAGCCCCTCACTGGGGGATTCTAGGCAGGGGCTCTACCACTGAGCCACACCCCAGCCCCTCACTGGGGGATTCTAGGCAGGGGTTCTACCACTGAGCCACGCCCCCAGCCCCTCACTGGGGGATTCTAGGCAGGGGCTCTACCACTGAGCCACACCCCAGCCCCTCACTGAGGGATTCTAGGCAGGGGCTCTACCACTGAGCCACACCCCAGCCCCTCACTGGGGGATTCTAGTCAGAGGCTCCACTACCAAGCCATGCCTGCACCCCACTCACTGAAGAATTCTGGGTGTGTGCTCTACTGCTGAGCCATGTTCCTAGTCCATTTTTTTTTTTTTTTTGAGATAGGGTCTCACTAACTTGCCCAAGTAGGCCTTGAACTTCCAATCCTCTAATTCAGCCACTAGAGCAGCTGAGATTCCAGGCCCAGGTCAGGTCAGGTCATCCTAAGCATCAGTTCCCATCTGGAACTGAGGACTTGCCAGGGTCTCCTGGCAACCAAGACTGTCAGGTCCTCATGTGCCCGGGGCTGCGATGGGGGCATGGAGGAGGGGGTCTCCTGTTGTCACTAGACTCCCCGATCCCTGGGAGGCCTCGGGATTATGGGATCGCCAGACCTCTCACCTCTCCTGCTTCTCTGCAGCTGGACCGTGAAGGAGCAGTGTGTGAACCTGCTGGCCAAGAAGCTGTGGGAGGAACTGCTGGACGATGAGCAGCCTGACATCACCGTCATGGACTGGTGTGCCCTGCGCCGCCCCGCCCCGCCCCGCCCCCCGCCCCGCCCCGCCCCGCCCCGCCCCGCCCCCCCTGCGCCCCCCCCCTGCGCCGCCCCGCCCCGCCCCGCCCTGCCCGGCTGCCTCACCATGCAGCCAAGGCACCCCGGACCTCAGCCCTTCCCTCTTCCCAATGGCCTGAGCCCATCACTGACACCCCTTGGTTCTGTGGGCCCACCTGGTCCTGGTCGCCGCGCGTTTGGTTCCCAATCTTTGTATCTTTCAAGTGTCAACCGGATGGGTCCCCTCTGGCCCAGGCTGTTCCTTTACCCCCAGAAGCCTGTGCTTCACTACCTCCCTGTTATGGAGACAGTTTCACGTGGCTCCATCTGGAAGCCTATACCTCAGTCATACGGAGGGGCTATTATGCGCATTTGCTCCGAGGCCCTGAGTTCCCCCACTGCACCCCTAACCTCTACCAGCACCCTCATCCTGATTGTTCCCTCTGCCTGTACCCCATCACACCTCGACTTCTGCCTATACTCCTCCATCCTCATATATATGTATGTATTTATGTATATGTGCGTGTATATATATATACATATATATATACATACATACACACACAAACACACACACACACACACACACATATGATATATATCAGTCACTGTTGGTGACACGTCTACTCCCCCATTGGGCGCTGGCCTCAGAGGCCAGGTCATAGGGTTGCCTTGGCCCCTGACAGCCCAGGGCTGGGAGGTTGGTTTTGGGAGAGTTCTACGGCTGGGGCTAGGTAGGACCAGGGTGTTGGGGGCTGAGATGTTGCCGCTAAGATGGCAGTGAAAGGTGGAATTCTCCTCCAGGTTTGAAGACAGCCGCCTGGACCAGTGTGTTTACGAGCTGCACGTCTGGCTGCTAGCAGCTGACCGCCGCACGGTCATTGCCCAGCACCACGTGGCCCCTCGGACCAATGGGAGAGGCCCCCCTGGCCGCTGGATTCAGGTGAGATGCGTTGCCACGCCCTGCCCACACAAGTGTTCTTTCCCGAGACCTTGGGCAGTGGGAGGAGCGACAGCCGTCAGGCTTGTGGGACCCCGCTGAGGTTTTTCTTTCTCACCTCGGGCTGCCACAGGTGTCCCACGTCTTCCGCCAGTACGGTCCGGGAGTGCGCTTTGTCTACTTCCAGCACAAGGCCAAGAACCGCATGGAGCCTGGGGGGCTGCGGAGGACCAGGGTGACCGACTCCTCCGTGTCCGTGCAGCTCCGGGAGTGACCGCCGACCGGCCTCTCCCAGCCTGATGTGACCTATCCTTGGGAAGTCCCTCGTGTTTGTCACCACTGTGCCCTAAGCTTCCTGCCTCCTGCCTTTTCTTTGTGCTTAGCAACAGCTGATTCCTCCTTAACCCCAGCCCTCTCCTCTTCACCTCCTTGACCCCTCCTCACCTCCTTGACCTCCTCACCTCCCCCCACCGTCGTCCCCTCCCTCACCCTTCTGCCCCTCCCTCCCTCCGTGACCCTCAGCCCCTGTCTCCCTCACCCTGGCCCCACCTTGCTCCCTTCTGTGTCCCCAGCTCCTTGCTAACACTTTCTCCTCCCTGCCCAGGTCTCTCAGCTCTTGCTTGGTCCCTGGGGTCTCCTCTGACACCTCCATGAATGTGTGGCTCTGGGTAGGGCCCCCCGCTCTCTGCAAACCCCACGACTTGCCTCATTGTAGGTGCTTAATAAACCGTCTGAGAGTGGTTGTAAGAAAACACACACACTTTGATCCCAGCTCTCGGGAGGCAGAGGCAGGCGGATCGTTGTGAGTTCGAGGCCAGCCTGGTCTACAAAGCGAGTCCAGGACAGCCAAGGCTACACAGAGAAACCCTGTTTCAAAAAAAACCAAAAAAAAAAAAAAAAAAAAGAAAGAAAGAAAGAAAAAAAGAAAAAAGGAAACACACACACACACATACACACCTGCCTGCGGCTAGTGCCTGCCTGCTCCTCTGTTCACTAGAACATCCCTCAGCTCACCTCTCACACCTGCCCACCCTTGACCTCAGGGTAAATCTTTTTTTTTTTTTTTTTTTTTTTTTGGTGGTTTTTCATGACAGGGTTTCTCTGTGTAGCCCTGGCTGTTCTGGACTCACTTTGTAGACCAGGCTTGGCTTCCAACTCACAGTGATCCACCTGCCTCTGTCCCCTGAGTGCTGGGAATAAAGGGCTGTGCCACCACGCCCGCCTGATGATATTCTGTATATACTCTGTATCCTAGACAAGTTCTCCACCACTGAACTATATCCCTAGCGCTCTTCTCACTTGCTGAAAGTCTGACTCAGAGTCTAGCTAAGTGGCCCAGACCGGCATCCAGTGTTCAAGCCTCCTCCTCCTCGGCCTCTTGAGTAACTGAGGTTCCAGGTCTGCACCACTGGGTGACCTCGAGTTTTTCCTTCTTCCTTGTGGGTCATGGAGATCTAACTGAGGGTGTCAGACCTGGTAGCAAGCCCCTTTCCAAGCTAATCCTTCTGATAGCCCTCCCCCGACAGCTGATCTCTTTATATCCCTCAGTGTGTGCCCCTGAAATATTCCCACTTACCCATTTTACCCCGTCCCCTAATACTCAGAATCTCCCCAAATCCCAGTCCTGTCTCCATTCACTCTGGATTTCATCCCTGCAGAGCTGGTCCCATGTCTCTCCACCATCCCCAGACTCCCAAACCAGACCACCATTAAAAGCACCCTCATGCCTGCGGCAGAGGTGAAGCCGAGACCACAACCCGAACAGAAACTTGTATTTGGACAGACGTGTCTTCTATAGGTCAGGGAGGGAACACCGAGTGTGATTGACGATCCAGTGTCAAGCCAGTAAGCCCGGCTACTAAGGAGGCTGAGGTAAAGGGGTCTCAAGTGAAAAGACAACCTGGGCAACTTAGTGAGACCCCACTCGAAAATAAAAAAAAGGAGAGAGGGCTGTGGGCGTGGCTCAGTGGTAGAGCCCCTGCGTAGAATCCCCCAGTGAGGGGCTGGGGTGTGGCTCAGTGGTAGAGCCCCTGCCTAGAATCCCCCAGTGAGGGGCTGGGGTGTGGCTCAGTGGTAGAGCCCCTGCCTAGAATCCCCCTGAGGGGCTGGGGGCGTGGCTCAGTGGTAGAGCCCCTACCTAGAATCCCCCAGTGAGGGGCTGGGGGCGTGGCTCAGTGGTAGAGCCCCTGCCTAGAATCCCCCAGTGAGGAGCTGGGGGTGTGGCTCAGTGGTAGAGCCCCTGCCTAGAATCCCCCAGTGAGAGGCTAGGGGCGTGGCTCAGTGGTAGAGCCCCTGCCTAGAATCCCCCAGTGAGGGGCTGGGGTGTGGCTCAGTGGTAGAGCCCCTGCCTAGAATCCCCCAGTGAGGGGCTGGGGTGTGGCTCAGTGGTAGAGCCCCTGCCTAGAATCCCCCCAGTGAGGGGCTGGAGTGTGGCTCAGTGGTAGAGCCCCTGCCTAGAATCCCCCAGTGAGGGGCTGGGGGTGTGGCTCAGTGGTAGAGCCCCTGCCTAGAATCCCCCAGTGAGGGGTTGGGAGTGTGGCTCAGTGGTAGAGCCCCTGCCTAGAATCCCCCAGTGAGGGGCTGGGGTGTGGCTCAGTGGTAGAGCCCCTGCCTAGGATCCCCCAGTGAGGGGCTGGGGGTGTGGCTCAGTGGTAGAGCCCCTGCCTAGGATCCCCCAGTGAGGGGCTGGGGTGTGGCTCAGTGGTAGAGCCCCTGCCTAGGATCCCCCAGTGAGGGGCTGGGGGTGTGGCTCAGTGGTAGAGCCCCTGCCTAGGATCCCCCAGTGAGGGGCTGGGGTGTGACTCAGTGGTAGAGCCCCTGCCTAGAATCCCCCAGTGAGGGGCTGGGGTGTGGCTCAGTGGTAGAGCCCCTGCCTAGAATCCCCCAGTGAGGGGCTGGGGTGGTAGAGCCCCTGCCTAGAATCCCCCAGTGAGGGGCTGGGGTGTGGCTCAGTGGTAGAGCCCCTGCCTAGAATCCCCCAGTGAGGGGCTGGGGTGGTAGAGCCCCTGCCTAGAATCCCCCAGTGAGGGGCTGGAAGTGTGGCTCAGTGGTAGAGCCCCTGCCTAGAATCCCCCAGTGAGAGGCTGGGGGCGTGGCTCAGTGGTGGAGCCCCTGCCTAGAATCCCCCAGTGAGGGGCTGGGGCGTGGCTCAGTCCATATCACCCAACACACACCAGGGCTCTATCCTGGCATAAAGTCCTAGAACAACTCTGATGTTCTAAGCATGAATGTTAAGCGTCTGTATCTCCCCAGGCGTCTGAGACAGATTTACCCGAAGTAAACAAGGAATGTTTAAATATTTAGACAGCAGTTGGCAGTGCCCTGGTTTGCTCCCTGGGTGTCTTTGTTCAGCCCTCACCCTAAGGCTGGGTCCCCAGCACGGACTGAGCCGGATCTGATCACTCCGCGTTCTCTAATCTATCCAGGCCTGGGTGGATCTGGGTCTCAAATACAAGCAGATAGCACACAGGGTCGTAACTTCACAAGGACTGTATTACAGGGAGGCTCCCATGGCAGCAAGCTGGGCTGCCTCCCCTCCTGGCTCTTGGAGCCACAGCAGTCAATCCCCAAGGGCAGGCTCGGTTGGGCTCAGCACTACGTGGAGTTACAGCCCGCAAGCCTCAAGGCATCAATTGCACCTGCAACAGAAACAGAAATTCCCGTCAGGGGGTTGCAGGGCAGAGGTAGCCCCATGTGGGAGAGTCTGAGGAGGAGGTTCAAGGCTCCAAGTTAAAAAAAAAACTTGGGGTCCCGACCTGGGAGGTTTGTGGGGGGCGGCGGGGGTGGGGGTGGGGCCGGTGATCTTTGGAGGAGTTACGCTGGGCTGGGTTGGATAGTGATACAGTAAACTAGAGGACAGCTGATGTATGTTGGCTTGATTGCCGGACTTGGGGACCCCCCAGGATCGGGCCTGGGAGATCTGGAAGACAGAGTTGGGGGGGGGGGTGGAGGGTGGGTGGAAGTCTAGAAGAGATTGAGTCTTCAAGACTCGGGCCTGGGGTCTTGAGGCCTGAGAGGATTTTTAAGTCTGAGAGTTGGGTCTAGGGCTTTCAAATGCAGTGCGGGGAGGGGCACGGGGGGGGAGGGGCGGGGAGCCACGGTGCTGCCTTGGGATCCAGGGGCCGGGAAACATCATGCAAGCGCAGGATAGAAAGCAATACGGAAGGGGAGGGGCTTCTAGACCGGAGGCAATAGTGGAGTTGGGTGTCCTAGTTTGGGGAGCCCAGAGTTTGCCTGAGAGACTGGGGCGGCGAGGGGTAGGGGGGTGGGGTGACAAGGGCCCTAAAGATGGAGGATTAATAGGACTAGTTCGGGCACGCACTGGGATATGGGGCCTCCAAGAACAGTCTGTAGGGGGAAATCTACCTTTCTTAGTATAAGTCGCGGGGGGGTGGTGTGTCTGGGTTCTGGGGGGAGCCTTGGGCTTGGGTAGGTGGGGCTGGGTAGAGGGTTCGGAGCTTTAAGGGTCACAGGGACTCACTTGCAGTAGAGGCTGGAGATGGAGTTGGACCAGTCTCCGAAGATGCCTCTGCGGAACTCCTCCAGGCGTGGGTAGCTGCCCGCAGAGAACTTGCGTGTCTTGCCACCCTTGCCTGGGCGAGACCACACGGTGAGCTCGCAGCGCTGGGCCACTACCAGAGAGGACGCCGTGTTGGCCCAGCCCGAGGGCAGGTAGGGCAGGTCGGTGCCCGGCTCCAAGGACAGCTCGGGCCCCTGGCAGCAGTTGTCATAGTAAGGATCACTCTTATCATAGAGCTTGGCACATGTGCGTGTCCCGTCCGCCTTCTTCAGGTCAGCCGGCACCGGGCAGGTGCCCTGGGCATCACGGACAGCCACCAGGGCTAGAGCCAACAGGAGAGGGCACAGCGGGGACATGGCGACTATGGGCCACGAGAGATCTGAGGTGCATTTATGTATCTGACCCATGGGAAGAGAGAAGCTGCGAGATAAAAAAAAAAGAGAGAGAGAGACTGGAGAGCAAAGAGGACACGCCCCCTGCCCTGGGAGCCAGAGACCTCGCTGGTCAGCGTGGTGGCGCACGCCTTTAGTCCCAGCACTCGGGAGGCAGAGGTAGGTGGATCACTGTGAGTTCGAGGCCAGCCTGGTCTACAAAGTGAGTCCAGGACAGCCAAGGCTACACAGAGAGACCCTATCTCGAAAAACCAAAAAAAGAAAAAAAGAAAAAGAAAAAAAAAGAAAAGAAAAACGTCACACTACAGAATAATAAATGCAAGGTGTTAGTGAGACCCCAGTGGCTGGGAGTCTGACTGGTCAAAGATCGTTATAAGGTCAGTCAAGGGGCTGGGGATGTGGCCCGGAGTGCTCGCCCAGCACCCAGGTAGCCGGAGTCGGGGTGAGGGGTGGGGGGTGGAGCTTGATCCTTTACCACTGTTCATGGTGCGGCTGTGATGGTGAGAGCACTGAGGAGGTGAGGCAGGCGGATCAGGAATTCAAGGCTATCCTTGGCTACAGACCAAATTGGAGCTCACCCTGGGATGTATTCCAGACCCTGGGTGCACGGGAGACAGAAAACTGAACTGGAGATTTGTTTGTGTGGTTCTGAGGAAGCCCCAGCCTGAAGCAAGCTACACTCCAGCCACACTTAGAGGTTTTCCTATCCTCATCCTCCTCTTTTACTTTTCTTTTCTTTCGTTCTTTCTTTTTTTCATTTTAAGATTTATTTATGGGGCCAGGCACACGCCTTTAATCCCAGCACTCGGAAGGCAGAGGCAGGCGGGTCGCTGTGAGTTCCAGGCCAGCCTGGTCTACAAAGTGAGTCCAGGACAGCCAAGGCTACCCAGAGAAACCATGTCTCGAAAAACCAAAAAAAAAAAAAAAAATTATTTATTATGCATACAGTGTTCTGCCTGCAGGCCAGAAGAGGGTACCAGCTTTCATTATAGATGGCTGTGAGCCACCATGAGGTTGCTGGGAATTGAACTCATAACCTTTGGAAGAGCAGCCGGTGCTGTTAACCTCTGAGCCATTTCTCCAGCCCCCTCTTGTACTTTTCTAACGTAGGATCTCAATATACAGCTGGCCTTAAACTTAAAGCCAGCCTCCTGCCTCTGCCACCCTAGTGCGGCATTGCAGACACGCACCGCTACCACCACCACGCAGTTCTCCTGCCTGGGGAAACGGCAGTGTTTGCACTACCCTACCAGATTGTGCAGATAGCAGCAGATGATTGGCAGTGTGTTTCAGTGCCTGGGGTGGAGGTCAGCGATGGAGGCTGAGCCTGGCATGTGTGAGGGGCTCGTCTCCAGCAGCAGCAAGTATGAAAGTCTGCAAACACGGGACCTGGGTGCAGATCCCAAGGGAAATAGGCAGGTGTGACAGCCCAGCTGTAAGCCCAGTGCTGGGAAGGCAGAGACAGGCAGAGCCCAGTGCCCTCCAGGGGGCGCTCTACCACAGCTGGTGACCTCCAGGTTCCAGAAAGACCCTGGCTCAAAAAAGAAAAAGAAAGAAAGACCCTGTCTCAAAAATAAGTGCACAGGGGTCTGGAAGAATGGCTCATGAGTTAAGAGGACCGGGGTTCGAGTCCCAGAAGCCACACGATGCCTTGTAACTCGAGTTCCAGCAGATCCAATCCCCTCTTCTGGTCTTCATGGGCACCAGATGCACACACGTGGTGCACCCACACACAGAAAGCAAAATGATTCACATGTTGAGGCTGGAGAGACGGCTCAGAGGTTAAAAGCACTAGCTGCTCTTCCAGGGGTGCTGAGTTCAATTCCCAGCAACCACATGGTGGCTCAGAGCCATCTATAGTGAGATCTGGCGCCCTCTTCTGGCCTACATGCAGGTACACATGCAGGTAGAATACTGTATAAATAAATAAATAAATAAATAAAAATAAGCAGAGAGATGAATGATAGTGCTCACCTTTAACCTCAGCACTCGAGGGGCAGAGGCAAGTGGATCTCTGTGAGTTCGAGGCCAGCCTGACCTATGAAAGTTCTAGGCAGCCACTCAGAACCATGTAGTGAGACATTTTCTTAAAATAAATAAATAAAGCTGGGCTGTGGTGGCGCACGCCTTTAATCCCAGCACTCGGGAGGCAGAAGCAGGCGGATCACTGTGAGTTCGAGGCCAGCCTGGTCTACAGAGTAAGTTCGGGACAGCCAGGGCTACACAGAGAGACCCTGTCTCGAAAAACAAACAAACAAACAAACAAACAAATAGTAAATACTAAAGAGCAATTGAGGAAGATACTTAATGTTGACCTCTGATCTCTACATGTACACATGCACACATGTGACTATGCACACACGCTATGCACGACCACAAACGTCCACATAAAACAGAAAGCACGGAGGTTGCTGAGATGGCTCGGCAGACAACGGCACAAGCTTCACAACCTGAGTCCGTGCCTGCCACCTAACCATGGAAGGGGAAACACCAGTCCCACGACATCCTTCTGTGACCTCCTCCTGTGCCCCTCATCATGCGCACACACACACACACATACGCAAAATAATAATAAATATATTATTTTTATTTCTAAAAACCAAACATGTAGTAGAATTGCCTAGGGAGACAGAGCGCCTGGGTCCAGACCCCTGCACCTCACAGTGATGAGATCTGTGCAAGGAGTAAGTGGCTGAGTCCCTTGGCAGCACCAGGAGCACTGTGTCTGTATTCTCCTGGGCTCGCCTCCCCAGCTCTGGCATCACAAGCATACACCGCCACGACCCTGTTTTGTTGTTGTTGGTGGTGGTTTTTCGAGACAGGGTTTCTCTGTGTAGCCTTGACTGTCCTGGACTCGCTTTTGTAGACCAGGCTGGCCTCGAACTCACAGAGATCCGCCTGCCTCTGCCTCCGGAGTGCTGGGATTAAAGGCGTGCGCCACCACCGCCCCAGCCTCGCGACCCTGTCTTTACGATTGCCATATCCCCAGCTTCGGAGCTCGCGCTGGACTCTGCCATGTGCTTGCTGAGTGACTTCGGGCAGCTGCAGTAATCATTGCCTTGCCCTTGGTGGAATTGTGGATGATAAGACTTATCAATAAAGTCATTTATAATGACTCCAAAGCACTACAAACTAGCCACGTCATTGTTACTACACTATATTTCCTATACTATATTTGTATATGCCCTGTTTGTAGTATAGAGTATATACTACAAAAACCTTATAGAAAACATTGGATAAATATGAAACAACGTGTATAAATGGACAGAGCCAGAGGCCGGGACCTGCTGGGTCACCTGGAGTGTCACCACTATTCTCAGCAGGGTTCTGAGGCCCTGGCCCTGCCCCAGAGCAGGCGCAGAGCTTTGTCCCTCCCTGTAGCCTCAGGAGTCGTGAAATCTAATCTCCAGCTGCTAATTTCTCAGTGTACCTTCCTGGACTTCAGGGTCACGGGGGCCCCGGCTCTTGGCACTAGGGACGCAGAGCCAAAGATGCCAAAGTGTGGTGCAGTCACCCACAGCTGCGTTAACACAGGAGGCTCCCAGGAACATAAGACAGGTGGGGTAGGGAGATCCTGAACCGGGCACCATCACAGGATGGTAGAGAGGCAGACGCTGCTCCTCAAGTCACTGGTGCTTTTGCTAGTGCGGTCTTTCCATTTGTGCTGTGCCAGGGTCACAGAAGTGTTAGGCAAGTACTCTACCACTGAGCCACACCCCCAGCCCCTCACTGAGGGATTCTAGGCATGGGCTCTACCACTAAGCCACACCCCAGCCCCTCACTGGGGGATTCTAGGCAGGGGCTCTACCACTGAGCCACACCCCGGCCCCTCACTGGGGGATTCTAGGCAGGGGCTCTACCACTGAGCCACACCCCAGCCCCTCACTGGGGGTATTCTAGGCAGGGGCTCTACCACTGAGCCACACCCCAGCCCCTCACTGGGGGATTCTAGGCAGGGGCTCTACCACTGAGCCACACCCCAGCCCCTCACTGGGGGATTCTAGGCAGGGGCTCTACCACTCAGCCACACCCCAGCCCCTCACTGGGGGATTCTAGGCAGGGGCTCTACCACTCAGCCACACCCCAGCCCCTCACTGGGGGATTCTAGGCAGGGGCTCTACCACTGAGCCACACCCCAGCCCCTCACTGGGGGATTCTAGGCAGGGGCTCTACCACTGAGCCACACCCCCAGCCCCTCCCTGGGGGATTCCAAAGGGTACAGATTCTGATTGTGTTGTAGTAGACACAGGTTTAATACATAGGCCCAGCGAGTCACTGGCTTCCGGGGCCCAGCACTATCAGGGCACAATTACCTGCAAGGCCCACTCTTCTTGCAGCTCCCCACGCGCACACCTGACTGATTTGTTTGAGCATACACTATGTGTCTCCACTAAGACACAATTCTCCTCACCCCATGTTCACAGGCACTAGACAAAGTGTAGAAAAATAAACATCTTCTCACACAGCATCTTTCCCAAGAAGAATGCGAGGACACCTTGCCCTTGAGGAATCTGTGAGGCACAGAGAGAGCCAGACGGTAAGTCGATAATTCAGACACCCCATGAAAGGGGTTCTAACAGGCATGTTGAAAAGGATTCTGGGAATGCAGTGGGAAGAAAGATTGGCTTTCTTTCTTCTTTTCTACATTTCCAGTGATACATTTTGATTAGTAAAAGAAACCCTCTTTTTAGATCTCCCAACCTTGATTCAACATTTTTCCCCCCCAGCAGCCCAGAAAAAAGAAGATTGCTGCTGCCCACGTGACATCACCCCTGGGAGAAAGAGAAATGTGTCTTGTCCAGACTAGTCACTGTACGTGAATATCATAATAAATGTCACAGGGTTTAAACGACAAAGCTGGGCCAGAAAGACGGCTCGGTGGTTAAAGGTGCTTGATGACAAGGCTGACGACTTGAGTTCGATTCCTGGGACCCATGTATGGCGGAAGGAGAGAGCCAGTCCCCAAAGCTGACCATCCATATGCATACTGTGACATGTGCACTCCCACACACAAACAAACACACGCACACACATAAGTTTTATAGGATTTTTAAAAAACATTTCTTTATTCGATATACAGTATTCTGCCTGCATGTTACACCTGCAGGCCAGAAGAGAGCACCAGATTTAATCGTAGATGGTTGTGAACCATTATGTGGGTGCTGGGAATTGAACTCAGGACCTTCAGAAGAGCTGGCAGTGCTCTTAACCTCTGAGCCATCTCTCCAGCCCAAGTTTTAAGATATAAATTTGAAGCTTGGAGTGGTGGCACACGCCTTTAATCCCTACACTCGGGAGGCAGAGGCAAGTGGATCTCTGAGTTCCAGGCTTGCCTGGTCTGTGAGTTCTAAGCCAGCCAGGGTTACATAAAGAGACCATCTTTCTAATGTTGCTATTGTTAAAAGGTTTATTTATTTGTGTATATATGACTTCATGACAGACTAGAGTATCAGACAGATCCACCTGCCTCTGCCTCCCTCCCGAGTGCTGGGATTAAAGGTGTGCGCCACCATGCCTGGCAAGGGTAGTTTTATGTTGTTTCTGTCTCTCTGTCTCTCTCTGTCTCTCTGTCTCTGTCTCTCTGTCTCTGTGTCTCTGTCTGTCTGTCTCTGCCTGTCTCTTCTCTCCTCTACTTTGCTACTTTGATGTCTCTGAACTGGATCCTAACTGACTCTTCTGTGGCTCAGCTCAGCTTCTCCTGGTTCACCTGCCTTGCCTCCTCGCTCTGCTTGCCTGAAGCACTTTCCCTGCCACCTGCTTTCACTCTGCGCACGCTCTTCTCTCTACCCCTACTCAGTCTTCTCTCCTCTGACCCCACTCTTCTCCCAGCTGGACCCTCTCCTGCTTGCACCCCAACCCTACTGCCAGCTCTCGCAGCCTCTGCTGCCTTTTTATATCCTCTCCTGATCCCAGAAGTCCAAGAGGCTACTGACACTGACGGGCATAGGGTCCTTTAAAGGGCCAGGCACACAAAATAAAGCAATGAGTGACTGAAGGAAACACTCCCACAGGGTTCCTGTCACTCCTCAGCAGTAGTGGTCACTGATGGCCTCGCGTGCTTAGGGTTCATTTGCATATTTTTCTATATGTGTGAAGCACATTCAACATTTTCATGTGCATTAAAATTTCCCTTCGGGCTGGGTGTGGTAGCACACACTTTTAATGCCAGCACTCGGGAGGCAGAGGTAGGTGGATTGCTGTGAGTTCGAGGCCAGCCTGGTCTACAAAGTGAGTCTAGGACAGTCAAGGCTACACAGAGAGACCCTGTCTCGAAAAACAAAACAAACAAACCTACTCTTAATGGCAGGGACACATCCTGAGCATTGTGTCGTGTGGGTGTGCAAACATCACAGATGGCTCACACCACCGGATGGTGATAACTCACTGTGTAATGCCATCTGAGGGAACCGTGTCATAGACGTAGTCCTTGTAGGAAGAACTGTTGTTATAACACACATTGCAGGAGGTTTTAAAAAAGACATTTTTTTTTTAAAAAAAAAGTGTGTGTGTATGTGTGTGTGTGAGTGTGTATCAGTGTGTCAATGTGTGTGTGTGCATGTGTGTATATGTGTGGGTGTTTGTGTGTGTGAGTGTGTGAGCATATGTGTGTGTTATCTATGTGTGAGTGTGTATGTGTGTGCACGTGAGTATGTGTGCGAGTGTGTGTGTGTGTGTGCACATAAGTGTGAATGCTCTGAAAAGGAGAAGAGTGTATCAAAGTCCCTGGCGCGGGGTAACACATGTCTGTGAGCCGCCTGATGTGGGGCCTGGGGACCCAAACTCAAGTTCGCTGTAACAGCAGCAAGTGCTCTCATCTCCTGAAGCCATTGTTTCTGCCTCCCAGCTCAGATATTTATTTTTTTACTTCTTCCACTTACTTAGAGAGGGGTGTGTATGTAAGTGTGTGTCGGGTCCCAGCCCTCGGGAAAAATCAAATCAGGGTTCACCTGAAAGAGGGAGTGGGGAGTGAAAGTAGGATACAGAGACGCGAGAAATAACGAATCAAGTCAGGACATTTCTGATCAAGATTCACTTTATTGCCGACTAGCAGGAACACATATAGGGCAAGGTCAATAGGATCTGTTCTTATCTCACTCACCCTAGCCCCCGGGCAAGAATGCAATAGCCTAAATCACTCCCTGTAGAACTTCCTGGTTCTCTGAGTAGTTCCTTGTGAGAACTTCCTAGATCCTCTGGGTGGGTCCAAGTTGAGAATTCTCTACTTCTTTCAAAGGTAAATAGTCCAAGGATGGCCTAGAACACAAGACCTTGTGAGGTAAAGGTCAGCAACTCGAAGGTCACAGCATACAGCCTAAGCACAGGATTTCTGGCATGGCAGAATTTGGCATGGGTTCCCACAAGTGTGCCAATGTGTGTATATTGCTAGGCTTTGTGGTACTGAGGATGCAGCTCAGAGCTTTATACAAGTGAGTGATGCCGGGCGTGGTGGCACACGCCTTTAATCCTAGCACTCGGGAGCCAGAGGCAGGAGGATCGATGTGAGTTCAAGACTAACCTGGTCTACAAAGTGAGTCCAGGACAGCCAAGGCTACACAGGGAAACCCTATCTCAAAAAAAAAAAAAAAAAAACAAGTGAGTAACACCCCAGCCCCTCACTGGGGGATTCTAGGCAGGGGCTCCCCACTGAGCCATACCCCCAGCCCCTCACTGGGGGATTCTAGGCAGGGGCTCTACCACTGAGCCACACCCCAGCCCCTCACTGGGGGATCCTAGGCAGGGGCTCTACCGCTGAGCCACACCCCAGCCCCTCACTGGGGGATTCTAGGCAGGGGCTCTACCGCTGAGCCACACCCCCAGCCCCTCACTGGGGGATTCTAGGCAGGGGCTCTACCGCTGAGCCACGCCCCCAGCCCCTCACTGGGGGATTCTAGGCAGGGGCTCTAGTGCTGAGCTACACCCCAGCCCCTCACTGGGGGATTCTAGGCAGGGGCTCTACCACTGAGCCACACTCCCAGCCCCTCACTGGGGGATTCTAGGCAGGGGCTCTACCACTGAGCCACACTCCCAGCCCCTCACTGGGGGATTCTAGGCAGGGGCTCTACCACTGAGCCACACTCCCAGCCCCTCACTGGGGAGTTCTAGGCACTGAGATACTTTATTCCAGTTCTAAGTTTTATTGTTTTTCTCTCCACCCTAGGGACTGAACCAGCATCTTGAGTAGGCTAAACAGTCTGTGAGCTGCATCCCATCCCAATTCGTTAGCTTTAATTTACACAGCTTTCTAAGCAGCTGGCTGAATCCTTTTGCTGTCCCGCTCCATCCTCCCTAGGACCTAATCTTCCCTGTGCCAGGCCATCCCTGCCCACTGGCCACTTAACAGGCAGCCTGGCATCACGGCTCAGTGTCAAGCAAACTTTGTTTCAGTTCGTCGTAGCCTGACAGCACAAGAGGATCAGTGCCGTCAGCTCAGACCTGCTGAAGAGAAGCCAAAACTGTTCCTCTGTTGGGAAAAGGTGAAAGAACTCAAGAGGAAAGGAAGAAAAAAGTCCTCTACCTAGGAGGCCAAGCTGTGTAAAGAAAGGAAAAGTGCGCTACTCATACTACGGAAGTCCCAGACAGACAGACAGAAAGACACACACACACGCACACACACACACACACACACACATACCCACACACACACACTCACAGAATAGGCTCTGGAGATGTGAGCCAGCAGTCTAGTGCCCGCCTAGCCTGCAACAGGTCCAGGGTTTAGTGCCCAGTACCAAACACAACAAGACCAAAAGATGGGCCTGGTGCTACACACCTGTAATCTAAGCTTCTCAGAAGCACAGGCGGGAAGATTGTGTGTGTGTGTGTGTGTGTGTGTGTGTGTGTGTGTGTGTGTGTGTCCATGCAGGAGGATTACGTGTGTGTATGTGTGCACACAGGAGGGTTACGTGTATGTTGTATGTGCATGTGCGTACAGGAGGATTTGTGTGTATACACGCAGGATTGTGTGTGTATATATATGCAGGAGGATTTGTGTGTGTGTGTGCATGCAGGAGGATTACGTGTGTGTGCGTGTGCGTGTGTGTGTGTGTGTGTGTGTGTGTGTGTGTATGTAGGAGGATTGTATGTGTGTGTGTGTGTGCGCATGTGGTCATGCGTGTGCATGCATTTGCCCATGCATGTGGGTTAAGTGTCTTCCTCTTTCACTCTCCACCTTACTCTCTCATGTTGCATCTCTTACTGAACCTGGAGCTGGCAGCCAGCTCTGTGGCTGGTCAGTAATCTTCAGGAGGTTTCCTGTCTCTGTCTTGTCCTCCTTTCCGCAGTACCGAGGTCACAGGGCACTGCAGCCACCTCGCTTTCAACCCCAGCTCTCAAACTGGTGTAATAAGTGTTTTACCCACTAAGCTATTCCCCTACTCCCCCTCTGTTTGTTTGTTTTTCTTCGAGACAGGGTCTCTCTGTGTAGCCTTGGCTGTCCTGGACTCACTTTGTAGACCAGGCTGGCCTTGAACTCACAGCGATCCGCCTGGCTCTGCCTCCCGAGTGCTGGGATTAAAGGCATGCGCCACCAGGCCCAGCCCGCTTTTTTATTTTTGAGGCAAGATTTCCCATAGCCCAGGCTGGCCTCACACTCACTGAAGCTGGCCTCTGCTTCCAAGTGCTGAGGTTGCAGACATGAGCTTCCAGGCCGGACCTTGCAGCTCTCTTACCGCGCAGCAACAGCAGAGGGCGTCCGTGTGCGTGAAGGGAGGGACTGTGTGGCCTCCGCTCCTGTGACAGCTGATTCACTCCCACTCAGCCACCTTCACCCATTCGTGACGGTGACACACTCGCGACGCAGTCACCTCTTACCTTTCAACACTGTTGGTGTGACAAATTTCCACGTTGAGTCTTGAAGCCACTGCCGGCGACAGCTGGTGGTGAAGGGATCCCTCAAGAGGAACATCACAGACGCGGCTGTCATCCCGGAGTCGTTTTGATGGCTCAGGTAGCAATAGAAACCCACTCAAAGTAGCTTAAGTTGGGGGAAGCGTACTACAAGGGGGAAAGACGTGTGAGAGACTCTGACAGAAACATTTTGGCATTGACTCGTAAAGTTGAATATATGCAGGTTCTCGAAGCCAGAAGCCACACTCAGGTGTGACACCAAGAACCCTCACACTGGGACGGGAAGCCCAGGAGAATTCTTCTTTGAAGCCAAATGGAGTGTCACGCACTAGTAATCCTAGCGCTGGGAGCGGAGGCTGGATGGCCAGCCCATGGTGTGGCTGCCAGAACCTCTCAGTCATTTCATGTGGCATATTTCCCTCTCCCTGACCCCGTGTGTGTGTGTGTGTGTGTGTGTGTGTGTGTGTGTGTGTGTCTGTCTGTCTGTCTGTCTGACCACTATTATAGAATATAGTCCTCAGAACAGCTGCTCTTCTTCTTCTTCTTCTTCTTCTTCTTCTTCTTCTTCTTCTTCTTCTTCTTCCTCTTCTTCTTCTTCTTCAGAGCCAACGTGGCTACTCAAAAAAGGCTCTCAAGGTCAGGCTTGTTGGGCCAGCAAGATGGCTTACTGGGTAGACGTGTTTGTCGCCAAGCCTGATGACCTGAGTTTGATACCTGGGACCCACATGGTGGAAGGACAGAACTGGCTCACAGGAGTGGCCCTCTGCCCTCTGCCCTCTGCCTTCTGACCTCTGACCTCCATCCATTTATACGCACATGTAATAAAAATGTACAAATAAAGATCAAGCCAAGCATAACAGCCTTTATTTGGTTGGTTGGTTTTGGTTTTTCGAGACAGGGTCTCTCTGTGTAGCCTTGGCTGTCCTGGACTCGCTTTGTAGACCAGGCTGGTCTCGAACTCACAACGATCCTTCTGCCTCTGCTTCCCGAGTGCTGGGATTAAAGGCGTGCGTCACCACCGCCCAGCTCATAATGGCCTTTAATCCCTGCATTCAGGAGACAGAGGCAGGAGAGTCTCCCATGTATCCCAGACTTGCCTGGTCGTCAGGATTCTAGATTAGCCAGGGCTACACAGTGAGAGCTAGTCTCAAAATTTAATTATTCTTGGGGCCTGGAGAGATGGCTCAGTGGTTGAGAGCACTGTCTGCTCTTCCAAAGGTCCTGGGTTCAATTCCCAGCAACCACATGGCAGCTCACAACTGTCTGTAACTCCAGCTCCAAGGCATCTGACACCTACATACCAATGCACATAAAATAAAAAAAAACTAAATGAAAATTATTTTTTAAAAAAATTAATTTTTCGGCCGGGCGCAGTAGCGCACATCTATGATCCCACCACTCGGGAGGCAGAGGCAGGAGGATAGCTGTGAGTCTGAGATCAGGCCTGCTGACTGTGGTGCCCCCCCCACCCCCCTTGGGAAGGAGATGTGTGTGGGGAACCTGTAGGCATTTGCCTGAGATGCCAGCCACGCCCTCCCGTACACCCCGCTCCCAGCAGCATGGAAGCTGCCAAGCGGCATATGATGCGCCTTGTCACAGGAGGCTTTAGAATACACAGGGTACGAAAAGTCACCGAAGGGGTCTACACCTGTGGCGGGCTGCGTGCCGCCCTCTGTGCCGGGCTGACACTTCCTGTAGGATGGCTGCTTGGCTCCCTCTCAGTGAAGCTCAGTAAACATACTGGCTCCCCGAGTTGGACTTTGGTCTGTCGCTGGCGGCCCATCTCGGAGAAGGAGGTGTTGTTTCTATCATGAGGGGAAAGTTCAACACACACACCACACACACACACACACACACACACACACACACACACACACACGCTGAGGCTGAAGAAATTCTTCAGTGCTACACTCGTCCACACAGTCACATATACAAACAAATCCGATGTCACAGACAGATGTGCTTGTCACCGCTTAGTTCTCACAGCGTCGGAAATCACAAGTACAAACATCTGGGAAGCTCTACAAACAGTAGTGACCTAGATCCGGTGACCCTGGGCAGGGACGGGGCTCATAAAAACACAAGCTCCTAGGATAGCATCACGAGACAGAGTCCAAGACACACATTTCAGATCACGGGTGCAGCAGGTGGAAAAGGTAAAAGGTGTCAGAGGCCTCCAGGCAACAGGCGGGGAGGGGTGGGGGAGAGGGGGAGGGGCGGGGGAGAGGGGAGGGGTGGGGAAGAGGGGGAGGGGTGTGGGAGAGGGGAGGGGTGTGGGAGAGGGGGAGGGGCGGGGGAGAGGGGAGGGGTGAGGGAGAGGGGGAGGGGTGGGGGAGAGGGGTGTGGGAGAGGGGAGGGGTGGGGGAGAGGGGAGGGGTGTGGGAGAGGGGGAGGGGCGGGGGAGAGGGAGGGGTGTGGGAGAGGGGAGGGGTGGGGAAGGGTGGGGGAGAGGGGGAGCTGGGAAGAGAGGAAGAGGGGGGGCAGGGGAGAGGGGGAGGGTTATGGGAGAAGGGAAGAGGGGGAGGGGTGGGGGAGGGGTGGGGGAGGGGCAGGGGAGGGGGGAGGGGGAGGGGCAGGGGAGGGGGGAGGGGGGGATGATGTCTCCTGAGACAACAGGACAGGCTCAGGAGCTGCCAAGGCTCAGGGCTTCCAGGCGCTGCAGACCCCAGGCCCCTCTCCAGACTCACCTTCCTCTGGGCCTCCTGGAGCCTGGGCAGCCAGGAAAAGAAATGGTGGTTCTGGTGCCTGGGGTATGGGCTGAGACTGTGTTTGTGCCTGTGAGCCTGGCCCATGACACAGAGGAAGGCCTACCGGGTAAAGCCATGCTGTGGATGACCCAGGATTTGCACAGTCCCAAAAGTAGGAGTGGATATCCTGCAGTGTGGGAAGGGGCCAGTCCTGGCCTGTAGTGGCTTAAATCTGAGATGTGCCTCACAGGATGACTAGTCTGGTTCCCAGCTGTTGGCGTTATTTTGAGGAGACTGGAGTCTTTGGGACGTGGAGCCTGGCTGTAAGTAGGCATGCCACTAGGGTGAGGCGTTTGGGTTTGTTTTTTTTTTTCATTTTATGTGCATGAGTGTTTCACCTGTGTATAGGCACCGCGTGTGTGCAGTGTCCCCAGAAACCAGATGAGGGCGTCAGATTCCCTGGAGCCGGAGGGACAGCACTTAGGAACCACCATGCTAGGCTGGGCGTGGTAGCACTCGCCTTTAATCCCAGCACTCAGGGAGGCAGGGGCAGGTGGATCGCTGTGAGTTCGAGGCCAGCCTGGTCTACAAAGCAAGTCCAGGACAGCCAAAGCTACACAGAGAAACCCTGTCTCAAAAAACAAAACAAAACAAAAATAAACCACCATGCTGGTGTTGAGAACCAAGGTTCCCGGTTAGAGCAGCCAGTGCGTCTGGAGGTGATATGTGCGCGGTTCCTGGCTCCCTCTCTGCTCTCCTGGTCTTCTGTGATGTCAACAGGCTGGACCACATGTTGACGCTGCCCCCAAATGAACTGATCGGATATGCCTTCCACGGGGGCCCTAAAAGCCTCTGAATCCATGGGCCAAAACAAAGCCTTGCTCCTCTAAGTTGTCTCTGTCCAGAATAGCGCTCACAGCAGCGTAAATTAACAAATATTAGGGCATCGCCCAGAACTGAGTCAGCAACACCACACCACCCCCCCCCCCCGCCACTCCCCCTACCCGCCGCGCTCCAGGATCTTCAATGTCTGGGTCACCTTGCCCTGCAAGGCCACGGGGCACTTCTACACCAGGGCAAGGAGACAGACACAGGTGAGGGCTCCAGATGAGAGCAGCTGTTGGGAGGAAGACACCCGGGGACAGGTTAGGAAGAGCAGAGGGGAGGGAGCAGGTGGCCCACGGTAGGAGCGAGGAGGAGAGGGAGGGACCAACGACGCAGATGCGTGAGGCCAGCAGAGGGCAGGCTGGAGCCGACTCCGACTCTCCACCGGCAGCTGCCCCGGGGGCCCCAAACTCATACGTAGGAAAAGGCAGAAGTCACTCTTGCTAGAAGGCAAGGTCACAGATTAACCCGTGCAGGAAGAGTGAAGGTTAGCCGCTGGAGCAGACACGAACACTATCCCACGCAGAAGGGAGAAAGGCTCGCCCCTTGCGGAGAAGTGAAGGTTAGCCCCCTGCGGTGGGGATGAAGGATGCAGGTTAGCCGCGCCCCCTCCCACAGGAAGGATGAAGTTAGCTCCAAAATGCCCCGCATTCCCTGGATAACTCATTCTCAGCTCACCACACCTGTTCCTGGCTCCTTGAACCTCTTCCCCGAGGGTGTCCGCCTCTCTGGGTGTTTCAGGGCCTCCCATTGGGAGCCTCCGGCCTCACACTCCTCTGAGCCTTGAAGTGTGGAAACCCTCAGCTCCCTCTGGAATCTCAGCTTGGCCTGGAGAGAGGAGAAAAGGGGGTGTGAGGGGTGAGGCCGCCGCCAGGGGGAGCCTCAGGCTGAGGGGAAGGCCAGAGCTTGACAGGGCTGGCTGAGGTGAGAGAACTGGAGCCTTGGCTGCCAACCTCACTATGGCCCCTGGGAAGATGGCGTCCACTGCAGGACCATCCTTGGTACCATCTTGGCTTGAGCCAGGGAGGACGACGTGGATTCCAGAGAGTGTGTGGTAGGGGCTTTGAGTCCCACATGCTGCCAAAAACGGAGGGGGCTTGTTGGACACCCAGGAAACGTTTCCTTGAAAGTAGGGAACCCAAAGAAAGAGGCGGCTTCAAAAGACCTTCCAAAAATACCATGCTGTTGCCCCCATTAGCCCTATGTCCCAGGACGTGGAAGCAAGCCTGTGCTGAGCAGAAGGGGGCACAGTGTGTCACACACCCCCATCCTTCCCGCCCCCCCCCCCTCGTCCATGGAAGGCAGAAAACCCAACCACGTTTCCACTCAGTTCTAAGTCAGCTTTGAGACTTCCTGCTTGTATGAGTTTCTTGTGGCTGCTGAAACAACTCATCAGAGACTTTAAAGATTTGAAACCCAGACTTCAGCCGGGCGTGGTGGCGCACGCCTTTAATCCCAGCAATCGGGAGGCAGAGCAGGCGGATCGCTGTGAGTTCGAGGCCAGTTTGGTCTACAAAGCGAGTCCAGGACAGCCAAGGCTACACAGAGAGACCCTGTCTCGAAAAACCAAAAAAAGAAAAAAAAAAAGAAAAAAAGAAAAAAGAAACCCAGACTTCCTGGTCGGGCGGTGGTGATTCACGTCCTGGCACTTAGGATGCAGAGGCGGGCGGATCTCTGTGAGTTCAAGGGCCAGCCTGGTCTACAGAGTGAGCTCTAGGGCAGCCAGGGCTACACAGAGAAACCCTGTCTCACAAAACAGAACAAAACAAAACCTCCGGCTTCCTGCTGATGAGAGAGAGTGGGTAAGCAAAACGGAAGAGCACTCTCCACTCCTGCCCCTTCGCAGATGGACCCTGAGGGTACCACAGTAAGAGAGATAAGCCAGGTATGGAAGGACCGATGCTTTAGTTCCACTGATGCGAGGCCCCTGGAGAGGCCAGCTGCCAGGAGGTGGGGGAGGAAGATGAGAATTTGGTGTTTAAATAGTAGAACTTGCTACAAGATGAGACGACTTGTGTCTAGTTGCTTGTAAGATTAATTTGCTTTTAATTTCATGTGTAGGGGGAACTGGGTGATTGTATATAAGTGTGCTGTGTGCACATAGTGCCTGTGGAGGCAGAAGGGCGCGTTGAACCCTATGCTTCAGAATTGGATGCTGGGAACCAAACTCAGGTCTGTGCAGCAGCAGCAGCAGCAAGAGCTTTTAACCATGACGCCATCTCTGCAGCCTACAGTTTCGTCTACAGAGGCACAGAACAACCAGGTATCCAGGCTGGCCTCAAAATCATGATCCTCCTGCCTCAGCCTCCTAAGTGCTGAGGTTACAGGTATGACCCACCACCTCACCCGGGAAGATGCAAAGACTTCTGGGAGCCCACCGCAGAACAGCGTGGATGTGTTTGAGAGCACCAAACTGCACAGTTAATAATAAATAAATATTAATAAAATAAATAATAAATATGAGGTAGCTCAGGAGGGAAAAGCACTTGCAGCCAAGCCTGGCAACTTGAGTTCCATCCCTGAGACCCACAAGGTGGGAGAGAAAGCTGGCTCCCCAAAGTTGTCCTCTGGTCCTCACTCATAAGCCATGGCACGTGAACGCCTGCCAAATAAATAGTAAGTGTGAAAAAAAAATCCAATTCATATGGTTGTGATATGTGCATTTTCCACAATAAAGAATTTAAGATGGGCCGGAGAGATGGCTCCGTGGTTAAGAGCACTTGGTGCTTACAGAGGATGACAGTTTGGTTCCCAGCACCCACATCAGATGGTGTATAGCCACTGTAACCCCAGCTATAGGACCTCCACACATATGCACACATGTAGAGATGGGAAAAAAAAAGTAAATGTTTTAATTTAAGCAAAACCAACAAGAAGGCTGGAGAGACGGCTCAGTGGATAAAAGCACTGTATGCTCTTCCACAGGTCCTGAGTTCAACTCCCGGCAGCCACGTGGTGGCTCACAACCATCTATAGTGAGTTATAATGCCCATTCTGGCCTGCAGGTGTACATGCAATAGAGTACTCAAATACAATAAATAAAAAAGATCTTTAAAATACTAAAACAGGCCGGGCGGTGGTGACGCATATCTTTAATGCCAGCACTCGAGAGGCAGAGGCAGGTGGATCGCTGTGAGTTTGAGGCCAGCCTGGTCTACAAAGAGAGTCTACGACAGCCAGGGCCACACAGAGAAACCCTGTCTCAAAAAAACAAAAACAAAAACAAACAAACAAAAAAATTAAACCAATAACTAGCTGCGTTTGCAGATTGGGTTCCAAAGGGAAAATGTAAACTCCAGCTGTGGGTGGTGGGTGGTGGGTGCCAGCCCAGGGCTCCTGTACCTCAGTGGCTGAGGTGCCACCTTCCTTGCCTCTGATCCCTGACTGACCCCCCGCCCCTCCCCTCAGCTCCCAGGCTCTCATCCCTTACTTTCCTCTGGGGCTGTGTTTATGCTGAGGCCACCGGGACTGGCACCCACACACTGCGTTACTGCCCTGTGTCCTTGTGATGTACACAGTGCTTAGGCAAAGAGCATGCCTGCATGCCCCTGCTCAGATGCCACACACCTGTTCACAATAAACACCTGAGTTTAATCCCAGGGAAACTCGAGGTGGAAAAAGAGCCCAGATCGGAGGCAGCGAGTGTGCAGGCCTTTGTCACAAGACACCTCAGCCACCTTAATCATCAAAGTGGAAGACACCAGATGCCCACTTACGTCTTACACATGTAAACACACATGTGCATGTGCCCATGCATATATATGCACGTGAGCAAGCATGTACACACACACACACATACACACACACACACACGAGAAATCACAACATCATATGTGAGTGACACTCACCGTCTTCATCTCAAGGGACACGGGATAGGAGGAGTTGGAAAACAAGATGGGTTTAGAACGCTGCCATCTTGGAAGACCCTTTTGCATGTAACCATTGTGACATGTGAACAGCGTTTTCAGTTTTACTTTGCACATAGTAGATGAATATTTGGGAACAGAGAACCAGGGTCTCATATGGCCCGGGCTGTCCCCAAGCTTACCAAGCAGACAAGGATGACCTGGAACTGACCCTCGTGTCTCTACATCCTGAGCGCCGTGGGCTGTCACAGCCCACAAGTACACAACGTGTGGGCACCCTGTTTGAAAGCCGTGGCACTTCAGACATGCCTGCTGTATTAAAGGTCAGGGTGGTACAGAGCACATGCTGTGGACATCCGTGGGTACAGGTTGCCATGAACGGGCCTGGGGATGTGACTCCGGTGGGGTCAGTCCTTGCCTAACATGCATGAAGCTGAGGGTCCGATCCCCAGGACCGTATAAAGCCAGATGTGGTGGTCCATGCCTGTCGCCAAAGCGCCAGGGAGGTGGAGGCAGGTGGATCAGCAGCTCAGGGCATCCTCAGGTGCACAGTGAGTCTGAAGCCAGCCTGAGCTCCAGGAGACTGGGGTCATCGTGAGACCTTGTCTTCGGGAATGGGATGCTGAGCCACCTCCCTGAGCAGCACTTTTTGCTTTCCCACAGGTTCCGGAAGAGAAGATGACAAAGTGCGAGGGGACCTTAATCACCGCGGTGTCTTTAGTGAAGCAAGAACAGCTATTGCTAGAGCCTGCCATGGAGGTGCATGCCTGCAGCGCCCAGCACTCCAGAGAGGGAACAGAGAAAACAGGAGTTTGAGGCTATGTAGCAAATTGGAGGCTAGCTTGGGCTACAGGAAGTCCTATCTCAAAAGCAAATTCAAAGGGGAGCACAGGGAAGCCTGTTGCCAGCACCTCGGCCACAGAGAAGAGACTTTTCCAGAACAGCCAAGGAAGATCCCAAAGAGAAACAGTGTGCCTCCACCCAGAGGCAGAAAGCAGTAGCCCAGGCTAAACCACAGAGCTTACAGGCTAGACCGCAGGGCCAGCAGGCAGGGGTGTCTCTGCACAGCAGAAGTTGTGGTCATTGCCGTGACAGCAAAAGAATAAGAGTGGACGCCAACACACACACACACACACACACACACACACACACACACACACACACACGACACACCACAGAGGTCTTTTCTCATTGTGTATTTGCAGAATGTTTACAAAGAGTAAAAAAATAGACATTTTTGTGAGGCCTGAGTCTGAGACCCACACATATAAATAAATACTTTAAAAAGCCATGAGTTGCTATAAATTAAGGTAGGGGAGGGGCTTGGTGGGTCCACGCAGAGCAGAGTTCCAGAAGCCGGCAGGAGGGTCCCAGGTCAGACACACTGGTCTCCTCGGGCCACACATTTCAGGTCCTTTAGCAGCAGGTGGAAGAGGTTGGAGGTGACAGAGGCCTCCAGGCAGCCAGGGCTCTCCTGAAAGGACAGGGCTGGGTCAGGGTCTGCTGGGGCGCAGGGTTCCCAGTGGCCGCGGACCCCAGTGTCCCCTCCAGACTCACCTTCCTCTGGGCCTCCTGGAGCCTGAGCAGCCAGCGGGAGAGGCGGCGGCTCAGGGGCCTGGGCTCTGCTGCTGTGGGCTGAGGCTGCATCTGTGGACAGAGGATGGGGGAGGGGACGGTGAGGCGGCTGCTGGGACACCAGGAAGCCCAAGAGGCTGGAGGGACAGCCTGGAGGAGGCAGGGACCCAGGACTCACACAGGTGTGCAGCTGTGTGTGGATGTGGCGCAGTGTGTGAAGAGGCTGGTCCAGGATGGTGCCCGGGGCTGAGTCAGTCATGCTCTCCAAGACCGTCAGTGTCAGGGCCAGCTCAGCCTGCAAGGCCTTGGGGCGCTCCTGGACCTGCACAAGGAGACAGGAGAGGGACCACGTGAGGGAGCAGGGGTGGCTTAGGTCAAGGGAGACAGGGGAAGGGGACAGGGTAGTGGACAGGACAAGGGACATGTGAGAGGTAGAGGTCAGTGCCAGGTGAGGGGCCACAACCAATGTGGACAGGTTGTGGACAGGTCCCGGGACCGCTAGTGCAGGGGAGAAGCGGGAAAACGGAGGCCCCAAACTGCACCCGGATGAGCCGCCGCTGAGGCCAGCCCGTGTCCAGCTCCAACTCACCTGCAGCTGCTGCAGGTCCCAGGCCCTGGGGAAGAGGCGGGAGCTGCACCTGATGTCCTTGTTAAGCAGCCAGTCTTCCTGGAGAGCACAGGCACAGGTTAGCCCATATAGGAGGGTAGAGGTTAGACCACTCACTGCAGTGGGACTTGGGGAGGGTCACAACGGGAAAAGGGAAGTTCACTGCCAGAAAGACAGAGGCTCCTCTGTGACAGGAGAGACCTGACAGCCACTGCACTAGGGGCAGGAGATAGCCCAATTTGGGAAGGCTGGAGATGATTCTACTGTGGGAGAACGTGGGGTTAGCTCGCTGAGGGAAGAGTGGAAATTAGCCCGCTGCAGGAACGGTGAGGCTTAGAATAGCACAGAAAGAATGGGTTGTGTGTCCCCACCCAAGGAAAGGTGAAGTTCAGCTCTCTGCAGCAGGAGTGGCAATTGGTCTACTGCAGGAATGGCTGAGGTTAGCCCACTAGAGCAGGAGTTGAAGTCAGCCCACTGCAGGAATGGCTGAGGTTAGCCCACTAGAACAAGAGTTGAAGTCAGCCCACTGCAGGAATGGCTGAGGTTAGCCCACTAGAGCAGGAGTTGAAGTCAGCCCATTGCAGAAATGGCTGAGGTTAGCCCACTAGAGCAGGAGTTGAAGTCAGCCCACTGCAGGAATGGCTGAGGTTAGCCCATTAGAGCAGGAGTTGAAGTCAGCCCATTGCAGGAATGGCTGAGGTTAGCCCACTAGAGCAGGAGTTGAAGTCAGCCCATTGCAGGAATGGCTGAGGTTAGCCCACTAGAGCAAGAGTTGAAGTCAGCCCACTGCAGGAATGGCTGAGGTTAGCCCACTATAGCAAGAGTTGAAGTCAGCCCACTACAGGAATGGCTGAGGTTAGCCCACTAGAGTGAGAGTTGAAGTCAGCCCACTGCAGGAATGGCTGAGGTTAGCCCACTATAGCAAGAGTTGAAGTCAGCCCACTGCAGGAATGGCTGAGGTTAGCCCACTAGAGCAGGAGTTGAAGTCAGCCTACTGCAGGAATGGCTGAGGTTAGTCCACTAGAGCAAGAGTTGAAGTCAGCCCACTGCAGGAATGGCTGAGGTTAGCCCACTATAGCGAGAGTTGAAGTCAGCCCACTACAGGAATGGCTGAGGTTAGCCCACTAGAGTGAGAGTTGAAGTCAGCCCACTGCAGGAATGGCTGAGGTTAGCCCACTAGAGCAGGAGTTGAAGTCAGCCTACTGCAGGAATGGCTGAGGTTAGTCCACTAGAGCAAGAGTTGAAGTCAGCCCACTGCAGGAATGGCTGAGGTTAGCCCACTATAGCAGGAGTTGAAGTCAGCCCATTGCAGGAGGTATGGAGACCACTTTCTTCCCTGCCTGTTTAAGGGGTGAGACCCAGGAAGGGAGGGGTGGAGCTAGCCCACACAGGAGGGAGACTCACAATGGCGTTCTGGGCGTTCCTGAAAGCCAGCACCTCTTGTGGGGACAGAGACTTGAACCTGCCTAGGTGGCAATCCTTTGCTTCAGGTGGGAGCCTGGAGGCCCTGGGGGCAGGGACAGCGCTGGTTCTGGTCAGCACCACGGCCAGCAGCAGCAGCAGCAGGAGGTGGAGCACGTGGCCCCCAGCTGTTTCTGTGTCACAGAAGGACAGAGTGAGGGCTGCAGGACGGGGAGAGTGGGGACACACGCCCAAGCACCGGTCTGGGGACTCACCTGGCTTCATCTTGCTCTCTGGGGTCTGTGAGAAGAGGGCGACTCCTCCGGTGTGCCCTTGAGGCTGTCCCTGGGGTCTGGGTCTTGCTTGGTGACTCTGGCTGGGTCTTCCTCCCGTGGCTCCAAGTCTGTCGCTGTGTCTTGACTGAGGCTCTTGGTTGCCAGTTGTCGGTGTTAGTGCAGTGCCATCTCTGCTCCATGCTTTTAACCTGGCCTGGTGGGCAGCCCCAGCTGATGTAGGAAAAGTGAAAACAAGGCTGGAGGTTGACACCAGCCACCAGGGGAGCCCAAGCTGGGGAAGCCCAGAGCAGGGCGTGGCTGCGTGAGCAGGTGAGACACTGCAGTGAAAGAGAAAATGACAGGCAGCCGGGTCACCTGGGGCAAAGTGAGTCAGACACAAGAAGCTCAGAGCTGGGGCAGCGTCAGGGCTCGGGCTCCAGGTCTTGGTGAGGTCCTGTGGTCAGTCCTCCCCTGGGGCACAGACAAGACAGGACCTCCTGGCCATAGGGGCGTGAAAATCTGGCTGAGAGACATGGCTCTCTGCTTCTCTGCTTGTCTGAGAGGAATTGTAGTTGTGCCTGTGGCAGGGTGGACTCTAAGTTGCTCTGGTTTGCTCTAAGGTAGAGCCTAGCTCAGGATGGCCTGGGACTTCATCTCTGGCGTCTAGAACGCTGGCATTACCTGTGTGGCTTGCTTTGTGAGTTCCCAGATTGTTCAAAGAGAAAAACACTGTGTGGCGTGATGACGCACACCTTTTCCCTCAGCAATTCCAGAGGCAGAGGCAGGCAGATCTTTGTGATTTCAAGGCCTGCCTGGTCTGCATAGTGAGGTCCAGGACAGCGAGGGGGTATGCAGAGAGACCCTGCCAGAGAGAGAGAGAGAGAGAGAGAGAGAGAGAGAGAGAGAGAGAATGAGAGAGAGAATGAAAGTAAACAAAAACAAAAGTCTAGATTCATTACAGTTATTTCTTTGTGCCTATGGAGGTCTGTCAGGATACCTTTTGGAAATCAGCTCGTCCCTTTTTTCTTGGGGGTCCTAGATATCAAACTCTGGTCTGGCAAGTCCTCATATGCTGAGCCATCAGCCAGGTGTGGTGGCGCACGCCCTTAATCCCAGCACACGGGAGGCGGAGGCAGAGGCAGAGGCAGGCGGATCGCTGTGAGTTCGAGGCCAGCCTGGTCTACAAAGCGAGTCCAGGACAGCCAAGGCTACGCAGAGAAACCCTGTCTCAAAAGACAAAAAAAAAAAAAAAAAAAAAGAAAAAAGAAAAAAAAAAAGAAAATAAAAACAGAAACAACAAACAAACAAAACAAGAAGGACACAGGAGGAGGCAGACAAAGCAGGCAAAAGATGGGTTTTGGGAGAGCTTTTTTTTTTCTTTTTTCTTTTTTTCTTTAAATCACTGCAATGCCTCGTGGGAAGAACCTCAGGTGGAGAGTCAGGGCACACAGAGAGAGAAAGCCCAAAGAGGAACCGTGAAGTTGCCTGCACCCCCTTTGGCGGAGCACTTTCATGTCTGCCTGTCGGGGAGGTTTTGTGTCAGCATAGTATTAAAAGCCCAAGGTCACCTCAAATGGACTGTGGCTTGCCCACATTTTTTTTTTTTTAAGGGAAAACAACTGCAGAGTCACAGAGAGCTGTTCAGACCTGCCCGGGGTCACATGTCAAACCCATAGTGAAAGCACGTAGCTGTGGTCTCTCTGAGGCGCAGAGAGACGTGTGAGCCCCTCGCCTTTGTGGGTTGTTTAACTAGGGGAGACCTGGAGAGATCTTGGAGAAAAGGTGCCTGAGTGAGTTCTGACAGTTGCCTCTGCCAGTCCCCTCTTTTTTTTTTTTCCTGCAAGGTTCGAGGGAGAGGTCAATAGTGCCACACCCTGGATAAGGGCTGGTTTGTGGCCCAGGTCTTGCCTTAAAGCTGCCAGCCAGGCCTGGGATTGGGGATGGAAGAAGAAAAAAAAAAGATTACAGGAAAATGCATTCACTTACATGTTATTAAGCACCTATCTGGAAGCTTTGTGTGAGTGTTACTGCAGTGTTTATAACCTCTTTGCTGAGGAGTTGTTATTTTGAATATAATATTTTTTTACTTCTTTGGGAATTTTGTACAGTATATTTTAATCATATTTTAAAAAATAGTGTATGGGCTGGAGAGATGGCTCAGTGGTTAAGAGTGCCGCCTGCTCTTCCAAAGGTCCTGAGTTCAAGTCCCAGCAACCACATGATGGTTCACAACCATCCATAATGAGATCTGGCGCCCTCTTCTGGCCTGCAGGTGTATATGCAGGCAGAACACTGTATACATAATAATAAATAAATAAATCTTCTTTAAAAAATAATTTATTCAGATTACATCCCTGAGTGTTATTCCCCTCACTTGTATCTTCCTGTTCCCCCCTATTTTAATCATATTTGATTTCAATTCTCCCCTAACTCCTCCCAGATCTGCTCCCCACCTTTCCACTCCCTCCTAATTAATCCCCTCCCCTTTTTTCTTAAATAGCCCAATTAATGTTGACCATACTCCTAGGTATGGGGCCATCCACTTGCGCATGCTTTGCTTAGTACGGGCCACACCGATAAGGAAAACAACTGTCTCTGCCACCACCACCACCACCACCCCGTCACCCCAAAAAAACCATCAACCATCAACAGCTCCTTAGTCAGGTGTGGGGGCTCAGACACCCCTCCTTCCTTCAGGTCGAAATGTTGACTGGCTGATCCTGTGCAGGTCTGACGTAGGCAGCCATGACTGCTGTGCCTTCACGTTTGTGGCGGACTTCTCACATACAGGTGTTTTCACTCCTCCCTGAGCCTTGAGAAGTGCATGTGTATGATGGGGGGGGGGCAGGGAAAGGGTGCAGAAGAGGGAGAGAGACAACACTCTGGGGACCTCTGTTCTCTGCACTCTGATCAGTTCTGAGTCCTGTATTTGTCACTACCCATTACACCAAGAACGTTCTCAGATGAGGTCTAAGAGCTACGCTAAGCTATGGGGAGAGCTGTGAGCTGAGAGCTACGCTAATCCATGGGGAGAGCTGTGAGCCCAGAGCAGCGGCTCTCACCAGCCTAATGGGGCAGCTCTTTTTAAACACCGTTCCTCATGGTGTGGTCTAAAACCGTTTTTCCTTAGCCGGACGTGGTGGCCACGCACGCCTTTAATCCCAGCACTCGGGAGGCAGAGGCAGGCGGATCGCTGTGAGTTCGAGGCCAGCCTGGTCTACAAAGTGAGTCCAGGACAGCCAAGGCTACACAGAGAAACCCTGTCTCAAAAAAAAAAAAAAAAAAAAAAAAAGAAATGCAAAAACTCATCCCTCTGAGAAAGACATTGCTTTGTTTTGAGACAGGGTCTCTCTGTGTAGCCTGGCTGTCCTGGAACTTGCTATGTACAACAGGCTGGCCTCGAACTCACAGAGAGCCACCTGTTTGTTCCTCCTGAGTGCTGGGATTAAAAGCTTATACCACCGTTCCCAGTAAGAAAGGTGGTAACATGAGTGGAAAACCTGTCTCTCCCAGGTTTCAGGAAAACGCTGGGCGGGCGGCACCCGTGCTCACCGATAGCTACTAAATGAATCTTCTAGAGTGAAAGCTGGGACAGCGGTGCGTACGGGACACGTTCCCCTGTCCTCTCATGTTCCACGTGCTCGGGGCCACCAGAGGTTGACTTTCAGATTTCACTGGGTGCAGCCAAGCCGTGGTGCCAGAGGCAGCAGAGGTGCTGTTCTCCCTGCAGAACCCCAAGTGACCTGTTCCTCCCCTTCCTCCCCCCCCACCACCCCCATCCCCCACCCCAAGCTGAGCAGTGAGATGACCTAAACCCCATTTTCGTGGATCTACCAGTGTCCTGCCCAGCCCTGTGCTGGCCCCAGGACCTTGACTTCACCTGTTTCCTTTTCTTCCACTAACCAAGCATTTTGGAAAGGCCACCCTCCTTTGAAACTCAACTCCAATTATCCTAAACTGATCGGGCCATCTGTTTCCCGCTGGGTCCTTACTGATACACTATAATTAAACACGGGGGTTGGGGTGGGTGGGTGGGGGATGGGGGGGTGAGGGGGTGTGAATACAAATGAAAGATAATGAGGAACTGTAAAAGGCAGGCGACCAAACAGTATACAGCTACAGCAAGGATCCAACTTGGGGGACATTGCTCCACAGACAGCGGGGAAAGAAAAGAAACAGTTACAAACTGTCAAAAACAGACGCACCTCCCTGAGGTGGGAATCCAAAACTGACTACAGCTGTCCAGGTTGTAGGGTTTTGTGTGGATGGAGTACTTACAAGCCAACGTCGCTAACTAGAGCGCACACCCACAGGAAAACACACAGGGACTCCCCGAGCTCTGGAAAAACTCCCACAGGTGAGAGGAAGTAAGAGATGGGGCTGGGGGAGACAGTGATGGAGGTGGGGTGCCTCCCCCAAGTATTTTAGATTTTTTTTTCTGTGTTTATCAAGCTTTATTCAATGAACACAAGTTGCTATTTTTTTAAATTTATTTATTTTTATTTTTATTTATTTATTTATTTATTTTTTGAGTCAGGGTTGCTCTGTCCCGGACTCACTTTGTAGACCAGGCTGGCCTCAAACTCACAGCGATCCACCTGCCTCTGCCTCCGCAGTGCTCGGATTAAGGGCGTGCGCCGCCACGCCCGGCTTTTCAGGTTGCTAATTTTTATCAGAAAAAGAAGTGGTAGTTTGGTTTGTATGGTTGTGAGCCACCATGTGGCTGCTGAGAATTGAACCCAGGACCTTTAGAAGAACAAGCAGCGCTCTCAGTGTCTGAGCCGTCTCTCCAGCCCTTCTAGTTTAATGTCTAAAGTCAAACAGAGACATTGAGGCAGCAACAGGACCATTCACTGAGATGTTTATATAAACGGAGGATGGGGGTAGAGGCATACCCAGACAGGGAGAGACAGGTGTCTATACATCTATACAACTGTATCAATATATCTATGTAGATACAGATATATCAGTAGGAAATAGAGTCAGAATCAAAGGTTTGGGGCCTGTAGTAGCCTTAGGGGGGAAAAACATCTTTTTTTTCCCCCTTTTTCAGAGACGAAACTCAGGGCTTTGTACCTGCCAGCCAAGCCCTATATATTCCTCAACTGTGTCCTCATTCCTTCAACATGGATGGAGCAAATGCTCTACCACTGAGCCACGCCCCAGCCCCTCACTGGGGGATTCTAGGCAGAGGCTCTACCACTGAGCCACACCCCAGCCCCTCACTGGGGGATTCTAGGCAGGGGTTCTACTGCTGAGCCACGCCCCAGCCCCTCTCTGGGGGATTCTAGGCAGGGGCTCTACTGCTGAGCCACACCCCAGCCCCTCACTGGGGGATTCTAGGCAGGGGCTCTACCACTGAGCCACGCCCCCAGCCCCTCACTGGGGGATTCTAGGCAGGGGCTCTACCGCTGAGCCACACCCCCAGTCCCTCACTGGGGGATCCTAGGCAGGGGCTCTACCGCTGAGCCACGCCCCAGCCCCTCACTGGGGGATTCTAGGCAGGGGCTCTACCACTGAGCCACGCCCCCAGCCCCTCACTGGGGGATCCTAGGCAGGGGCTCTACCACTGAGCCACGCCCCAGCCCCTCACTGGGGGATTCTAGGCAGGGGCTCTAACACTGAGCCATGCCCCAGCCCCTCACTGGGGGATCCTAGGCAGGGGCTCTACCACTGAGCCACGCCCCCAGCCCCTCACTGGGGGATTCTAGGCAGGGGCTCTACCACTGAGCCACACCCCTGCCCCTCACTGGGGGACTCTAGGCAGGGGTTCTACCACTGAGCCACACCCCAGCCCCTCACTGGGGGATTCTAGGCAGGGGTTCTACCACTGAGCCACACCCCAGCCCCTCACTGGGGGATTCTAGGCAGGGGCTCTACCACTGAGCCACACCCCAGCCCCTCACTGGGGGATTCTAGGCAGGGGCTCTACCACTGAGCCACACCCCAGCCCCTCACTGGGGGATTCTAGGCAGGGGCTCTACCACTGAGCCACACCCCCAGCCTCTCACTGGGGGATTCTAGGCAGGGGTTCTACCATTGAGCCACGCCCCCAGCCCCTCAGTGGGGGATTCTAGGCAGGGGCTCTACCACTGAGTCACACCCCCAGCCCCTCACTGGGGGATTCTAGGCAGGGGCTCTACCACTGAGCCACACCCCCATCCCCTCACTGGGGGATTCTAGGCAGGGGCTCCCCCACTGAGCTACACCCCCAGCCCCTCACTGGGGGATTCTAGGCAGGGGCTCTACCACTGAGCCACGCCCCCAGCCCCTCACTGGGGGATCCTAGGCAGGGGCTCTACCTCTGAGCCACGCCCCAGCCCCTCACTGGGGGATTCTAGGCAGGGGCTCTACCACTGAGCCACGCCCACAGCCCCTCACTGGGGGATTCTAGGCAGGGGCTCTATCACTGAGCCACACCCCCAGCCCCTCACTGGGGGATTCTAGGCAGGGGCTCTAACACTGAGCCACGCCCCAGCCCCTCACTGGGGGATCCTAGGCAGGGGCTCTACCACTGAGCCACGCCCCCAGCCCCTCACTGGGGGATTCTAGGCAGGGGCTCTACCACTGAGCCACACCCCTGCCCCTCACTGGGGGACTCTAGGCAGGGGTTCTACCACTGAGCCACACCCCTGCCCCTCACTGGGGGATTCTAGGCAGGGGTTCTACCACTGAGCCACACCCCAGCCCCTCACTGGGGGATTCTAGGCAGGGGCTCTACCACTGAGCCACACCCCAGCCCCTCACTGGGGGATTCTAGGCAGGGGCTCTACCACTGAGCCACACCCCAGCCCCTCACTGGGGGATTCTAGGCAGGGGCTCTACCACTGAGCCACACCCCCAGCCTCTCACTGGGGGATTCTAGGCAGGGGTTCTACCATTGAGCCACGCCCCCAGCCCCTCAGTGGGGGATTCTAGGCAGGGGCTCTACCACTGAGTCACACCCCCAGCCCCTCACTGGGGGATTCTAGGCAGGGGCTCTACCACTGAGCCACACCCCCATCCCCTCACTGGGGGATTCTAGGCAGGGGCTCCCCCACTGAGCTACACCCCCATCCCCTCACTGGGGGATTCTAGGCAGGGGCTCTACCACTGAGCCACGCCCCCAGCCCCTCACTGGGGGATCCTAGGCAGGGGCTCTACCACTGAGCCACACCCCAGCCCCTCACTGGGGGATTCTAGGCAGGGGCTCTGCCACTGAGCCACACCCCAGCCCCTCACTGGGGGATTCTAGACAGGGGCTCTACCACTGAGCCACACCCCCCAGCCCCTCACTGGGGGATTCTAGGCAGGGGCTCTACCACTGAGCCACACCCCAGCCCCTCACTGGGGGATTCTAGGCAGGGGCTCTACCACTGAGCCACACCCCAGCCCCTCACTGGGGGATTCTAGGCAGGGGCTCTACCACTGAGCCACACCCCAGCCCCTCACTGGGGGATACTAGGCAGGGGCTCTACCACTGAGCCACGCCCCCAGCCCCTCACTGGGGGATTCTAGGCAGGGGCTCTATCACTGAGCCACACCCCCAGCCCCTCACTGGGGGATTCTAGGCAGGGGCTCTACCACTGAGCCACACCCCCAGCCCCTCACTGGGGGATTCTAGGCAGTAGCTTTACCACTGAACATCACAACTAGTTCTTGGCACATAGAAAAAGATGTGTCATTCATTTATGTTTGAAGGGCTTAGTTTTCCACCTGTAGGATTGACTATAATGGGACCTCACTTTTAGAAGGCTTCTTTCTTTTTTATTTCTTTCTCTCTCTCTCTCTCTCTCTTTCTCTCTCTCTCTCTCTCTCTCTCTCTCTCTCTCTCTCTCTCTCTCTCTTTGGTCTTTAGAGATAGGGTTTCTCTGTGTAGCCCTGGCTGTCCTGGACTCGCTTTGTAGACCAGGCTGGCCTTGAACTCACAGCGATCCACCTGCCTCTGCCTCCTGAGTGCTGGGATTAAAGGCGTGCGCCACCACCGCGCGGCTTTGGAAGGCCTCTGATGATGAACAGATATGGTATACAAGCATCCCATACATGGAGCTTGGTGAAAAGTGATTCTCTAGAAGGTTCGTTATGGTTATGGTAAAGGAAAGGGTGAGGCAAGAACAGAGACAGACACAGGGAGGGGAGGAGCCGAACCGGCGTTTGAAGGTTGGGCAGCCGCCACTGTGGCACAGGGTTACTGGTTGGTAAAGTTCGCATAAGCTAAGATCACACATGGGCCTGGAGCCAGAGATGATCATCTAAAAAGCTTTTCTCCAGTTAGGGAAGCCTGGCTGTGAACTGTTTCTCATCTAAGCCCATAAAAGCCAGCCGGAAGCCGGGCGGTGGTGCCATGCGCCTTTAATCCCAGCACTCAGGAGGCAGAGGCAGGCGGATCGCTGTGAGTTCGAGGCCAGCCTGGTCTACAAAGTGAGTCCAGGATGGCCAAGGCTACACAGAGAGACCCTGTCTCAAAAAACAAAAACAAAAAAGAAAGAAAGAAATGGAGAAATGAAGAGATGGCTCACCAGCTAAGAGCACCATGGACCTCAGTTGTTCCTAGTACCCACACAGTGGCTCACAACGACCTTTTCCTTCAAATTCCAGGGTCCCATGCCATCTTCCGGCTTCCTTGGGCATCAGACAAGTGATGTACACAAAGACATGCAGGAAAACCACTGACATGCAAAAAAAAATAAATAAAATAAATCTTTATTTAAAAGCTCCACGAGATGGCTGGAGAGATGGTTCAGTGGTTAAGAGCACAGACTGCTCTTCCAGAGGTCATGAGTTCAATTCCCAGCTACCACATGGTGGCTCACAGCCATCTACAATGAGATCTGACGCCCTCTTCTGGTCTGTAGGTGTACATGCAGGCAGAACACTGGAGGCGTGATAAATAAATCTTTTTTTTTTTTTAAAGAAACTAGCTTATAGCCGGGCATGGTGGCACAGGCCTTTAATCCCAGCACTCAGGAGGCAGAGGCAGGCGGATCACTGAGTTCAAGGCCAGCCTGGTCTACAAAGTGAGTCCAAGACAGCCAAGGCTTCACAGAGAAACCCTGTCTCGAAAAAAAAAAAAAAAAGAAAGAAAGAAAGAAAGAAAAGAAAAGAAAAAGAAACTAGCTTATAACAACATCTTTCCAGGCTCTTGAACTCGCAGAATCGATATTGTGAAAACGACCATATTGCTACAAGTAAGCCAATATAAGCATTGCAAGCCCCATCAGAATTCTAATAATAAGGCTGGATATAGTAGAGTTGGCCTTTAACCCCAGCCCTCGGGAGGCAGAGGCAGGCAGATCTCTGAGTTGGAGGCCAGCCTGCCCTACAGATCGAGTTCTGTGACAGCCAAGGCTACACAGAGAAATCCTGTCTCAAAAAAAAAAAAAAATCAAGCCCCCCCTACCACCCACCCACCCCCTCCCCGCCAAAGAAAACTGGTGCAGCCACCATAGACATCAGCAAAGAGGTTTCTATTAAAAAAGAGAGAAAGAGTTGCGGGAGGGGGGGGAGGAGGGGGGGGGAGAGAGGAAGGGAGGCAGAGAGAGAGAGCGCGCGAGCGCATAGGACCCAGCTCCTCAGACACCTGGGCCAACCCCAGTGACCTTTAAGCCCCACCACAGAGCCCTTCTGTCTGAGCTGCTGCTGCGCTCACAGTAGCGAAACAAGGAGACTCCCCCAGCTGGCCCCACCAGCAGACAAACAGCTACTTAAAGCGTGGGAAACAAACACCACAGGATTTCATTCAGCCGCTTAGAAAAGAAAGAGAAACTCCAAAGGGTGCAGGGCGATGGGGGGGTCAGGTCATCACCACAGTCCGTGGGGTAGCCCTTACTGAGAGAGAGAGAGACCCTGAACACTCCCCCACCGCGGGAGCCTAGTATACATCATGAAACTAAAAAGGGGACCTTGATGGGGGGGTGGGGGGACAAAGGGTGTGGGGGTGTTGGGGGGGCGGGAGACAGAATGTATGTGGCATGAAATTGGGGAATGGGCGTGGGTTAGGGACGGAATCCAGGAAGGTCGCCTCTCCACACAAGCAATGAATGCAAATGCCGTTAGGGCAGGAGAGAGAGAGAGAGAGAGGTAACAAGTTCACCAGAGTGAGTTTAGCCACCTGCAGACTTGCTTTCCCAGAAGAGGTGGGGTCTTGGGTTTCTATCCCTGAACCTCCCTGCCCTGAAGGCAATTCGATGTCCCATCCCCACCACACCCCACCCTCAGGCAGCTCTTGGGGATTGTTCCTCCTCCCAAGGTGGGACACTGAGCAGAGGACAGGACACCTGTCTGTCTCCTCTGCTGTCTAGAGCGCAGCTGACCACAGGACCTCACCAAGACCTGGAGCCCGAGCCCTGACGCTGCCCCAGCTCCTGTGAGCTTCCTGTGAGAACTGTCTGACTCACTTTGCCCCAGGTGACCCGGCTCCCTTGTCATTTTCTCTTTCCCTGCAGTGTCTCACCTGCTCACGCAGCCACGCCCTGCTCTGGGCTTCCCCAGCTTGGGCTCCCCTGGTGGCTGGTGTCAACCTCCAGCCTTGTTTTCACTTTTCCTACATCAGCTGGGGCTGCCCACCAGGCCAGGTTAAAAGCATGGAGCAGAGATGGCACTGCACTAACACCGACAACTGGCAACCAAGAGCCTCAGTCAAGACACAGCGACAGACTTGGAGCCACGGGAGGAAGACCCAGCCAGAGTCACCAAGCAAGACCCAGACCCCAGGGACAGCCTCAAGGGCACACCGGAGGAGTCCCCCTCTTCTCACAGACCCCAGAGAGCAAGATGAAGCCAGGTGAGTCCCCAGACCGGTGCTTGGGCGTGTGTCCCCAATCTCCCCGGCCTGCAGCCCTCACTCTGTCCTTCTGTGACACAGAAACAGCTGGGGGCCACGTGCTCCACCTCCTGCTGCTGCTGCTGCTGCTGGCCTTGGTGCTGACCAGAACCAGCGCTGTCCCTGCCCCCAGGGCCTCCAGGCTCCCACCTGAAGCAAAGGATTGCCACCTAGGCAGGTTCAAGTCTCTGTCCCCACAAGAGGTGCTGGCTTTCAGGAACGCCCAGGACGCCATTGTGAGTCTCCCTCCTGTGTGGGCTAGCTCCACCCCTCCCTTCCTGGGTCTCACCCCTTAAACAGGCTGAGATGAAAGTGGTCTCCACACCTCCTGCAATGGGCTGACTTCCACTCTTCCTCTAGTGGGCTAACCTCAGCCATTCCTGCAGTGGGCTGACTTCAACTCCTGCTCTAGTGGGCTAACCTCAGCCATTCCTGCAGTGGGCCGACTTCAACTCTTGCTATAGTGGGCTAACCTCAGCCATTCCTGTAGTGGGCTGACTTCAACTCCTGCTCTAGTGGGCAAACCTCAGCCATTCCTGCAGTGGGCTGACTTCAACTCCTGCTGTAGTGGGCTAACCTCAGCCATTCCTGCAGTGGGCTGACTTCAACTCCTGCTATAGTGGGCTAACCTCAGCCATTCCTGCAGTGGGCTGACTTCAACTCCTGCTCTAGTGGGCTAACCTCAGCCATTCCTGCAGTGGGCTGACTTCAACTCCTGCTCTAGTGGGCTAACCTCAGCCATTCCTGCAGTAGACCGATTGCCACTTCTGCTGCAGAGAGCTGATCTCCTCCTTTCCTTGGGTGGGGACACACAACCCATTCTTTCTGTGCTATTCT
Organism: Acomys minous; assembly: GCF_964271855.1. Taxonomy (NCBI): domain Eukaryota; kingdom Metazoa; phylum Chordata; class Mammalia; order Rodentia; family Muridae; genus Acomys; species Acomys minous. The sequence continues at coordinate 24,307,310 of NC_140502.1, read as the reverse complement.
AAGCCTCACCGTTCCTGCAGCGGGCTAATTTCCACTCTTCCCTCAGTGAGCTAACCCCACGTTCTCCCACAGTAGAATCATCTCCAGCCTTCCCAAATTGGGCTATCTCCTGCCCCTAGTGCAGTGGCTGTCAGGTCTCTCCTGTCACAGAGGAGCCTCTGTCTTTCTGGCAGTGAACTTCCCTTTTCCCGTTGTGGCCCTCCCCAAGTCCCACCACAGTGAGTGGTCTAACCTCCACCCTCCTATATGGGCTAACCTGTGCCTGTGCTCTCCAGGAAGACTGGCTGCTTAACAAGGACATCAGGTGCAGCTCCCGCCTCTTCCCCAGGGCCTGGGACCTGCAGCAGCTGCAGGTGAGTTGGAGCTGGACACGGGCTGGCCTCAGCGGCGGCTCATCCGGGTGCAGTTTGGGGCCTCCGTTTTCCCGCTTCTCCCCTGCACTAGCGGTCCCGGGACCTGTCCACAACCTGACCACATTGGTTGTGGCCCCTCACCTGGCACTGACCTCTACCTCTCACATGTCCCTTGTCCTGTCCACTACCCTGTCCCCTTCCCCTGTCTCCCTTGACCTAAGCCACCCCTGGTCCCTCACGTGGTCCCTCTCCTGTCTCCTTGTGCAGGTCCAGGAGCGCCCCAAGGCCTTGCAGGCTGAGCTGGCCCTGACACTGACGGTCTTGGAGAGCATGACTGACTCAGCCCCGGGCACCATCCTGGACCAGCCTCTTCACACACTGCGCCACATCCACACACAGCTGCACACCTGTGTGAGTCCTGGGTCCCTGCCTCCTCCAGGCTGTCCCTCCAGCCACGTGGGCTTCCTGGTGTCTCAGCAGCCGCCTCACCGTCCCCTCCCCCATCCTCTGTCCGCAGATGCAGCCTCAGCCCACAGCAGCAGAGCCCAGGCCCCTGAGCCGCCGCCTCTCCCGCTGGCTGCTCAGGCTCCAGGAGGCCCAGAGGAAGGTGAGTCTGGAGGGGACACTGGGGTCCGCGGCCACTGGGAACCCTGCGCCCCAGCAGACCCTGACCCAGCCCTGTCCTTTCAGGAGAGCCCCGGCTGCCTGGAGGCCTCTGTCACCTCCAACCTCTTCCACCTGCTGCTAAAGGACCTGAAATGTGTGGCCCGAGGAGACCAGTGTGTCTGACCTGGGACCCTCCTGCCGGCTTCTGGAACTCTGCTCTGCGTGGACCCACCAAGCCCCTCCCCTACCTTAATTTATAGCAACTCATGGCTTTTTAAAGTATTTATTTATATGTGTGGGTCTCAGACTCAGACCTCACAAAAATGTCTATTTTTTTACTCTTTGTAAACATTCTGCAAATACACAATGAGAAAAGACCTCTGTGTTGTGTCGTGTGTGTGTGTGTGTGTGTGTGTGTGTGTGTGTGTGGTGTGTGTGTGGTGTGTGTGGTGTGTGTGTGTGTCGTGTGTGTGTCGTGTGTGGTGTGTGTGTCGTGTGTGTTGTGTGTGTGTTGTGTGTGTGTGTGTGTGTGTGTGTGTGTGTGTTGGCATCCACTCTTGTTCTTTTGCTGTCACGGCAATGACCACAACTTCTGCTGTGCAGAGACACCCCTGCCTGCTGGCCCTGCGGTCTAGCCTGTAAGCTCTGTGGTTTAGCCTGGGCTACTGCTTTCTGCCTCTGGGTGGAGGCACACTGTTTCTCTTTGGGATCTTCCTTGGCTGTTCTGGAAAAGTCTCTTCTCTGTGGCCAAGGTGCTGGCAACAGGCTTCCCTGTGCTCCCTTTTGATTTGCTTTTGAGATAGGACTTCCTGTAGCCCAGGCTAGCCTCCAATTTGCTACATAGCCTCAAACTCCTGTTTCCCCTGTTCCCTCTCTGGAGTGCTGGGCACTGCAGGCATGCACCTCCATGGCAGGCTCTAGCAATAGCCGTTCTTCACCAAAGACACCGCGATGGATAAGGTCCCCTCGCACTTTGTCATCTTCTCTTCCGGAACCTGTGTGAAGACAAAAAGTTGCAGTCCAGCCTGGCATCCATTGCAAGATCCAGTCAGTCCTTAAAATAAATACAGGAAAAAATTCCAAACCATTAATAAATGTAAATACATCAAAGAATCCTTGACAAGGCACCAACCAGTTCTGAAGAAAGGTTATTCTGCTGTTAGCAGCACTGTTCCTTGTCCGTGGTCCTGAAGTGTCTCTCTCTCTCTCTCTCTCTCTCACACACACACACACACACAGACACACACACACACAGACACACACACACACACAGACACACACATACACAGACACACACACAGACACACACACACACATACACACACAGGCAAGAGGAGCTTATTTTGGCGGTGCTGCCTTTGTGGAGAATCAGGGCCGTTTGCAGATGCACCAACATTGGCATTTCAAGTTCTACAGACCATGTTGATTGGCCAGGGTCACCTGGTGTTACAGGCTTGGCAGAAAAGTTCTGGGGTGACAGTATCACTCCACAGGTGACCCCTCAACCTGAAGGAAGGACATAAATATGAACTCTTTTTTTTTGTTTTGCTTTGTTTTTCGAGACAGGGTTTCTCTGTGTAGCCTTGGCTGTCCTGGACTCACTTTGTGGACCAAGCTGGCCTCGAACTCACAGCAATCCGCCTGATAAATATGAACTCTTGTTTATTTTAGTGTTTGCGATAGGATCACCCAATGTAGCCCAGGCTAGCCTCAGACTCAAACTCTTCCTGTCCCTTCCTCCTCATCACAGCAGGAATTACAGGCATGAGTCGCAGGCAGCACGCAGCTCAAGGACAGAAACACCAGTGTGAGCCAGGCGTGGTGGCGCAAGCCTTTAATCCCAGCACTCGGGAGGCAGAGGCAGGAGGATCGCTGTGAGTTCGAGGCCAGCCTGGTCTACAAAGCAAGTCCAGGACAGCCAAGGCTACACAGAGAGACCTTGTCTCGAAAAACAAAAAACATGGGCTGGAGAGATGGCTCAGTGGTTAAGAGCACCGCCTGTTCTTCCAAAGGACCAGAGTTCAATTCCCAATGACCACATGGCAGCTGACAACTGTCTGTAACTCCAAGATCTGACACCCTCACACCAATGCACATAAATTAAAATTAAATACTTAAAGCTGGGCGTGGTGGTGCAGGCCTTTAATCCCAGCACTCGGGAGGCAGAGGCAGACGGATCGCTGTGAGTTCGAGGCCAGCCTGGTCTACAAAGTGAGTCCAGGACAGCCAAGGCTACACAGAGAAACCCTGTCTCGAAAAACCGAAACCAAAACCCAAAAATATCATATTGCATGGTATATATATAGTATATTATAAATAATAAATGATGATATATTCGATATCATAAATATCTATGATTTTACATGTATGAGTGGCTTGCCTGCTTGTATATGTACAACATGGGTTCCTCGAAGGCTGGCAGGGGGCATTGGATCATCTGGGACCGTGGCCACCTATGACTGTGAGCCACCACATCAATCCTGGGAACTGAACAAACCAGGGTCCTCTGCAGCCACTCCTTTTTATTCAAGCAGGGTTCCATGTAGCCATGGGTAACTTTGAACTCACTACCTAGCAGAGGGTGACCCTGAACCCCTCATCTTCCTGTCTCCCCTCCTGAGTTCCGGGACTGCACGTGTGGGCGCCACGCCCAGCTCTGTAGACATGTGCGTGCGTGTGTGCTGTTGTACTCTGCCCTTGGATACCCCTCCCGCCCCACGTTACCGTATATCCAATTTTCCTACATTGTGTGCATCCCTTTAAGTCCAGGACACACACTGGCTCATCACAGTCTGAGTCCAATGTCACACGTCCTTCTTTTCTGTGATCTAGAGTGGCCCGCAGCCTTCCTGTTTTGTCTTATTCTTTCCTGATTGACATTTGTGAAGAGTCCAAGGCAACCGCTCTATAGACTATTTTCCTTGGACCCACCTGACTCCTCCTTGTTGATTTAAGTTCAGGGTAAATATGAATTTCCCCAGAATAATTCAGAAGTGGCTTCTGTGTCCTTGATGCGTCCCACTGGAAGGAACATCCTGTCTTTCTGTCTTTTTTTTTTTTTTTTTTTTTTTTTTTTGGGTGATCAAGGGAAGCCGGGGACAGCTTGGTGTCTCCATTATGAAAGCCTGTCCTTGGCTTGGGGAGATGGCTCAGTGGGTGGAGTGCTTGCTGCGCGAGGGCAAGGACGTGAGTTCAGATCCCAGCACCCACGTGAGAGTCAGGCACCGACGAAGGGGCGGAGACAGGCAGGTGAGAGTGAGAGCGAACTGGGTTATTTGGCCTCCACACATGCATAGGTAATTGCATTCACCTGCACATTTATGCATGTGCGTGTGCACACACCAGTGTTTCTTTTATTTATTTATTTATTTTTGGAGACAGGGTCTCTCTGTGTAGCCCTGGCTGTCCTGGACTCACTCTGTAGACCAGGCTGGCCTCGAACTCACAGCGATCCGCCTGCCTCTGCCTCCCGAGTGCTGGGATTAAAGGCGTGCGCCGCCGCCACCACCACCCGCCTGGGGGGATTTCTATGGCTACCAGTCCCACAAAAGGTGACAGGGTGCCCGTTGTCCTTCTGTTGGCGCTCCCTGGAAGAGTGATAGTTCTCCAAATAAATAATTGGGAAAGAGGCCGGGCGTGGTGGCGCACGCCTTTAATCCCAGCACTCGGGAGGCAGAGGCAGGCGGATCGCTGTGAGTTCGAGGCCAGCCTGGTCTACAAAGCGAGTCCAGGACAGCCAAGGCTACACAGAGAGACCCTGTCTCCAAAAACCAAAAAGAATAAATAAAAAAAAATTGGGAAAGCATCTAGTACATTTTTCTGTTAAGACATCTACCACGACTTGAACAATGACAAGAGTGTTTTCTTTCTTTCTTTCTGCCTTCCCTCCTTCCTTCCTTTGTTTTGGTTTTGGTTTTTCGAGACCGTGTTTCTCTGTGTAGCCTTGGCATTGTGGAGAACAGACATGCCAGGTCAAAGAACATTTTGCACTAGAACGTGAGCGAACTCTGTGAGCACAAGGGTTTGTATGTGCTCTGTCCGCCGGCACCCGGAACAGGGACGTGTTGCCGTTGGCAGGCTGTTTGGCACAGTTGCATGAGGCCCTGGGCTTGCTCCTCACCTGTTGGTAACGCTAGCGGCAGGGCACACCTGGCATCCCAGCGCTTGGGACGCGAGTGTGGTTATCCTCGGCTACGCAGCAAGTTCAAGGCTAGTCCGCGATGGAGGAGGGAGAATTTATTTCATCTCCCAAAGCAGATCTGGAAGCTGAGACATCCAAGGTGCAGATGTTAACATCTGGGGCTAGGGAGATGTGCTTGACATCCGGACAAACACAAGCACTTGTGTTCAGTCCCCTAGAACTCATATTAAAAGACGGGTGTAGCTGGGCAGTAGTGGTGCACACCTATAAACCCAGCACTCGGGAGGAAGAGGCAGGTGGATCACTGTGAGTTGGAGGCCAACCTGGTCTACAAAGTGAGTCCAGGACAGCCAAGGCTACACAGAGAAACCCTGTCTCAAAAAAACAAAGAAAAAAAAAAACCAAAACCCAAAAAACAAACAAACAAAAACAGATGTGATGGCATGTGCCTGCTACCCCAGTTACAGTCCTACTGAGGAGGAGGAGAAAGAGGGACCCGGAGGCTTGTCCCAGGTCATTCAGCTTCAGGTTCAGTGATCGACCTTGTCTCAAAAGCAAGGTGCAGATGGTAGGGGAAGACACTGAACGCCAGCCCCTGGACACGCATACACTTGCATGCGCACACATACCACACACATACACACACACACACACATACACACACACACACACACACACACACACACATACACACACACACACACACACACACACACACATACACACACACACACACTACACTACACACAACACACACACACCCCATACACACCACACACACACACACACACACACTACACTACACACAACACACACACAACACACACACACACACACACCACACTACACACAACACACACACACACACCCCATACACACCACACACACATACACACACACACACACACACACACACACACACCATACACATAGCACACACACACACACACACACACACACACACTACACTACACACAACACACACACACCACACACACACACACACACACACACACACACACACGCGCGCGGGTGCACACACAGTTGGATGGCATCTGGTGAGGCTTTTTCCTTTGTTCTTCCCTGGTGAGAGGCAGAAGGGCAAGATAGGGGGACTAACTAAATGTCACGTGACGCTTCTTTTTTTCTTTCTCCTTTTTATTTTATTTTTTCTTTTTTTGGTTTGTTTGTGTGTTTGTTTGTTTTTGTTTTTCGAGACAGGGTTTCTCTGTGTAGCCCTGGCTGTCCTGGAACTCGCTTTGTAGACCAGGCTGGCCTCGAACTCACAACGATCCACCTGCCTCTGCCTCCCCAGTGCTGGGATCATAGTTCTGCTCCGTCGTGTGAGACATTTTAAATACCTGGCCGAGACAGCTTAAAGGAGGAAGAATTTCGGGCTGGAGAGATAGCTCAGGGGTTAAGAGCACTGGCTGCTCCTCCAGAGGACTGAGGCTCAATTCTCAGCCCCCACGTGGCAGCTCACAACTGTCTGTAACTCCAGGTCCACGGGATCTGGCACCCTCACACATGCATACAAGCACTCGGGAAGGCAGAGGCAGCTGGATCTCTGTGAGTTCGAGGCCAGCCTGGTCTATAGAGTGAGTTCCAGGACAGCCAAGGCTACACAGAGAAACTCTGACTCAAAAGAAAAGAAAAGTTTATTTTGCTCATGGTTTTAGACTGTTCAGCCCATCTTGGTGAAGCCAGAAGGAGAGAGAGAGAGAGAGAGAGAGAGAGAGAGAGAGAGAGGATGATGATGATGATGATGATGATGATGATGATGATGATGATGATGATGATGGCGGCTGCGCTTACAGGCTTCCCGCCCACCCCCACCCCCAGTCTTTTCGTGTGGGTCATGACAGCCTGTGAGATGGCGCTGCCACATTTCATATGGGTCTTCCCCTCTCTGCCCTTCCTCTCTGGAAATGTCTTCAGAGATGCTCGAGGGTGTGCTTGATTGATCTTCCAGATCATTCAGCCCAGTCAAACTAGCGATGAAGAGTGACCATCCCACACCTCCAAGCCTACTACTCTTCAAGAACAGACCCAACCACAGTAAGCTAGTCACTGACACCTGGTGTGCTGTAGGAGCCAGGAGCAGCAGCCGGGGAGAGAATGAGATCAGAGCACCCAAGTGTTGAGCAATCAGGGCGCTGCCTTCTCGGCTCTGAGAAGAGGCAATCTCATGAGCAGTGTTACGGTTTAAATAGGAAATGTTTCCCCCTCCTTCCTCCACCCCCAGGTGTGGTGGCGCACGCCTGTGATCCCAGCACTCGGGGAAGCAGAGGCAGGAGGCTCTTTGTGAGTTCGAGGCCAGCTTGATCTACAAAGGGAGTCCAGGACAGCCAAGGCTACACAGAGAGACTCTGTCTTAAAAAACCAAAAGAAAAAGAAAGGAAGAGAGAAAGAAAGAAAGAAAGAAAGAAAGAAAGAAAGAAAGAAAGAAAGAAAGAAAGAAGAAAGCTTCAACTGAGCCTCCTCCTTGGAGGATCAAGCTATGAAGGTTATAACTGGCCCCCACCCTCCCCAGCACTTGCTGCCTGTCCACCCTGAGGTGAGTGACCTCTTATGCTACCACAGGGGAATCTCACCTTTGGGGTCACCTGTCAGACGTTTACATTACGATTCATAACAGTAGCAAAATGACAGTTATGAAGCAGCAACAAAACAACTGTATATTTGGGGGTGACTTCAACAGGAGGCGCTGTAGTAAAGGGGCACAGCACCAGGAAGGCTGAAAACCGCTGCCCTACAGCACAGAAGAGAATACCCCCCTCACCTTCCCTGCCCTGGACTTCCCTGCCCTCCCTTCCCCTCCCCCCTGCCCTCCCCTTTTCCCCCTCCCCTGCCTTCCCCTCCCATCCCCTCCCCTCCCCTGGCTTCCTATACCATATGACATTCTGCCTCACCACTGGCTCAGAGGCAACAGAGCAAAGAACCACGGGGCCGAAATCTCTGAAACTGTGAACTAAAACCCTCCGTCCTTGGTTTGTTTCGGTCAAGCGTTTGATCCTAAGAAGAGAAAAGTGACAAACAGCTGTGGAGAATCGCATGTTGCCTGTGGCCTCCGAATGCCGATTCAGTCTCAGGATTAGCTTTTGCCAGTTATGTTAATAAGGTTTGGGTTTTTTTTTTCCTATTTTTTTTTTCTTTCTTCCCTGTGCATTACCCATTCAGGATCCAGTGCCTGTTATAAAATCCTAGAAAACGCACACTGATCTATTAAGACAGGAAGTACATCGTCCGCTTCCAGGGGAAGAGACACGGGCAGATAAAGATGTCGAGACTCATCTATGACCCATGCTCAACGTGTGCAGTCCACGGGTGTAAATCACACCTCGATGCTGCCGGCGCCTCTTCTGTGTCAGCTCGGATAGGCTGTGGGGGCCGGTTATCCCGTTAAACACCCAGCTGGCAGTTCTACGAGAGGGTTTTGCAGGGGCCATTAAACCCACAATCTGGTAACTTAAGGAAAGATTAGCCTTGTCCTCTGGGTGGACTCAATCCAATCAATTGAGAGGCCCTAGAGCAAAGCCGAGGTTTTGCTTGAAGTAGGGAAAGTCTATCTTCGACCTCCAGGATGGCTGCTTGTGTAAGCCAAGAGCCTGCGGGATCTGTACCGCCTTCATTCCCTCTCCCGGGGATGAACCCAGGGCTCAGCAAGCACTAATCACCGGGCTATGCGCAAATCCTTGTTTTACTTTTCATTTTATTTATTTGTTTTGGTTTCCCTTTTTCTCTTCTTTTCTTCTTCTTCTTCTTCTTCTTCTTCTTCTTCTTCTTCTTTTTTGTTTTTTTTTTTTTTGTTTAGGTTTTTCAAGACAGGGTTTCTCTGTGTAACAGTCTTGGCTCTCCTGGACTCACTTTTGTAGACCAGGCTGGCCTCGAATTCACAGCGATCCACCTGCCTCTGCGTTGCGAGTGCTGGGATTAAAGGTGTGCGCCACCACCGCCCAGCTAATTTATTTATTATTTACTCTTTTGAGATGTGTCTCACATAGCCCAGGCTGGCCTTGAATTTGCTAGGTAGCTGAGGATATTTTTGAATTCCTGTACCTCCCCCCACCTACCCCCCCCACAAGCCTCCCTCACCCCAAGTGCTAGGATTACAGGTGTGCATCGCCAAACCCAGCTTTACTTTCTATTTGAGGGCAGAGCCTCACTAAATTGCCCAAGTGAGTAAATCTGTCCCTTCAGCCTCCTGACCTGCTCACTACGCCTCCCCCCGCCCAATCCATTTTTTTTTTAAACTGCTTTTTTACTTTTTAAACTCCCTCTTTTTTTTCATGGTAGAACACTGACTAACACACTTAATAAATTTGTTTTTCAGAGTCCAAATGAAAGCCGGAAAGCAGCTCGGTGAGACGGTACAACGCCTGTAATCATCCCTTGGCAGTTTGGTTGAGAAAGGTCTCAAGTTCGAAGCCAGCTTGGGCTGCAAAGCAAGACCCTATCTCACAAAAAAAGGAAGGGGCCTAGAGAGAGACGCTTCAGAATCAACAGCATTTGATTCTCAGCCAGGGAACCAGAGTTCGGTGCCCACCACCCCTGTCGGGTGCTCACAACTGCCTGTAACTCCAGGGGGTCTGAACATCGTCTTCCACCTCCGAGGAGCACACCCCCACACCAACACAGACGTGACAGGAAAACTTAGTGAGGCGTGGTGGCACGCGCCTTTAATCCAGCACTCGGGAGGCAGAGGCAGGCGGATCGCTGTGAGTTCGAGGCCAGCCTGGTCTACAAAGCGAGCCCAGGACAGCCAAGGCTACACAGAGAAACCCTGTCTCGAAAAACCAGAAAGAGATGGGCAACGGGGGGTGGGGGGGGGGATGTGTGGAGGTGGAGGGGGGAGCTGTGGGGGGGGAAGAAGAGGAGGAGGAGGAAGAGAAGAAAGAAAGGTAGGAAGAAAGAAAGAAAGACAGGCCAAGGGGTACACAGAGAAACCCTGCCTTAAAAAAACAAACAAATGAAAGAGTAAGAAAGAGAAAGGAAATGATGGGATGTCAGAGCCACCGGAGCAAAATTCCCTGACCGAACTGGCAACAAAAAAGCTCCCTAGACGGCAGGCAGGCCAAGGCAGGCGGGAGGCGGCATGGAGTAGGGTGCGAATGGACCTCTCCGTGTGCAACCAGAGCCAGGTGCATGGGCAGGAAGCGTCTTTAGCCTCCTGACTGCAACCCCACGCCACGCCCTTCCATGGCCTCGGAGCTGGGCGAGCACCTGAGAACAGCTCCTACGCTGGCTTCCGCAGATACCTAGATACACTCTGACCACCGAAGTCTAGAGAGAAAACGTGAAGCACGTGGGGGCAGGGGCATGGCCAAGACAGCGGCCCCCTCCTCCCACCTAAAGAAACCACAGACAGCCGGGCTGGGCGGTGGTGGCGCGCGCCTTTAATCCCAGCACCCGGGCGGCAGAGGCAGGGGGATCGCTGTGAGTTCGAGGCCAGCTTGGCCTGGCGGAGTGAGTTCCAGGACAGCTAAGGCTACACAGAGACCCCTGTCTGGAAAAACAAAAAACAAACAAGCAAACAAGAAGAACAACAAAAAGGAAAAAAGGAAGGAGAAAAAAGAAAAAAGAAAACACGGAGGGGCAGGGATGCTGAGCCGCGATAGCAGCTGGGGCTGTAATCCCAGCACTCAGAAGAAGCGGGGTTATGCATATGTACTGAGGCCATTTTCTCAAAAAAAAAAAAAAAAAAAAGAGGCCTAAGGAGAAGGCTCCGTTTGCGTAAGGACCTGATTTGGAGTCGTAACACTCACATCAAAAGCAAGGGAGGAGGAGAAGGAGGGGGAGGAGGAGGAGGGGGGAGGAGGGGGAGGAAGGGGAGGAGGGGGAGGGGGAGGAGGGGGAGGAGGGGGAGAAGGAGGAGGAGGGGGAGGAGGGGGAGGAGGGGGAGGGGGAGGAGGGAGAGGAGGAGGCGGCGGCAGACTGGGGCTTGCTGGTCAACCGGCCTATCCTATTTGTCTAGTAGCCAGTCAGCCGCCCTAGCTCAAAAGAAGAAAAGGAAAAAAAAGGCAGACACTGAGTTTGGCCTTTTGAGTGTGCGCGCGCGAGTGTGCATGCACACGCACACACACACACACACACACAAATAATTCCAAGGCCAACAAGAGGACTCAGCAGTAAAAGTAGCTTGCATACAAGCACGAAGGAGCCGAGGCGCAGGACACTGAACACCCACACGTTTGCCGCCCTCACACGGATAATCGGTTGCGTTATAAGTCTTCCTCCCCAAGCCCCCAGGGCCCTGACATCTGGCGGGTAGTTTTGTAGTCATGTGACCTCTGCTCAACCAATGGGAAGTTGTTCTGCAGACATGTGACCTCAGCTCAGTCAATCACTGCAGATGGGGTTCTTTTATGTTTGGTTTTTGTTGTTTTGGTTTTTCGAGGCAGGGTCTCTCAGTGTAGCCTTGGCTGTCCTGGACTCGCTTTGTAGACCAGGCTGGCCTCGAACTCACGGTGATCCGCCTGCCTCTGCCTCCGCGCCCGGCTCAGGTTGTTTTAAGTGGGAAGTGTAGCTGCACAGCTGTGATCCCAGAGATTAAGAGGCTAAGGTAGGAAAACCAGGAGTTCTGCGATAGCCTCCGTTGAGGAGCAAAACCCCGGGTCAAACAAACCCAAGGCAGGGCACGCTGGGCGTGCCTGAATTGCCAGCAAGCCACTGGAAACTGCAGCAGCAACGTCAGGAGTTCAAGGCCGTCCTCGGCTACGTGGTGCCGCTGAGGCTAGTCTACGCTGCGTGAGACCCCCCGCGTCTCAAAACGCCAGTGTGGGCAGGCGTGATATGAAGCCCACACCTTTAGTCCAAGCACGCCGGAGGCAGGAGAGTCTCCGTGAGTTCGAGGCCAGCCTGGTCTACAAAGTGAGTTCCAGGACAGCCAAGGCTACACTGAGAGACCCTGTCTCGGAACAAACAAACAAAAACTAAAACTAAAAACGCCAGCCAGCATGTGTGTATGTGTGTGTGTGTGTGTGTGTGTGTGTGTGTGCGCGCGCGCGCGCGCGCTGTGCCAGTGTGTAAGGGTATGTAGGAGTTGGAAGGATGGCTTAGTGTTTACAGTGAAATTTCACTACAGACAGCACTGTACAAGGTTATCCTGAGGAGTCTACGTACTCATAGATAGAAAATACCCATAGGGCAGGGTTCTTGCTTGGCATGCAGGAAGCCCTGGGTTTGGCCTGGGGCGGGGGTGGGGGGTGAGAGGGGTGGGGAGGGCTGGGGATGTGGGGGTGAGCGGGGTGGGGAGGGCCGGGGACGTGGGGGTGAGCGGGGTGGGGAGGGCCGGGGATGTGGGGGTGAGGGGGGTGGGGAGGGCCGGGGCTCTGGGGAGCTGGTGTGTGTGTGTGTGTGTGTGTGTGTGTGTGTGTGTGTGTGTGTGACGCGGCTCCTCCCGCGTGTCATCCCAGCCAGCAGCGGAAGCAGGAGGAACAAGAGTTTAAGGTCATCCCTGACTGCATAGAGAGATCAAGGCCAGTCTGGGCTACCTGGAGTTTTGTATAAAAGGAGAGTCGGGGTGGGGGCTGGTAAGTGGCGCAGGCCTTTAATCCCAACCCTCAGACAAAGGCCTGAGGATCTGTGTGAGTTCCAGGCCAGGCAGGCAGGCAGGGCAACATAGTGAGTCCCTATCTAAAAAAAAAAAAAAAGAAGAAGAAGAAGAAGAAAGAAAAAGAAAAAAGATAAGGGAGGGGAAGAACGAAAACGGCTTCTGACACATATCATGGAACATAGTCACTGTCATTATTTATTATGGGATGTGGCACAAGTCATCCAAACCCTTCATCTTTCATCTGGCACGCCCCCAAAAAAACTCCTACACGTGTCCCCTAAGATTCCAAGAAAGGCCTCCTCCGTGCCCCAATTTCTTTAAAAACATCTCCCGCCTTGCTGTGTGTGCCTTCGCCATCGCTAGGAATTCGGGGTGAGTCAGGGCAGCTTCCTTTACTCCCACAACTCTCTGGGTTCTGAGGATTTTCCAGTCAAGAGTTCCAAACCTCCTCGGTTTCCCTTTCCAAACCCCGTCTTCTGTCCGTCATCCCCCTGGCCCCGCCCCCAAGCCATCTCCCCACCCCCTCCCCACCTCACCCTGCCCTGCGATTACCGATTACGTCAGAGAAGAGTCTGACCACTCCCTTGGGAAACTGTAGACCGGGACACCTCGGCGACAGTCCCAGAGGCGTGACTAGTACAGTCGCCATGTTCTATCGCCAGGTCCAAACTCTTCCTGAAACCCGGAGTAGGCTGGAGGCATCCCCCGGCCTCAGAACTACCGGCTCACCAGCTCAGAGAACGTAATCCCAATCGACCCACGTGGTGAGAATGAATCGCTGTGGTGCGGAGAAGGAACGGTTAAAGCTCATGTTCCTGCAAGAAAAAATGGACGGCACTGGAAAGCCTCGTGTCAAGCGAGGAAAGCCAGACTCAGGCAAAATATCACGAATTTTCTCTCCTATGCAGAATCTACATTTAGCAGTGTACGTAGGAAAGCCACGAAAGTATAAAGGGAATTATTTGAAATGGGAAAAAGAGCCAGGCGTGGTGGCGCACGCCTTTAATCCCAGCACTCCGGAGGCACGAGTTGTGAGTTCGAGGCCAGCCTGGTCTACAAAGCCAGTCCAGGACAGCCAAGGCTACACAGAGAAACCCTGTCTCAAAAAGGGGGTTGACGGGAGAGAAGAAGAAGAAGAAGAGGAGGAGGAGGAGGAGGAGAAAGAAAGAAAGAAAGAAAAAAAGAAAATTGTGCTAAAGCTTGTTAAATAAATCAGTAGGTCTTTGCCTCAGTTATTTAGGGTCTAGCGGACGTAGGGAAACCCTCTAGAATTAAAAAATAAACTACGACAAAAAGTAACATATTTTTAAAACATAATAAAGATAAACCAGGTGGTGGCGGTGCACACCTTTAATCTCAGCGCTCAGGAGGCAGAGGCAGGTGGATCTCTTGAGTTCAAGACCAACTTGAAAAACCCTTCCTCCCCAAAAAGGGTGGTCTACGGACCAACAGCATCAGCATCACCGAGTGAGAGCGCCAGGAAAGTCTCTTTGTCAGGCACAGTGGCATGAATTTGCAGGCCCAGCCAGTCAGGAGGTGGGACAGGAAGATTGTTGGAGCCCAGGAGTTTGATGACAGCCTGGGCAACGTAGCAGGAGCCTTTCTCAAAATAAAATAAAGAAAATGAAAAGGCAGGAAGATGGTACAAGGTCCCCACCACCAAGCCTGGCAACCTAAGTTCACAAGGTGGAGGAAGGGAACGGGCACCCACAGTTGTCTGACCTCTGTGTGCCAGCAAGTGTGGGCACATGCACGAACGTGCAGACACACACACACACACACACATACACACACACATTTTTAAAGATGGGGCACGTGACTGGACACGGTGGCACACGCCTTTAGTCCCAGCGCTCGGGAGGCAGAGGCAAGCGGATCGCTGTGAGTTCGAGGCCAGCCTGGTCTACAAAGTGAGTTCAGGACAGCCAGGGCTGAGGCAAGAGGATAAAGTCAAGGCTAGCCTGGGGTACATAGTAAGTTCCAGATCAGTCTGAGCTACGGAGTGAGACCAAATCCAAAAACAAGAGAAAGCCGGGGAGTGATACCACGCCTTCAGTGCCAGCACTTGAGAGAGAGAGAGGCAGGGGGATCGCTGTGAGTTCGAGGCCAGCCTGATCTACAGAGTGAGTTTCGGGCCAGCCAGGGCTACACAGAGTAACCCTGACTCAGCTGAACAAATCCGAAACCAGTCTCAGTGGGTTGACACTGTGGGTGTGGGCTTGTCCACACAGAGAGCCAACTGCACTGCCCTGCAGAGGACAGAGACACAACGGCACCATGGTTTGAGGAAGCTGTGGTGAAAAGGCACCTGGAAGAGCATACAGACACAGGCATGCCCTGTGACCCTGCGACATAATAGTCCCACCCCTGGGTATGCGCCTGTCACCTTGCTTGGCTTCTCTGCAAAGCCTTAGGAGACAGGAACACAAGAGTGAGGCACCAGGAAATGCTCTCCAAGCGTGGGTGGAGGACAAAAGCCCGAAAACACAGCAAGCCAGGAATTTACAAGATTCAAGGAAGCCTCTGGGGCGCAGCTTTTATGAGTCCTCACCCACGCTGGGGTGGGCTTTCCTGAGACGAGGCTACCAGGGGGTCCCCCAGAGTCCTATCAGTAAATCCCAAACTACTCTGCTTTCCCAAGCTGGTCTTAGATGGGCGGGGGGGTCCCTTTGGTCTGTTATTGCTCCCTCTATCTGGGGAGTTAGCGGCCTAAATTATTTTATTTATTTATTTTGGTTTTTCGAGACAGAGTTTCTCTGTGTAGCTTTGGCTATCCTGGACTCGCTTTGTAGACCAGGTTGGCCTTGAACTCACAACGATCCACCTGCCTCTGCCTCCCGAGTGCTGGTACTAAAGGCGTGCACCACCACCGACCCGTTTTAGCAGCCTAAATTCTACACTTATTTATTTATTTATTATTTTTTGGTCTGTTTGGTATTGTTTTTAGAGACAGCGTTTCTCTATGTGGTCCTGGCTGTCCTGGAACTCACTCTGTAGACCAGGCTGGCCTCGAACTGACAGAAATTTGCCTGCCTCTGCCTCCCGAGTGCTGGGATTACAGGTGTGGGCCACCACGCCCGGCCCTTATTTTTATAAAGTTATGTTTATTTATTATGTTCATTTTTGGTACCCGTGGAATCTCAGAGGACAGACTGCAGGAGTCCGGGCTCTCCTTCCACCTCGTGGGTTCCGGGTTTTGAACTGGAGTCCTCAAGCTTAGCTGCAAGCTCTTGCGCACCCGCCGAGCGGGCTCGCCAACCTGAAAGCTGTAATATTCATTTCACAGCTCTGTCCCCGGGGCAGGAGGGAACAGCTCCCGAAGAAAGCACTAATAGTACCCCCACTTCCGGTCTGCCCTGCATCACCGCAGTAGAGAAGCCCGGAAGATGCAGGCACACGGGTGGGAAGCCGGCAGTGTGTGGGGACAGCCCACCCTTTCCACCAGTGAGCGCAAAAGTGCGCCCATGGGATGTGGTGGGAGGGTACCAGCTGGTGTGCTGCTGCAGAAGAGTCTGAAAAAAAAAAAATCTCCCACACAGGGGACAGGTGTGGGCCTTTGTGGGAACGGACAGCTACAGGCGACCTAAGTGCCCATCCCCGGGCGAGTGGGGTAAGTACAGACGCTGTGGGCACACGCTGTCACAGTTCCAGCCGTGGGGGACTGGATGTCCGCAGCTGTGCGGGGAGATCTCAGAGACGTAGTGGTAAGTTTTGAACTTTTTTTTTTTTCCTTTCCTTTCCTTTTCTTTTTTTTTTTTTTCCAAAGTTAGTAGATTTATAGCACAATCTCATTTGTGCAAATTGGAAACTCATAGACACACAAAGTCACAAATTAAAACGGTGCCTCCTGGCAGTTGCGTATCAAGCCCAGGGAGGTGGGTGTCTGGGAGGCGGAACGGGTCGGGGTGGGGATTGGAGGGGAGGGGAGCCTTTTATGGGCCAATTGTGCTTCCGCGTTGTGATTAACGACCTCGGGCACCGGGAACCGGGAAGGAACGAAGAGATAAAGGCTGCAGCCGCCGCCGCCATCGCAGCGATTGCGCACAGCTTTTGCAGATCCGAAGGCTGCAGGGGGTGGACCGACAGCAGCCGGGCCCCAGACCCTTCCCCAGCCTGCCTGAGGGCCCGGCTTGTCCCCAGCGAATGAGGACCCCCATATCAAGTTACCTAACAGTCAGAAAGGAGACACCCGTGACTGTTGAGGTGTGTGTGTGTGTGTGTGTGTGTGAATGGTATTTTGTTATAGGTGTCTTTTTTTTTTATTTTTTTTGAGACAGGGTTTCTCTGTGTAGCCTTGGCTGTCCTGGACTCACTTTGTAGACCAGGCTGGCCTCGAACTCACAGCGATCCGCCTGCCTCTGCCTCCCAAGTGCTGGGATTAAAGGCGTGCGCCACCACAGCCCAGCAATAGGTGTCTTCTTCAGTCCCTCTTCAGTTTATTTTATTTTAGTGGGGGGTCTCTCGCTGAGCCAGGAGCTTACGGGCTGGTAAGACTGGCTACTCAGCAAGTTCCAGGGATCTTTCTGTTTGCCTTCCCCCAGGACCATGATTGGAGGCATGCAATGTGGTGCTGGCTTTTTGATTTGGTTTGGTTTGGTTTTCTGAGACGGGGTTTCTCTGTGTAACAGCCCTGGCTGTCCTAGAACTCGCTCTGTAGACCAGGCTGGCCTCGAACTCACAGCGATCCGCCTGCCTCTGCCTCCCAAGTGCTGGGATTAAAGGCATGTGCCACCACTCCCCAGCCTGTTGGATTGTTATACGGAGATTTAAAAAAAAAAAGATTTATTTATGTATTATGTACCCAATGTGTGCCTGAACGCCAAAAGAGGGCACCAGGTCTCATCATAGATGGTTATAGATGGTCATGCGGCTGCTGAGAATTGAACTCAGGACCTCTGGAAGAGCAAACAGTGCTTTTAACCGCAGAGCCATCTCTCCAGCCCTTATACAGAGATTTTTATCTGGAGTTCAAACTCCTGATGCTTGGGGGGACAAGCACTTTTACCAGCTGAACCATCTTCTCAGCCCATCTCTGACCTTTTGGTTTCGGAGTTGGTCTTGCTATTCAGCCCAGTCTAGCCTCGAACGCTCAATCCTCTTGCTCCCGTCTCCTGAGTGCCGCTTGGATTACAAGCACCTACCAGCACACCCAGCTCCGCTTCTGTGCAGGAGCGTGTCCCACCTCTTAGCAGCATGCACAGTGGGGGTGAGCACAGAGAATTCAGCTCATATCCCAGCCTGTCACTAACCAGTGGAGGGACCCCCCCCCCACACCAGAGTCATCAGGAAAGTGGGACAACCATTCATTATAAAGGCCAGGGTTCTCCTGAGAGGCAGAACTACAGGTCCCACAGTCATGCACCCCAACGACAGCATGCAGCCAGCGATGGACTGCCACGCTCAGCGAGGGAATGATTTGCTGTTGTCGTTGGGTTGTTTTTAATTATTTATTTATTTTTATTTTATTATACAAGCGCTTGTCTGCCTGTGTGCATTTGTACCGCGTGTTGTGCCTGGGGCCCTCAGAGACCAGAAGAGGGCGCCAGAGGCCCTGAAACTGAAATTACAGACATCTGTGAGCTGCCCTGTCGGTAACCCAGGTCCTCTGCAAGATCAGTTAAGTGTCCCCTCCCACTGCCATCCCCCATAGGGCCCACTGACTCACAGGCCCGCCTCTTCCTCTAACACCCTCAGATACCCAGAAAGGAAGCCTTGCTAGCTACCTGGCCCCTCCCTAGCACGACAACACCCAAAAATAATCTTCGCAATCTCAACGACAATTACTCATGGGATTCCTAACGAGACACCTTCCTCAGTCAGTCAGTCAGCGCCTTCCACATGCACCCACCCTCCTGGTCCCACTGTGTGACCTTGAGGCTTCTGCCAGCCCCACTACTGCTCCCTACCTCCAGTGTAGTCTAATTTGGGGTACGCCAGGCTTCCGTGGCCTGAAAGAGGTGATTTTGTTTTTTGTGCTCTTTTTGTTTTTTTAAGACTCCTAACACTGGATTCAGTTTCCCTTTTGCTTCCAGGTTCAGCATCACCCGGCCACGCCCACACCTGACCACGCCCACACCTGACCACGCCCACACCTAGCCACTCATAGGCCAGGCATTGGCTCCACCTATTGGTGCCTCGTAAATGCACATTTTTTTTCCCCTTTGTCTTTTTCCTGCTTTGGACACAGGGTCGAGTATAGCACCAGTGGCCATGCTGCCCAGGAAACACTTATGATTTAAGCATGGCTACGCTGTGGCTGCTGGGTCTGGTGACCATGGTGCTGAGCTCCTGTCCCTCATTCCAAGCCCACCCCAGACAGAACAGGCGGTAATAATGGCAGTTTCCAGTCTCTGCCCCAACAGGAGCAAGAAAGCCAAGAGCTGGGTGTGATGGCGCATGCCTTTAATCGCAGCACTTAGGAGGCAGAGGCTGGCCTCAAACTCACAGCGATCCCCTTGCCTCTGCCTCCCCAGTGCTGGGATTTAAGGCATGCGCCACCACAGCCTGGCTCCACACTCCATCTCTCCGTGCTGCCTTGTCCCTCTCACCTGCCTCCCTACCCTGTTGTCTTTTCCCTTGCTCTATCAAACCTCTACCATTGACACATGCCCCCAGCCCCTCACTGGGGGATTCTAGGCAGGGGCTCTACCACTGAGCCACACCCCAGCCCCTCACTGGGGGATTCTAGGCAGGGGCTCAACCACTGAGCCACGCTCCAGCCCCTCACTGGGGGATTCTAGGCAGGGGCTCTACCACTGAGCCACACTCCAGCCCCTCACTGGGGGATTCTAGGCAGGGGCTCTCCCACTGAGCCACACCCCAGCCCCTCACTGGGGGATTCTAGGCAGGGGCTCTACCACTGAGCCACACCTCAGCCCCTCACTGGGGGATTCTAGGCAGGGGCTCAACCACTGAGCCACACCTCAGCCCCTCACTGGGGGATTCTAGGCAGGGGCTCTCCCACTGAGCCACGCCCCCAGCCCCTCACTGGGGGATTCTAGGCAGGGGCTCTACCACTGAGCCACACCTCAGCCCCTCACTGGGGGATTCTAGGCAGGGGCTCTACCACTGAGCCACGCCCCCAGCCCCTCACTGGGGGATTCTAGGCAGGGGCTCTACCACTGAGCCACACTCTAGCCCCTCACTGTGGGATTCTAGGCAGGGGCTCTACCACTGAGCCACACCCCTATCCTCTCACTGGGGGATCCTAGGCAGGGGCTCTACCGCTGAGCCACACCCCAGCCCCTCACTGGGGGATCCTAGGCAGGGGCTCTACCGCTGAGCCACACCCCTATCCTCTCACTGGGGGATTCTAGGCAGGGGCTCTACCACTGAGCCACACCCCCAGTCCCTCACTGGGGAATTCTAGGCAGGGGCTCTACCACTGAGCCACACTCCCAGCCCCTCATTGGGGGATTCTAGGCAGGGGCTCTACCACTGAGCCACACCCCAGCCCTTCACTGGAGGATTCTAGGCAGGGGCTCTACCACTGACCCACACCCCAGCCCCTCACTGGGGGATTCTAGGCAGAGGCTCTACCACTGAGCCACACCCCAGCCCCTCACTGGGGGATTCTAGGCAGGGGCTCTACCACTGAGCCACACCCCCAGCCCCTCACTGGGGGATTCTAGGCAGGGGCTCTACCACTGAGCCACACCCCCAGCCCCTCACTGGGGGATTCTAGGCAGGGGCTCTACCACTGAGCCACACCTCAGCCCCTCACTGGGGGATTCTAGGCAGGGGCTCTACCACTGAGCCACACCTCAGCCCCTCACTGGGGGATTCTAGGCAGGGGCTCTACCACTGAGCCACACCCCTATCCTCTCACTGAGGGATTCTAGGCAGGGGCTCTACCACTGAGCCACGCCCCCAGCCCCTCACTGGGGGAATTCTAGGCAGGGGCTCTACTGTGTGCCATGCCCTCTGCCCATCACTGGAGCATTCTGGTCAAACACTCGGAATCACACTCCCAGCCTTCACCCAGCTCCCTTGGTTGTCTCTCCCTCTAACCTGTTATTTTTCCAGTCTCCTCAGGTCCAGGAGCGCCCCAAGGTCTTGCAGGCTGAGCTGGCCCTGACACTGACGGTCTTGGAGAACATGACTGACTCAGCCCCGGGCACCATCCTGGACCAGCCTCTTCACACACTGCGCCACATCCACACACAGCTGCACACCTGTGTGAGTCCTGGGTTCCTGCCTCCTCCAGGCTGTCCCTCCAGCCTCTTGGGCTTCCTGGTGTCCCAGCAGCCGCCTCACAGTCCCCTCCCCCATCCTCTGTCCACAGATGCAGCCTCAGCCCACAGCAGCAGAGCCCAGGCCCCTGAGCCGCCGCCTCTCCCGCTGGCTGCTCAGGCTCCAGGAGGCCCAGAGGAAGGTGAGTCTGGAGGGGACACTGGGGTCCGCGGCCACTGGGAACCCTGCGCCCCAGCAGACCCTGACCCAGCCCTGTCCTTTCAGGAGAGCCCTGGCTGCCTGGAGGCCTCTGTCACCTCCAACCTCTTCCACCTGCTGCTAAAGGACCTGAAATGTGTGGCCAGAGGACACCAGTGTGTCTGAGTACAGTGGCCTGGCCCATCCCATCCAGGACTCTGGTTTTGGGTTTTGTTTTTTTTTCAAGACAGGGTTTCTCTGTGTAGCCCTGGCTGTCCTGGACTCGCTTTGTAGACCAGGCTGGCCTCGAACTCACAGTGATCCACCTGCTTCTGCCTCCCAAGTGCTGGGATTAAAGGCGTGCGCCACCACCACCACCCCCAGCTCCCTTCCAGGACTCTGGACTCTACACTCAGTCCCTGTGGAGAGCCACAGATAGCAGCGCCCCCTGCTGCTTCCCCGGCGCGATGCACCCCTTATGCGCATGCGCAGTGCGCCCCTTTTTTGTGCATGCACAGTGAGCAAGCCCCCTTATGCGCATGCCTGAAGGCATAGCGTAAGGTGGCATGATCTGAACAAGGCATAGCGTGAGGTGGCATGATCCAAACGCACCAACCAAGAGTGACAACGTGGCAGTCTCTGATAGGACCAGGCACACTATAAAGGTTCTGTGGGAGCTTTTCCCGGGGTCACTCCGGTAGTCAAGGTTCCTGAATAAACTGCTGCGAGAAGAGTTCCCGGTGTTGGTGTCTTTCCTGCTGGTCGGGGGACAGCATCGGGGGACAGCATCAACAAGTCCCACCCCTGCCCTAACTTATTTCCCTTCACCGTTTATTTATGAAGCTGCAGCAAGGCATGTTTTTTTTTTCTACTTTTATAGTAATATATGCAAGTAAACAGTGAGGAGTTGGGCTCTTCTATGGTGTGTGATCCTGAATGTGCGTTTTTGTGTGGTTGCAGGTGTGCGATTGAGTGTGCACGTCTACGTGATGCAGAGGCTGTTCAAGCGCACGCCTTTGTGTGTGACAGGTATCCAGGGGACCATCTCGCCAAATCAGCAGCTAACCAAAGATGTGTCATTGTGTGACCCATCCACGTGCTCGTGTGCTTACGAACATGCTTACAAGTCTGCACGCTTCCTCTAGTCGGCAGGCACTGTGTATCTATCTTTTAAATATGTTTCTGGGAGCCAGGTGTGGTGGCGCACGCCTTTAACCCCAGCACTCGGGAGGCAGAGGCAGGTGGGTCTCTGAGAGTTTAAGGCCAGCCCGGTCTACAAAGCGAGTCCGGACAGCCAAGGCTACACAGAGAGACCCTGTCTTGAAAAATCAAAACAAACAAGCCAGCCTGGGCTACATAATATTCCTATGCCAGACTGCAGAGGAACTTTCATCCCTGACAACTTGGCCCTAGGAAGATGAGTGTAGTTAGACCCAGAGCGGAGACGTGAGGTGGGACGGGGCCATGGTCTACTGAGCACAG
Organism: Acomys minous; assembly: GCF_964271855.1. Classification (NCBI taxonomy): domain Eukaryota; kingdom Metazoa; phylum Chordata; class Mammalia; order Rodentia; family Muridae; genus Acomys; species Acomys minous. Next base: position 24,284,803 of record NC_140502.1, on the reverse strand, counting down.
AGCCTGTAACTTCCTGTTTGTCTCACAAAACTCATATCTGATATCTGAAATCCCATCATGCATTTCTTGTATCTTCGTGCTCCCGGAGCAGATGCGGATGTGCAGGGGTGTGAACGCGTGTGGAGGTCAGAGGACAAACTCAGCTGTTGTGCCTCAATAGCTGTCCGCCCTGTTTTGTTTGTTTGGTTTGGGTTGGGTTTTCGAGACAGGGTTTCTCTGTGTAGCCTTGGCTGTCCTGGACTCGCTTTGTAGACCAGGCTGGCCTCGAACTCACAGAGATCCGCCTGCCTCTGCCTCCCGAGTGCTGGGATTAAAGGCGTGCGCCACCACCGCCCGGCCTGTCCGCCCTGTTTTGTTTTGCTTTTATCTTACTATTTCGCTTGACTGTTAGGCTCTGCTAGGTGTACTGTGAGGCCCAGAGAACCTTCTCTCTATGCCTCCCTGGTGCTGGATGACAAGTGCATGCCACCATGCCTGGCTCTTCCCCTGACTGACTCCCTACCTCCCCCCACCCCCCATCACCCCCTAATCCCCCACCCTCCCCCCCTCCCCCCCACCCTCCCCCCTCCCCCTCCCCCCTCCCCCCCTCCCCCCTCCCCCCTCCCGCCCGTGTGTTCTGAAGAACTAGGCTAGCACTTCGTCACCTGCGCTAACCGTCTCTCAAGCCCAAGGGTGTATCACTTCATCAAAATATAGAAATGCTTAAGTGTGAGATCAGCCTGGACTACATTGTGTGCTTGTGCGTGTGCGTGTGCGTGTGCGTGTGTGTGTGTGTGTGTGTGTGTGTGAGAGAGAGAGAGGGAGAGAGAGAGAGAGGGAGAGAGAGAGAGAGAAAACAGTTTGCTGTTAGCTCATCTGTGGGGTATGTGTAGGTTAAGGGGATTTGGGGAGTTGAGGTTCGGGGTGCAGCTGGAAAGATGGCTTAGCTGTTAAGAGGCCTTGCTGCTCTTGAAGAGGATCCAAGTTTAGTTTCAAGGACCCACCCACACTGGGCAGCTCACAAGTGCTGGAACTGAACCTCCAGGGGATCTGGTGCCTCTGGCTTCTGTCAGCACCTGCACTCATGAGCATGCCAGGCCCGCATGTACACGCACACGCGCGTGCACACACACACACACTTAAAAATGAAAAGCTTTGGGTGGTGGCACATCCTTTAATCCCTGCACTCAGGAGACAGAAGCTAGCAGATTCCTGAGTTCGAGGCCAGCCCAGTCTTCATGGGGAGTTGCAGACCTGTCTAGGCATATAGTGAGACCAAATAAATAAGTACATTAAAAAAAAAAAAGCTGGGCGGTGGTGGCACACGCCTTTAATCCAGGCACTGGGAGGCAGAGGCAGGCAAATCTCTGAATTCAAGGCCAGCCTGGTCTACAGAGTAACTTTCAGGGCAGAGAGGGGGTGAGGGGAAGGGGAGAGAGAGAGAGAGAGAGAGAGAGAGAGAGAGAGAGAGAGAGAGAGAGAGAGAGAGAGAGCTGCATGCAATTTTAGCCTTCTGCACCAAGAGCTCTGCCTTCATGCATGCAAACATCCACTAATGGGATGTGTTCAAAAACTCTAAGTCCACCGTGTCTGTGCTAAACGTGTCTGGGATTCTCCTTGTCACACTCCCCTAAACACCATCGCAGAAACCCAAAGAGCACGGAGGAAGTTACACTGGCTATGGCCTGATTGTCATCTGGAGAGGATTTGAAGGGAAGGGGTGTGTGGCCCCGTGAGTATTCCAAACCTGTCTGTATTAGGGACTCCAGCATCCCCAAATCTTTGTCCCCAGGGCTCCTGAATCTAGTCGCTAAGGAACATGAAGGGACTAGTGCGTGTCAAACAAGAAAGTCATTGCTCCAGAGGTCTGAGGGTTTTTTTTGGGGGGGGGGCAGGGGTTTCGAGACAGGGTCTCTCTGTGTAGCCGTGGCTGTCCTGGATTCACTCTGTAGACCAGGCTGGCCTCGAACTCACAGCGATCCGCCTGCCTCTGCCTCCCGAGCGCTGGGATTAAAGGCGTGCGCCACCACGCCCGGCTAGGGGTCCGAGCTTGATGAAGTTAACTCACTGGGTAAATTCCGTACGTGCCCCGTTATTCAGAAGCATGGGCTTTCAGATCCAGGGGCAGAGCTGCAGGAGGAGGGAGGAGGATCAGGAGTTCAAGACCAGTCTGGGCTACAGAGTTAGATACTGCCTTCCTGTCAGAACATGGTGGTGCACGCCTGTAATCCCAGCTCTCGGGAGGCAGAAGTAGGTGGATCTCTGTGAATTCTGGGCCAGGCTGGTCTATGAAGTTAGTCCAGGACAGGCAGGGCTGAGTTGAAAAATCTTGTCTCAAAAAAAAAAAAAAAAAAGGAAAGAAAGAAAGAATATTTGGCCGGGCGTGGTGGCGCACGCCTTTAATCCCAGCACTCGGGAGGCAGAGGCAGGCGGATCGCTGTGAGTTCGAGGCCAGCCTGGTCTACAAAGTGAGTCCAGGACAGCCAAGGCTACACAGAGAAACCCTGTCTCGAAAAACCCCAAAAAAAAAAAAAAAAAAAAAAAAAAAAAGAAAGAATATTTAATTAAAAAAAAAAAAAAGATGGATGAGCCACGCAGTGGTGGCACTTGGGAAGGAGATGCAGGCAGGTCTCTGCGTTTGAGGTCACCCTGGTTTACAGAGTGAGTTCCAAGACAGTCGCAAAAATAAAATAAAAAAGGTAGACGGATGGATGGGTAGATTGACAGGCGGACAGACAAAGAGCTGGTGAGATGGCTCAACAGGTAAAGACATTTCATGATCTGAGTTCAATCCCAGGGACCCACATGGTGGAAAGGAACGAACTCACAATGCCAACTGTCCTTCGTCTTTCACATGCACCACATGCATACACAATGAATGAATGAATGAGTGTATGTAGTTTAATAATAATAAATAATAATAATAATAATAATAATAATAATAATAATAATAATAATCCAACCACAGTGGCTCATGCCTATAATCCCAACACTTTGGAGGTAGAGGCAAATGAATGATGAACTTAAGGCCATCTTTAGCTCCATAAGATCTTGTCTAAAAACCTTAAAAAAAGAGAAGAAAAGAAAGCCTGGCCTGGTGGTGGGTAGTGGATGCCTTTAATCCCAGCCCTTCTGAGGCAGAGGGAGGTGGGTTTCTTAGTGAGTTCAAGGCCAGTCTGGTCGCCATAAGGAATTCTAGGTCAGACAAGGTTACATGGTGAGATGCTCGTGTGTGTGTGTGTGTGTGTGTGTGTGTGTGTGTGTGTGTGTGTGTTTTAAATAGTTAAAGCATTCTGCTGTGGGGCTGGAGGGAGAGCCCTGGATGCTCTCCCAGAGGATCTAGGTTCGATTCCCAGCACACCCATGGCAGCTCACAGCCATCTGTAACCCCAGCTCCTTTTCTGGCCTCCTCTAGCACAAAGCACAGACACAATACACAGACAGGCCTGCAGGCAAAACACTCAGACACGTAACATCTAAAACAACATATATAGCAACACATCCAGTAATGTCATCTGACTATGTTTGTCACAGACCTGTTTTCCGTGGTTTCCTCTGCCTTTCTCAGAATTATAGCGTCAAATCCTAAACTTAGCGCTGCAAGGTCACAGAATGGGGTGCTGAATCTACAGGCCTCAAATCCTCCTACCAACAAACTAAACAGGGAGGAAGAGAACAAATGAAAATATATATATATATATATAGGTATATTGTGGAAGAAAAAGAATCAGTCCAGGCTGGCCTCAAACTTACTATACAGCAAACAAACAAGAACAAATTTCTGATCTCTGTGATTTCGAAGCCAGCCTGGTCTACAAAGCGAGTCCAGGACAGCCAAGGCTACACAGAGAAACCCTGCCTTGAAAACAAAACAAACCCCAAAAAACAAAATTTCTGATCCTCCTGCCTCAGCCTCCCGAGTGCTGGGATCGTAGGCTTGTTCCGCCAGGACCAATTCTTTGTTTGCAGCCTTTAGTTTTGAGGCAGCTCCTACTCTACCCTCGGGTGCCTCCCAGATGCTGGATTGCAAGCCTGTGCCATCGCTAAAGCCCCTCCGCCCCCAACACTGGGCCTGACCTGTGGCACATGCTCAGTAAAGCTTTATCGGCTCACGGGTGGTGGAGCAACCAGAGCTATGTATTATGACCCTGCTCCTTGCAGGAGTGATGGCCTTTCCTGAGGGTCATGTTTAGTTAGTGCCCAGCATTCCGCGCTACAGTGTGCTTGAGCACAGAGCCCAGTTGGTGGGAGCACTCTGCACGCCAGTGTGCCACCGTGAACGACACATATCCTGGGCCCGTGGGAAAATGATCCACCTGGCCCGAAAGTCTCCGGAGCTGCTGTCCTGGCGGCCTCCCACCCCGCTCTACCCAGACCGGCTTCCTCCCTCTGGCTCCCTTTCTATTTCTGTCTTGCTCTCCTCCTCCCCAGGCCTCAGGGGGCTCCTGGCTGGCTTGAAGCCTTCTCTTCTTTTTTTTTTTTTTTTTTTTTTTTCCCCAGGAATAGGAAGGAGTTTTCACGGCAGGGTATCTGCAAGGACTGAGATGCCCAGAGGTCCCTGCACACCTAGCCTTTGCCTCCCCAGACAAGTTTTCAGTCCTTCAGAGCCGCTCTCCACCCCCCCCACCCCCAACCCCCACTCTACCGCAGACCCGGCTTGCTGGACTTACCTACCATCTCTCACACTCGGCGCAGGTAAACGCGGAGGTTACTCCCCTACTCCCATCACAGCTGGCTTTGGAGACCCAAGTTCAACTAGGGTCACTGGAGCCATTCCCCAGCCTCCAGACACAGCTCCAGAGGCAAACTGCCCCTACTCCATTTTTTTTTCCCCTTCATGGGAAACAGGCTAGGGAGGAGCCTCTGACAAGGGACCTCCCCTCTCGCTCTGGTTCTGGCCTCTGTCTGCTAAGCTAGGACCATGGAAATCCATCCTACATAAGGTGAGCAGCCAGGCAGGGCCACAAACTGCCCAGCTGAAAGGGCTTAAAGCTGAGGATGGGTCAGAAGTTGGCCCACTTTTTACTATTATTGAGGTTTGAGACAGTGTCTGGCTATGTTGCCCAGGCTGGCCTCGAACTCCTGGAGTCAAGCAATCATCCTGCCCCAGTGTCCTGGGTAGCTGGGAGTCCAGTGTGTCATCTTGCCCAAATCCACCTGCCTTTTTTTTTTTTTTCCTTAATTGGTTTTTTGAGACAGAGTTTCTCTGTGTAGCCTTGGCTGCCCCAGACTCACTTTGTAGACCAGGCTGGCCTTGAACTCACAGCGATCCGCCTGACTCTGCCTCCCGAGTGCTGGGATTAAAGGCGTGCACCACCACGCCCGGCTCCTAATTTTGAACTATAATATATATTTGTATTTATTTATTTATTTACTTTGTGGTGGTTTAACATGTGCTATGGTACATGGCACATGGCACTTGGGTCCCAGGGATCAATTTAAATTGTCAGACTTGGTGGCAAATGTCTTTACTCACTAAGCCAACTTGTCAGCCTGGTCTTGAACCTCTGGTTCTTGTTTCTACCTCCCAAGTACCAGGATTACTGGCATGCTCCACCGTGCCTAATTTCTATCTGCTTTGTTAAGTCTGTTTTCCCAGGACACATACCCTTAAACCTGGCACTCTAGGATGCTAAGGCAGAATAATTCAAAGTTCAAGGCCAGCCTGGGCTATGCATAAATCAAGATCCTGTCTCAAAAAAAAAAAATGCTGGCTGTGACTCTGCATAAATATAATCTCTGCACTTAGGTGGCAGGGACAGGAGGATTGCCACAAATATGCCATATATATATCAGTTATAAATGTGTGTATGTGTGTGTTCCTATTTATCGGGACATGGTAGTGCAAACCCACAATCCCAGCACTTGCTAGAGACAAAGATCACAAAAAGCTGAGCCAGGTGCAGTGGCGCACGCCTGTAATCCCAGCACTCAGGGAGGCGGAGGCAGGCGGATCTCCGTGAGTTCGAGGCCAGCCTGGTCTACAGAGTCCAGAACACCAAGGCTGCACAGAGAAACTTTGTCTCAAAAAACAAAAACAAAACAAATCACCAAAATCTGGGACACTGGCTTCGCCTACATAGGGAGTTTCCAGGGCAACCCAGTGTGTGTGTGTGTGTGTGTGTGTGTGTGTGTGTGTGTGTGTGCTTGAGATGGCTCAGTGGATAGTGTTTTGTCATACAAACATGGGGGAGCTCAGACCCCCAGTACTCATACAAAAACACATCTATAATTCCACTGCTGGGAGCAGAAGTGGACACGGGAGGACCCTGGCCAGGGTCATTGTCACTGGCCAGCCAGTGTAGCCTAACGGATGAGCTCTGATGACAGTATCCAAAAAGAAGGTGCATTGTCAAAGGAAGACACACTGTATCCACCTTTGATCTCCCTGTTCACACATGTGGATGGGTGCACCAGCACACATATGGATACATACAGGCTAAAAAATAAATACTACATCTGGAACTGCTTCCTTGTTGCTGCTCTGAGATTGTCTTACAACGTAGCCCTGGCTGGTCTGGAACTCATTATGTAGACCAGTCTGGTCTCAAGATGACTGCGATCCACCAGCCTCTGCCTCCTGAGTCCTGGGATTAAAGGTGAGGGCCACTATGCCTAGCTGGAATCAATATTAAATATATTAGTCTCAATATTCTGCCTTCTGATTATGCCAGGATACGGTATCTAGCCCACATGGCCTCAGAGTGCACATCTGTAGCATGGGCTAACAGAGAGATGTCCTAGGGAACCTGGGAGGATCGGATGATTTAAAGGCTACCTGTCCACATACTGGCCACTTGTCGTTATTGTTTTTTGTTACTTCCCACTCCCAGTAGCCACTGTCACGCTCGCTCTCTTCATTGTGATCCAGTCTTCCTTCCTCCAAACACGCGCGCGAGCCAGCACGCACACGCACACACACGTCAGCAGAGCCGCCTCAGACACAGAAAAAAGTTTAATTCTGCTGCGGCGGAGGGTCCCGGCTCCGATAAAGGGATTTGGTTTTTGTTTGTGTGGAGGATTCGTTGTGGGGACGAGGAAGGCAGAGGGTAGAATCTGGTCCTTCAGTGGGACCTGCCCGGGGGTGTTGTTGAGGACAGGGAACCGGGAGAGACAAGGACACTGGACAAAACAAAACATTAAAAAACAAAACAAAACAAAAGACAAGGGCGGGCAGAAGGAAAAGAGACGACCGTAGGACAGTAAAAAGGGGAGACGAGTAGGGAAGGACTTAAGACAAGACGACAGAGGGCGGGAAAGACAAGGACCTAGAGAGAAGAAAGGGGGAGCCCCTCCCTCCAAACCAGACTGGTGGGACCAGGGAGGGGACTGGGTGAGGGAGGTGGTGGTGGTGGGGGATGGGAGGCTTTGGAGGCCGCCGCGGGGCAGAATGAGATCTAGTCCAGCCAGATACAAGGAATTGGGCCCCTCGCCCCTGCCCCAGGGTCCCGGGTAAGGGATGGGACTCGTGTCTCAGTGCTGCAGTGTGGGGGGGCCCCGCCCGCCCCTCCCCGCGCTTCGCTGTGTAAGGCACCGGCTCCGGCGAGGTCCGCGAGCGCGCGGGGGGCGTGGCAAGGGGCGGAGGGGAGGGGGGAGGAGTGTGGAGTCGGAGAGGCCGGCGGCGGCCTCGCCTCCAATCCCGGACGCGAGTGGGTGTCGCCTCGACGGCTGCCGGCCCCGCCCCACGCGCATCCATCCCTTCTCTCCAGCCTCTCCCCCGTATCCGGCCGGGCTGGGCAACTATAAAGTGCGGCCCACAGGCGTCCCCGGGTGCCCGTGCGCCCGCCGCTCACACGGTACTCTCCAGCATCCATTCGGTGCTGGTGAAGGCTAGGCGTGCCCGGGCGGAGCCCAGCCCCTGGTCTCCGTCCTCCCCGGCCGCGCCCCCTCCGGCCCCGTCCAGGTGTGGCGTGGACCGGTGGCGCTTTGTCCGCCGGGCGCGGCGCGGGTAACTGTGACTCTGGAACAGCGCCCCGTAGTCCCCGTCAAAGGAGTAGCGTTGTTGTGGCCTCGGCCGGGCCGGGGCTCCCCCAGGAACCAGAGCTAGCGTCGGGGGCGCAGAAGTTGGAGGCCCCAAGGCCCCCGAACGGCTCCGCCGAGGGCCCAGCATGGCCCTGGACTCCTCCCCAGAAGTTTCCTCGGAGGGCAGCAAGCACAGCGAGGTGGCCGAGCCACCCAGCGAGCGTCCAAGCACCACCTCTAGCTCGGTGGAAGTCGCCTCGGCCTCCGTGGCCTTTGCCTCGATGGCTGCAGGGACGGCCACCTCTCGGAGCGCCTCGTAGCGGTCAGCAGCCGGTGGGGCGGAGGGCTGCTGCGCACCTGCCCCACCTGCCCCGCCGTTGGTCTGTGAGCACACGTGGCTGACCCGAGGGGGCGACCTGGACGCGCCCTTGAGGCGGCGGCTGTCCCCGTCGCCGTACACCTTGTAGCGGATCATGAGCAGGACGATGAAAACGAGGACCGAGGCGACGATCACGCCCCCGATGACGATGATCATGGTGCCACCCAGGAAGTGGGCCCTCAGCGGGCGGCACGGTGCGGGATCTCCCGCCGTGGTGAACTGCACGCAGCCCACCACTCTGGTGGCCGGCAGAGCGGTGGCCCCGTCGTCGTAGACTGCCAGCACACACAAGTCATAGGCGCGGCCGGCCGCCAGATCGTTCACCAGGAAGGTCTGGCTGGTGGAAGGGATCATCCTGTGGGAGCCATAGAACCAGGAGGGAGTTAGTGTGGACCACTCTAAACCACGCCCCTCATTTACATGCCCCGCCCCAGTGGCCTACTCTAAACCACGCCCTCATCTACATGCCCCGCCTTCATAGTTAGTACCACTCTTAACCACGCCCTCTCACTTACATACCCCGCCCCAGTGGCCTACTCTAAACCACGCCCCCTCACCTGCGTGCCCCGCCTTCATAGTTAGTACCACTCTAAACCACGCCCCCTCATTTACATACCACACCCCAGTGGTCTACTCTAAACCACGCCCCCTCGTCTACGTGCCGCGAATTCAGTTAGTACCACTCTTAACCACGCCCTCTCACATGCCCCGCCCCCGCAGTTTGGCCTACTCTAAACCACGCCCACATTTACATGTCCCGCCCCCATGGCCTACTCTTAACCACGCCCTCTCATCTACATGTCCCGCTTCCATAGTTAGCCCTACTTTTAACCACGCCCTCTCATCTACATGCCCCGCCTCCACAGTTAGCCCTACTTTTAACCACGCCCTCTCATCTGCATGCCCCGCCTCCAGACCCGCCTGCCTCAAGCATCGCCCACTGGGACTATCTGCTCATACCTTGGACAATTGTCACTCAAGTTGCCTCATGTGCATATATCTGCCATTTAAGGAGATCAATGCAATGGTTACTCCCCCTAATCTATGGGCCTTGACGCTAACAATGGCGGACTTCCTGTCCCTGGTTTTCTTTTTTTTTCGTTTTTAAAAAGAATTTTATTTATTTATTTATTTAATTCATTATTTACTTAATGTAGACGAATGCTCTGCCTGCATGTGTGCCTGCAGGCCAGAAGAGGGCATCAGACCCCATCACAAATGGTTGTGAGTGAGCCATCATGTGGTTGGTTGCTGGGAACTGAACTCAGGACCTCTGGAAGAGCAGGCATGGTCTTGTTTTGTCTTTCCATCCTGTCTCCACCTCCCGAAGGCTGGAATTTCAGGCTTACAGGGCAGCATGTCCTGTTGTTTTTGTTTTGGTTAGGTTTTCTGTGGTGGCGCGGATGGAACCCGGGGCTTCCTGCAAGCACTCTACCAGCTGAGCTAATTCCTCTTTGATATACACTCTCGCCTTTGGGGGAGGGGACACGCTGTAGGACATGCCCCGCCTTCGGGTAAATCTCCAGGTCCTGTCTCAGTTTCCCCAAACGTCTGAGCTACGTATTCCCGCTCATTCCCCCTTCTAAGTGCACTCTGGTTTATAAGCCCTATCCCTTCAAGGCACTTGGGACGGTGCTTCTGGAGGCGACCATGCGTGCCCGGCACGGTCCCCCAGCATTCCACAGCGTGCCCGGCACGGTCCCCCAGCGTTCCACAGCGTGCCCGGCACGGTCCCCCAGCATTCCACAGCGTGCCCGGCACGGTCCCCCAGCATTCCACAGCGTGCCCGGCACGGTCCCCCAGCATTCCACAGCGTGCCCGGCACGGTCCCCCAGCATTCCACAGCGTGCCCGGCACGGTCCCCCAGCATTCCACAAGCCAATTCACTGGGCCGCACTCCCCAAGCACTTGTCTACCACTGACTGAAATGTAGCAAAGCACAGGGTTTTTGTTTGTTTGTTTGGTTGGTTTGGTTTGGTTTTTTGGTTTTTAGAGACAGGGTTTCTCTGTGTAGCCTTGGCTGTCCTGGACTCACTTTGTAGACCAGGCTGGCCTCGAACTCACAGCGATCCCCCTGCCTCTGCCTCCCTAGTGCTGGGATTAAAGGCGTGCGCCACCACGCCCAGCTGTAAAGCACAGGTTTTTTGTTTTTTGTTTTGGCTATAGACCTCCTCTTCTCAAATGAGGGACACACAGTACAGTCAACTCCAGGAGCCACAACTCTCTGGGACAGGGTCTTGTCTGCGCGTCGTTAGCTCTGTGACCCTACGCAAGTTTCTTAACTTCTCTGTGCATCACTTCCCTCTAATGGGATCAGAGCGCAAGGAATGAACGGGTTAACACATCTAGGACGGGAGTTGTCCAAAGTTAAGGGTGTCACTGTGAGCTAATGTCCCATCCAGTGTTTCCAGCAGCTCTGGCAGGCGCTCACTGTCAGGCTACCTGCCCCTTTCTCTCTCTTTCACACACACACACATTTAATCTACAGCAATATCTTTATTTTTCGTTTTTCAAGACAGGGTTTCTCTGTGTAGCCCTGGCTGTTCTAGAAGTCACTCTGTAGACCAGGCTGGCCTCGAACTCACAGCGATCCGCCTGCCTCTGCCTCCCGAGTGCTGGGATTAAAGGTGTGTGCCACTACCGCCCGGCTAGCAATACCATTATTAACAGGCCTGATCTCATCTAAATTACATTTATTAATGGGTATCTGTGTGTGCACGCATGTGTGTGTATGTGTGTGCATGTGTGTTTGTGTGTGGTGTGTGTGTGTGTGTGTGTTTGTGTGTGGTGTGTGGTCTGTGTGTGTGTGTGAGTGAGTTTGTGTGTGTGTGTGAGTGTGTGTGTGGTCTGTGTGTGTGTGTGTGTGTGTGTAGTGTGTGTGTGTGTGTGTGTGTGTGTGTGTGTGTGTGTGTGTGTGAGTGTGTGTGTGGTCTGTGTGAGAGTGAGGAGGTCAGAGGACAGCTTACAGGAGTCTGTTCTCCCCTTCCGCCGTGTGTGACCCAGGGATTGAACTCAGGTCATCAGGCTTGGCAGAAAGTGCCTTAACCCCGCCGAGCCATCTCCCCGGCTACCTCCTCCTCACCCCTCTAAGATCCACCCTGGGGACATTCCCTCCCGGACTTTGATCTCTTTTGATGAGCCTATCTTGGCACAGTCTGTTTTAGCAACTTCCAGCCTCAGGGAAATCAAGGAGCTGTGGAGTGCAGCACCCTGATTGGCACGCCCTGTACCCAACCTCACGAGCTCTCCTCTCCTGCCAAGGCCCTTAGTGGCTTCACCAGACACGAACAACGCCCCTTCCTCTGCCTGAGACCACACAGAACAAGTCCCACCCCCCCAAAAAAAGGCATGCCTCATCTCCGCCCATGCTTACCTTGCCAGTGGGGCTGCCTGCTGGTCACGAGGCCCCACTGAGAAGGTCCCTGCCATCAGGCACCCCGCTCCACTCCCCTTCAAGGCCCCATGCCCTCTCACTAGGCTCTTCCCTTCTCACAAGCCACCCACCGCAAGCTGCCTTGATCCCCTTCTTGCCTTAACTTCCCCTTTTCTTCTCCTAGAGGCTGGGATTTCCTTGTTGCTTCTCCCCACAAATAACCAGTTGCTAGGGGCTCCCTGCCCCCCCCCCCCTTTTCAAGGACAGTTACTGGCTCCTTAAGAAAGCCTGAGCCCACGAGTCTCTCATTGGCTGCCAGACCAGAGCCAGCAGCTGAGCGGGCTTCCTGTTGGATGTCACCTCAGCCCATGGCTGCAGAGAGGAAGTTAACCCCTGCAATGCTGTCCTATGTACAAGCATCTGCAACAGAGGAGGCAGGGCAGACCTGTGGTCCTCAGAGAGAAGAGCCCTTGCCCAGCTGGGGAGAAGGGAGAAAGGGCCATGGAGATCTGTTTACATGCTCGTCTGGAACGTTCCCTCACCCTATCACACGATGGCTGTGGCTCAGAGAGACGGAAAAAAAAATCACACAATCTAAATGACTGACAGAAATACATCAGCCATCTCCCCTCAATGCCTGCCTGAAAAACGCTAGGTATTCCATAAGTGTGCGTTCAAGCATATGAAAGATAGCTCTGCTATTTTCCGAGCATGAGAGCAAATGATCGCTCCCACAGAGCATCAACTTCTGTGACTGGAGAGAGAGGGGGGAGAGAGAGAGAGAGAGAGAGAGAGAGAGAGAGAGAGAGACAGAATTGAAGGTGTGGCTCAGGGTAGAGCCCCTGCCTAGAATCCCACAGTGAGGGGCTGGGGTGTGGCTCAGTGGTAGAGCCCCTGCCTAGGATCCCCCAGTGAGGGGCTGGGGTGTGGCTCAGTGGTAGAGCCCCTGCCTAGGATCCCCCAGTGAGGGGCTGGGGTGTGGCTCAGTGGTAGAGCCCCTGCCTAGGATCCCCCAGTGAGGGGCTGGGGTGTGGCTCAGTGGTAGAGCCCCTGCCTAGGATCCCCCAGTGAGGGGCTGGGGTGTGGCTCAGTGGTAGAGCCCCTGCCTAGGATCCCCCAGTGAGGGGCTGGGGGTGTGGCTCAGTGGTAGAGCCCCTGCCTAGGATCCCCCAGTGAGAGGCTGGGGGTGTGGCTCAGTGGTAGAGCCCCTGCCTAGAATCCCCCAGTGAGAGGCTGGGGGTGTGGCTCAGTGGTAGAGCCCCTGCCTAGGATCCCCCAGTGAGGGGCTGGGGTGTGGCTCAGTGGTAGAGCCCCTGCCTAGGATCCCCCAGTGAGGGGCTGGGGTGTGGCTCAGTGGTAGGGCCCCTGCCTAGAATCCCCCAGTGAGGGGCTGGGGTGTGGCTCAGTGGTAGAGCCCCTGCCTAGGATCCCCCAGTGAGGGGCTGGGGGCGTGGCTCAGTGGTAGAGCCCCTGCCTAGGATCCCCCAGTGAGGGGGTGGGGTGTGGCTCAGTGGTAGAGCCCCTGCCTAGAATCCCCCAGTGAGGGGCTGGGGGTGTGGCTCAGTGGTAGAGCCTCTGCCTAGAATCCTCCAGTGAGGGGCTGGGGTGTGGCTCAGTGGTAGAGCCCCTGCCTAGAATCCTTCAGTGAGGGGCTGGGGTGTGGCTCAGTGGTAGAGCCCCTGCCTAGAATCCCCCAGTGAGGGGGTGGGGGTGTTACAGAATGATTGCTTAGCATGTATGAGGGTCTAGGTTCAATCAACAGTACCATTAAAATGAACGGATAAAAATAAAATAAAGGTTGGCACGATGGCTCAGTTGGTAAGGGAGCTTGCTACTAAGCGTAACAACCAGAGTTTAACTCTTAAGTCATGGTGGATGGAAAGAACTGATTCTTACAAGATCTCCCCTGCTTACCACATGCATGTTATATAGCACAATGTGCATACACACACACACACACACACACACACACACACACACACACATTTAAAAATGTTAAGTCACACAGACAAAAAAGTGTTCTTTTATTTTCCTTTTTTTTTGTTTTTGTTTTTGTTTTTTTTCAAGCAGTTTCTCAGTGTAGCCCTGCCTATCCTGGAAATCACCCTGTAGACCAGGCTGGCCTCGAACTCAAGAGATCTGCCCACCTCTGCCTCCTCAGTGCTGGGATTAAAGGTATACATCACCACTGCCCAAGAAGTAATTTTAAAAATTTTAAATGAAATCAAAGTAAGTGATGGTAACAGCTTCCCAGCAAACAGCTGCGCCTTCGGACAAAGTTTAGGAAGGTTTGTTTGGTACCTTGCTCTGCTGACTGTAAGAATGTGTCAGTCTATCTAGGGAGGGAAGGCTTCTGACACAGAGTCAACAATGCTCTGACAGCCAGAAGCAAAGTGAAGAAATGTGCACTTAAGTGCCGTGCAGTGCCTGTAATCCCAGCAGATCCAGAGTTCTGAGCCAGCCTGGACTACATAGTGAACTGAAGGCTAGCCTGGGCTACAAGGGCAAGAGCCTGTCTCAGAAACAAAAGCGGGGCTGGAGAGATGGCTCAGAGGTTAAGAGCACTGCCTGCTCTTCCTGAGGTCCTGAGTTCAATTCCCAGCAACCACATGGTGGCTCACAACCATCTGAAATGAGATCCGGCGCCCTCTTCTGGCCCGCAGGTGCACATGCAGGCAGAGTACTGTATGTATAATAATAAATAAATAAATCTTTGAGGGGAGGTGGAGGGAAGCAGAGCCAAGGGGGAAAGAGAGGGTTCCGGCAAGCAGACTGGCCAACAAGGACAGAGATAAAGGCCAAGAGACTGGGTTTTTGTGAAAAGGGTTGAGCGCACTCAAGTGGTTGGGGCTACCGCTGATGAGGACATGACTCCAGAGCCTCTGACAACCCAGAGAAAGTGGCACCCAGGGCCAGGCACTCAGCGTGCACTACACAGGCAGAGGGAAGGCAAGAAGAAGATGTGTCGACTTAGCCAACAGCCATCGCCCACAGTGTGCCGTACCTCAGAAGATGGAGCGACCACAGGGCTCAGACACTGATTCTCCATGGGCCCTGGTCTCCTTGGGGGCCAGGTGCCAACAGGCACATTGAAACCACTGAATCTGCCTAGTTAGTTAGTTAATCTATTCATTTATTTATTTATTTATTGAGACAAGTGCTCACTACATACCCCAGACTGACCTTGAAGATCTTGCCTCAGCCTCCCGAGTGCTGGGATCACAGGCATGTGCCACCAACATCTGCCTCAGGGGTGCTTTGTATTTGGGAAGCATACAGTGCTGAATAGCTACTGTTTCCCAGGTAAGAAGGGAGGGGAGGCAGGAAATTGTTTCTTTAGGAACTCTCATTTTCAGGGCCTGGCGATGGTGGTGGCGGTGGCGGCTTACGTCTTTTTAATCTCAGCACTCAGGCAGAAGCAGGCAGGTCTCTGTGAGTTCAAGGCCAGCCTGGACTACAAAGAGAGACTCTGGCTGGGTGCGGTGGCACACGCCTGTGATCCCAGGGAGGCAGAGGCAGGCGGATTGCTGTGAGTTCCAGGCCAGCCTGGTCTACAAAGCGAGTCCAGGACAGCCAAGGCTACACAGAGAGACCCTGTCTCAAAAAACCAAACCAAAACCAAACCAAACCAAAACAAAACAAAACAAAAAACCCCCAAAACCAAAACAAAACAAAGGGAGACTCTGTCAATAACAGCAACAACAACTCTCTTTTCTGTCCATTTCTACCTTACACTCCTCTCTTCTCTGTGACCCCCCAGCCACGCCCAACTCAGGTTTCAGTATAGCCCGAAAGCTAAGGGAAGCCCAGTGAAGGTTGGAGGGAAAGTCAGGGGAGAGGAAAAAAACAAAAAAACTCACCCACCACCCTGGAGATGGTGAGGCAAAGCAACTGACATCTGTCTACACCACAGGCCTGTTCACCCTAAGACAACAGCTTAGAAATAACTCACAGGTACTGGTTTGTTCCTTATCAGTTCCACACAAGCTAAGGTCCTCCGAGAACCTCGACTGAGAAAAAGTTTCCACCCGACGGGCCTGTAAGTAAGTCTGTGGGAGCTACACAGGGTAGGAGGGTCCAGCCCACTGTGGTATTCCCCCTGGGGCTGGTGGTCCTGGGATGTTATATAAAAACAAACAAACAAAGAAAGAAAAAAACAAACCAAGCACAGGCTGAACAAGCCAAGGGGGCAGGCCAGGAAGCAGCACTCCTCCATGGCCTCTGAATAGGTTTCTGCCTCCAGGTTCCTGCCCCGACTTCCCTCATTGACGGACTATGACCTTTGAGTTGTAAGATGAAAATAAACCCTTCCTTTCCCCAACTTGCTTCTTGGTCTTTTTTCTTTTTGTGTGTGTCTTCTTTTGTTGGTGTTGTTTTTATGTTTTGAGACAGGGTCTCTCTGTGTAGCCTTGGCTGTCCTGGAACTCACTCTGTAGACCAGGTTGGCCTCGAACCCAGAGATCCACCTGCCTCTGCCTCCCGAGCGCTGGATTTAAGGTGTGCGCCACCACTGCATGGCTTGGTCATGGTGTTTATCACAGCCATAGAAACCAAATTAGAAAATTGTGTTTCTATTTTTCTCTTTTTTTTTTTCTTTCTGTTTCTATAACGTAACCGATTGGAATAGAATAGTAGTCTTGACATAAATAGAAATGTAACCATAAATATGCGTGTTTTATGTGCCACAATGTTTAACTGATGGGATTCATGATCAGAAGCCTCTGGAGAGAAAGTGATGCTGACCATGAACTCTGTGAGATATTTTTTCTTTCAGTGCCTCCTCCAGCTTAGCAAGTACTCTACCACTGAGCCACGCCCCCAGCCCCTCAATGGGGGATTCTAGGCAGGGGCTCTACCACTGAGCCACACCCCAGCCCCTCACTGGAGGATTCTAGGCAGGGGCTCTACCACTGAGCCACGCCCCTGCCCCTCAATGGGGGATTCTAGGCAGGGGCTCTACCACTGAGCCACACCCCAGCCCCTCACTGGGGGATTCAAGGCAGGGGCTCTACCACTGAGCCACACCCCCAGCCCCTCACTGGGGGATTCTAGGCAGGGGCTCTACCACTGAGCCACACCCCCAGCCCCTCACTGGGGATTCTAGGCAGGGGCTCTACCACTGAGCCACACCCCCAGCCCCTCACTGGGGGATTCTAGGCAGGGGCTCTACCACTGAGCCACGTCCCCAGCCCCTCACTGGGGGATTCTAGGCAGGGGCTCTATCTCACTATAACTTAGCAACATCTCTTTTTCTTACTTTTAAATTTATTTATTTATTTATTTATTTATTTATTTATTTATTTACTTTTTGGAGACAGGGTTTCTCTGTGTAGCCTTGGCTGTCCTAGACTTGCTTTGTAGAACTTTAAAATTTTTTGAGATAGTGTCTCCAAATTGTGCAGGCCAGCTTTGTCCTTGCAATTCTCCTGCCTCAGCTTCCCAAAGGCTAGAATAACAAGCCTGAGACACCAGGCCCTGCTCCCCGTTATAACCGTGCCCTACACTGGCTCGCGTTAAGTGTTCCATAAACACCTCCTAAGCGCAAGAAACACAAAGACTGCAAGGCAGGGATAGATAGACAGACAGACAGACAGATAGATAGATAAATAGAGGCAACTATAAGCCCATCCAGAGCCCAAACTAAGCAAGGCTAAGGGGTATGGATGGACAGGTGGGAGGGAGGGAAAGAGGGCGGGCAGGATGGGGGGGGTCAGATAGGAGGTCCTGGGACTGCAGCACCACACTCACCTGTAGACGAGGGAGTCATCCGCAGAGCTGTTATATTGCACTTGGTACATTCGGATGCCAGGCACTGGCCTCTGTGCCGGCCAGCGGATGAGCACAGAGCTGGAAGTGAGTTCTGCAGCCACAAGCCTGCGCTCAGTGGCTGAGTCGTTGGCACCAGGTCTGCCCGGTGTGGCGATGTCGGAGGAACCGGGCTCAGTGAGAGGCGGCGGGGCAGCGGGTGGGGGCGCCATCAGCGGCAGAGGAACCACACAGACCTCCACAGGTGCGGTCGCTTCCCCCGCAGCATTGGAGGCTATGCAAGTGAAGGTACCGCTGTCCCTCAAGGTGGTGATGGTCACATCTAGCGTTCCGTCCCCGCGGACCCGAGTCCGGCTGGAGTTCCCCAGCAGCCGCCCGTCAGGCGCCACCCAGTGCACCACGGGCTCAGGGTCACCCACTGCCCGGCAGCGTAGACTGACAGCCTGGCCCTCCACCACCAGGGCCCGGCCCCCTGCTTGCCTCGTGATGAGTGGGGGCTCACACAGAAATTCCTCCTCGGGGATAGACCAGAAATAGCGGTCAGTGAGATGCTCGGGCGTGGCGCAGGTCTCCAAGTCATCCTCCCTGGTGAGGCGCCGAAGCCAGAGCAGCTCACAGTTGCAGTGCAGCGGGTTGCCCCCGAAGCTGACAGTCAGTGGGGTGGGTGGCTTGGGCCCACCTCCCTGGGACCTCAGGAAGAGCCCGTCGGGGGGCAGCTTATGGAGCCGGTTGGAGGTCATGTCCAAGCGCACGAGTTTGTGCAGTTGCACGAAGGTGCCCTCGGCAATGTGATCAATGAGGTTGTGGTCCAGCGTGAGAGTGTTAAGGTTCACCATCTGACCCACCGCCTCCCACGGCAGCGCCTCCAGGTTGTTGTAGGACAGATCCAGGTCCTCCACGGTGGACAGGAAGGCGTCGAAAGCTGCCGACTCCACCTTTCGGATCTGATTGTTGCCAAGGATCAAGTGGCGGAGGTTACCCAAGCCCCGGAGCTGGTCCCCGCGCACCTCGGCCAGGCGGTTGCTGTCCAGGTGCAAGGCGCGGAGCGCGCGGAGGTCAGCAAAGGCGCCAGCCGCCACCTGGCCGATGGTGTTGCGGGACAGGGTGAGGTGGACCAGGCTGGTCATGTTGGCGAAGTCTCGACGACGCACGGCCGCAATGAAGTTGTCGGTGAGGCGCAGCTCTACCACACGCCTGTCGATGGCGGGTGGCACGAAGAGCAGGCCGGTCTTGGCGCACAGCATGGTCAGGGTAGGGGCCACGTTCTGGCAGATGCAGCGACCGGGGCAGGGCTGGCCGCGGGACGCTCCAGCCCAGAGCAGTAGGAGGAAAGGGAGAGCAGCGGGTGGCGGCGCGAGGAGCCCGCAGGAGAAGGGGCCTGGAGCCATGGTGCAGGGGGGAGGCAGGAGGAGCGGAGGGTGAGACCTGGAAGGGAGGAAGTCAGATATTCAGCCAGCGCTGGTCTCCACTCCTACAGCCCTGGGATTTATTTCTGGACAACAGACCTCAAAGACGCTTGCATATATGGCTTTCTATCCTCCTTCCTCCGCCCTCACGCCCCCTCTTTGTGTGTGTGTGTGTTGTGTGTGTTGTGTGTAACAAAGCAACTTTTTTTGTGTGTGTGTGTGTAACAAAGCAACTTGTTTTTGTGTGTGTGTGTAACAAAACAACTTGCTTTTGTGTGTGTGTGAAACAAAGCAACGTGTGTGTGTGTGGTGTGTAACAAAGCAACTTTTTTTTTGATACAAGGTGTCACTATGTAGCCTGGGGCTAGCCTAGAACTCACTTTGTAGGCCAGGCTAGCCTCAAACTCAGGTAGATCAGCCTGCCTCTGCCTCCTCCCCCACTGTTAGGGTTTGGGGCTCATGATCCTCCTGTGCCTAACTCCCAAGCACTGGGATGGCAGATCTGGGCCAAAACCCCCCAGATCTGAATATAAAATTTTCATAGTAATTGGCAAGTCATGACTGTCGCCCTGAAGTCTTTGACCCTTCCACCTCTGTCAGCTCCCCAGCTGTGTGCCCCAGGAGGCTCCCCAACTTCCCATGCCCTCCCAGGCCGTCCGTCAGACATTCTGAAACCGCTGCTGGCTGAAATGTCGGACCAAAGGGGTCAAACACACACACTCTTAGTTCAAGTCCCAGCTGTGACACTTACTAGCTGTGTGACCTCGGGCAAGTGTCTGAACCTCTCTGAATCTCGGTTTCTTCATCTGTGAAGGAGAGAGAAGAGACAGGCCTTAATTTGAGAAGGATCAGACGCACCGTTAGGACAGCACCTAGCACGTACGACGGACTTAACACATTAGTAGCTTTTAGCTGCAACACCAGGTTCAGAACTGTGGGTTATGGCAGGAACGCGTGCCTTCATTTTGAATATTATTATTACTAATATTGCGTACGTGCGGTAGGGTCAGGGGACGACTTTGTAGAACCAGTTCTTTCATTGCCCCTTCACGTGGCTGCCGGAAATCACACTTGGGTTGCTAGGCTTGTACAGCAAGCCCCGCTAAGCCACATTGCTGACCTTCGAGTGCTTGACAATCACAGCCGAAATTCACGCATAAATTCTGGGTCTCGCTTACTAACTCTAGGGGACCACAGTAAGATTCTCACGTTTACGCCATAGCTTATTTTTCCTTCTTTAAAAAAATTTTTGTTGTTGTTTTTTTCACTTCCTTGTTTGAGGCATGGCAGTGTGATTAAGTAGCCCAGGCTGGCCTTGAACTCACCAGCCTCCCCAGGAAGTAAGTCTTGTTGTTGCTATAGAGAAAAGGTCTCACTGTGTAGCACAGGCTGGCCTTGAATTTACAGATATCTACCTGCTTTGGCCTCCCACGTGCTGGGATTAAGGGTGTGTGCTACACACCATCTTTTAAATTTTTTTTGTTTGTTCATTTTGTTTTTCAAGACAGGTTTCTCTGTGCAGGTTTGGCTGTCCTGGACTGACTTGTAGACGAGGCTGGCCTCGAACTCGCAGAGCTCCGCCTGCCTCAGCTTCCTGAGTGGTGGGACTACATGTGTGCACCACCACGGCCTGGTCCATCTTGTTCTTTTTTTTTTTTTTAAATGTTATTTATGTATTATTTATACAGTATTCTGCCCCCATGTGTGTTTGCATGCCAGAAGAGGGCACTGGATCTCATTACAGATGGTTGTCAGCCACCATGTGGTTGCTGGGAATTGAACTCAGGACCTTTGGAAGAGCAGACAGTGCCCTTAACCACTGAGCCATCTCTCCAGCCCCGTCATCCCACAGTATGTGGTGCATGCTGGTCTAGAACCTGCCATACAGTGGTGCATGCTGGTCTAGAACCTGCCATACAGTTAAAGCTGGCTTCGAACTCGGACCTCCTGCCTCAGTCTCCCAAGTACTGGGGTTACAGGTGTGTGGCACCACACCCCCCAGACAGGCCAAAGGTTCCTCACTTTGTATATTAAAACAGTCCCCTCTTTGCTGAGTCTATGCACGGAGACCACTGAGAGCGGGCCTAGCATATAGTAAGCACTCAGCAAACACTAAGGCCCCGTGCCCAAGTTGGTGGGCAAAAAGCGGAAAAAGTGGGAAGAGTTGAGGAAAAGCATCAGGCTGGGCGGTGGTGGCGCACGCCTTTAATCCCAGCACTTGAGAGGCAGAGGCAGGTGGATCTCTGCCAGTTTGAGGCCGGCCTGGTCTACAAAGCGAGTCCGGGATAATCAAGGCTACACTGAGACCCTGTCTCGAGGAAAAAAAACAAAACAAAAACGAACGAACAGACAAAAAGCAGAAGAGAAGGAGCATCAGTTTCCCCACTGCAGCCTGGGGAGGTCCTCTGAGTACGGTTTCTTTCCAGCCTCCTCTGAGCTCCCAAGCAGGCTGACTGGTACCAACAACAGGCACACAGGAGGCCCACACGTGCCCACAGGCGCATGCGCGCGAGCGCACACTATGCCTCTGCTTCAGGCAAAACCTTCCGGCGGGGATTCCCCCTCCAGCAGCTGCAGCCCACGACGTGTCAGCTCCCATCACAACACAGGGTGGGGGTGGGGGTGGGGGGAGGGGGAGGGTAAGGAGGAAAGGATGGGAAGGGGGCGTCCTCAAAGCTATTTTCCATCCCACTCTGCCCTATGCCCCAGCCCCTGCTGACCAAACTCCGAGGAATCCATGTAGGGTGGTGGCCATTATGTGACCTTGATCTTTTTAGCCAAGGGAATGAGAATGGGACCGAGGAAGAGAGAGAGAGAGTCAGAAGGAAGCTGGTGGGGAGGAATGGACTGACAGAGCGAGCAACTGAGAGAGAGCAGGGCAAAGAGAAAGAGCTTCCCAAGAAGCGGAAGTGGTTGCCAGGTACAGCCCAGCAGAACATGTGCCTAAAATCCCTCAGTGAGGGGCTGGGGGTGTGGCTCAGTGGTAGAGCCCCTGCCTAGAATCCCCCAGTGAGGGGCTGGGGGTGTGGCTCAGTGGTAGAGCCCCTGCCTAGAATCCCCCAGTGAGGGGCTGGGATGTGGCTCAGAGGTAGAGCCCCTGCCTAGAATCCCCCAGTGAGGGGCTGGGGGTGTGGCTCAGTGGTAGAGCCCCTGCCTAGAATCCCCCAGTGAGGGGCTGGGGTGTGGCTCAGTGGTAGAGCCCCTGCCTAGACTCCCCCAGTGAGGGGCTGGGGGTGTGGCCCAGTGGTAGAGCCCCTGCCTAGAATCCCCCAGTGAGGGGCTGGGGTGTGGCTCAGTGGTAGAGCCCCTGCCTAGAATCCCCCAGTGAGGGGCTGGGGTGTGGGTCAGTGGTAGAGCCCCTGCCTAGAATCCCCCAGTGAGGGGCTGGGGTGTGGCTCAGTGGTAGAGCCCCTGCCTAGGATCCCCCAGTGAGGGGCTGGGGTGTGGCTCAGTGGTAGAGCCCCTGCCTAGGATTCCCCCACTGAGGGGCTGGGGGTGTGTCTTAGTGGTAGAGCCCCTGCCTAGAATCCCCTAGTGAGGGGCTGGGGGCGTGGCTTAGTGGTGGCATGCTCACCTAACATGCCTGAGGCCCTGAGTTCCCTCTCCCCTGCACTGCGAAAAGGGGACAGAGGATAGCCAGGTATGGTGACAGACACCTATAATCCTAGCACTCAAGAAGCTGAGAAGCCAGGCACTGTAATCCCAGCACTAGGGAGGTGGAGGCAGGTGGATCGCTGTGAGTTCCAGGCCAGCCTGGTCTACAGAGCGAGTCCAGGACAGTCAAGGCTACACAGAGAGACCCTGTCTCCCAACACCCTCCCCCTCTACCCCCCAAAAAAGAGGTTAAATATGCAGACAAGCCTGAGCTACATTTGTTAATGCTGTCTCAAGAAACCAAGGAGATGAAAAGACAGGTAACGATGAAACAAAGAATCAAACAAACAAAACATCTGAGTGAAGAAGAAAACACACAGAAGAAGAGACTGAGCCAGAGTGAGGGAAAGAAAGGGTGGGGTGGAGGACAGGCAGAGAAAAGAGAGTTAGAGGGACAAGAAACAGAGTCGAAAGACACAGGAACAGGAAGAGAGGAAAATGGAACAGGAGAGAGAAACTGAGGCAGAGGCAGGGCAGCCGAGCATCTCTGAGCACCCCCCCACCCCCCCAGTCTGCCTTCCTTTCCTGCCAGGCTGCTGTACCAACCAGAAACCCTTGTCTGGAAGGTGGGCTCCACCATCAGGAGGCCTGGGGGGCATCTGCTTGCTTCGGGTCTCTAGGGCACAGGACCCTGTCCTACGAAACAAGGACAGCGTTTCTCCTTGCACAGTTCCAGCAGACTCCTAGGTAAGACAGCTGCAATAAAAACTGCCCGAGGCGCGCGCCTGTCATCCCAGCACTCGGGAGGCAGAGGCAGGAGGATCGCTGTGAGTTCGAGGCTAGCCTGGTCTACAGAGCGAGTCCAGGACAGCCAAGGCCTCACAGAGAGAAACCCTGGTCTCAAAAACAGAACAAAACAAAACAAAAAGAAAACTGCGTGTGGCTACCCAAAGGCACCGGAGCACCAGGGGGTCAGAATCCCGTCTCTCCGCCAGGGTTTCGCACCCAAGTCCCAGGTGTGTGTTGTTTTGGTGAAATGATGTCCCACTCTGTGCCGCCCTGTACTCATCTGTGGCAATGGGAGTACCTAGCCTACCTCACAGAGCGTTGAAGGGCTCAGTGAGAATATTTGTAACATGCTTCAGGCTATATAAATGCTACGTAAGTGTTTGATGATGCTAACATTGTGTGCATGTGCCTGTGTGTGTGTGTGTGTGTGTGTGTGTGTGTGTATGGGGTGAAGCTTGCATATGCTAAGCAAATCCTATATGGATAAGCCACGCCCCCAGCCCCTCACTGATGGATTCTAGGCAAGTGCTCTACAACCCAGCCATATTTCTTCCTCCTTTTAGCTTTCTTTCTTCTTCTTCTTCCTCCTCCTCCTCCTCCTTCTTCCTGAAACTGGGTTTCACTGTATAGCCTCTGCCTCAGCCCACTGAATGCTGGGGCGGCCTGCCTGTGCCACCAGCTGACGGGGTGGGGGTTGGGGGGTGGGTGGGTTATTTCATGCCTAGAAGCCCTCATGGGCTCCACTTTCCTGATCACCTCACCTACCTTGAAAGATGTCGTAACCCGACATATGAGGCCCCTCTGAGCCTCCTGACCCGGCTACAGCTCTCATAGGCTTCCGTGGGAGTGGGCACCCGCCTCCCCGGACACTGTGGTAATGTGCTCTTGGGTCCACTTAGGTAGAGCTCTGGGCCTGCGCCCAAGCTCACCACAGGCACTTCTACCGCACATCTTTGCCCCCAATCCAAGGCACTATACTCACCTCTCTTCAAGGAGTCAGGGCCTGGGCCGGTACCTGCGAAAGAACAGAACCGCAGTTAGCCTCTTCTTCCGGTTCCTTTCCAGTGACCAAAGCCTCCCTTGGAGACCGTACGAGCAGAGGGAGTCCCTACAGTGACTGTTCGCTCTCCGGTCTCTTGCCACAGGATCGCCATCCTCTCAGAGGGACCCAAAAGTCATGTCTGCTCTTCAGGAGCCTTCACCCTCCAGACCCCAGGAGTCCAGGATGTGAGCTTGGCCCTCTGGGGTCTCAGCAGCTCTGGGCCCTCATCCCCTCCTAAATCAGGCTTTCGGAGTACGGAATTTGCCCACTCCTCTCGGCTGCTCTACAAGTCTAAACTCCAAGCGTCTCTTTTTGAGACTCGGGATTTCTGAACCAGACATCTTATCCTTACGAACTCAAGAGTTCTCACGAGGGCTCTTCACCTCAGAGACATGAAATGTATCCACAGGCCAGGGGCACGAGGAGGACCCTGTGATGTCATCACACGCTGTCGGGCCCATCCTGACCCACGTGAGTCCCAACCCAAGCTCTACTGGGGGGGGAGGGGAGACACACTAGCCCAGGATCCAGTCACATTTGTATCCCAGGGCCGCAGACTACACCTTGGCATGCTCCGGGCCACACCACACTCACTGGACCGAGAAGTAGGGTCAATCCCGCGCCCAGGGCACAGACAGGTACATGTGTCTTGCAGGTACGGGCCTAAACGTATAGAACCTGGTCCCCAGAGACTAAAGTAGGAAAAGACTCCCAGGATAGACACACAGCCTCAAAGCTGACATATCTGCATACACAACACACACACACACACACACAGACTATCCCTTGCACACCCACAAGATGTACAGATACAGAAAAACCCCTGTGCCCCTTTATAGACAAGCAGACACCTGCATCTCTATAGCACACTTGTCAACACACAGTGGCTCACACATAAGACTCACCTGTACAATGAAAGATATATAGGCGCACACTTAGCTTACACACCCAAACACATCCACGCAACTTCACGTATTCCCACTGTGCAGCCACAGAGCAGATAAAACCCCAACAGACACACGTGTGCACAGCTGGCACACGCCTCGCACACACACACGTACACAGAAACCCTTAGCCCGAGCGCACGCTGACAAAAACCGAGAGCCATGAACAAGCACACAAGGCACTCTAGGAGGCTCACACTTCACAGATGCACTCACGCCACAGTCCCGTGAGGAACCGACACACTTGTAAATGCACACAGAATACCAAAGCACGGAACACAGTTGACAGCCCAGCCAGCTTCACGGTGACAGTCACTGATACCCACTCCTCACGGGCCCCCGGCACTCCTGCCCCACCTACTCGCTTGCCCAAATACATCCTAACATCCCTTCCAGTCCCGTTTACACTCTGCCCCCCCCCCAAAAGAACCAGACACAAAGGCGGGGTCAAAGGTCATAGTTCAGCAGGTGGGACTCCACAGTGTTGGGAAGGGGTTGAATCTCAAAGCCGGGTTCCAACAAAATTCTGCCACCAGCAGCCCCCCAGAGTCTCCCCAGCCCCGCCATCACTACATAGGCAACTGGGGCCCTTATCTGCAGATACCGAGCAGGTGGGGGAGTTAGGGTGGGGTAGGGTGGGAAAGGCCAGGTCTTCAACTCCACCCTCCACTCTCCAACCCTCACCCCCCACCCCAGGGCCCATCTGTCCACCTCCTGGCCTCCCATCCCCCTCCCCCAACCAGCCACGGAGAAGAGGAGGAAGACATGGCCGTCTCCCCCAAGGATCACCGAGGACCCCCCCCCCCCAGTTGACATGGACCGAAAGAGCGGCCAAATCCCCTACTTCCCCGCCCCCCATCCATCCGGAGGCCTGGTCCCACTATGCGCTGAGCCTCAGCCCCCACCCCAGCAGGGTACCTGACACAGACACACACACACACCCTCGGAAACATCCAACCTGCACACACACCACACACACACACACACACACACACACACACACACACACACAGATACCCGATCGAACACACCCGGCTCCGCAGCCCCTCGGATAAACCATCCAACCCAGCCGGACATAGACCCCTCAACGCAGCCAGCCGCACGCGCGCACAGGCCCGCTGGGGGCCCCCCACCCCGCACACCTGGGCGCGCAGCCCCCGCACACACCTGCACACAGCCCCTCGGACGGGCGCGCCACAGCCCCCCAGATCCGGCGCCCCGGAGTGTGTGGGACACACGCGCGCACACACGCACACATGCACACATGCACACGCACGGCCGACCGCGGCCCCGCACACGCCCGGATGGCCACACCGGCTGGGCGCCCGGCACACACAGGGCCGCGGGGCGGGCGCACGCCGGGCCCCGCCGCAGCGCCGCGGACACACGGGCACGCTCGTCCCCGCGCCCCCGCCCGACGCTTCCAAAGAGCCCCCGGGGCCGCCGCGGGCCGCGCTCACCCAGCCCGGGGGAGGGGGCCCGGGGCCCGGCCCCACCGCCGCCGCCGCCGCCTCGCGCCGCGCCATGGTGGGGGGAGGGCCGGGGGAGGGGGCGCGGTGCCGCGGGGCCGCCTCCCGCCCGCCTCCCGCCTCCCGCCCGCCCTCCCGCGCGCCGCCGCGCTCCGCCCTCCGCGTCGCCGCCGCAAGGGGGGGAGGGGGGCGCCGGCCCGAGGTGGGGCGGCCGCACGCACGCCCAGGTCGCCGCAGACCCCCTCTCCACTGCGGAGTGCCGGGGTCCAGCCCCCTGCCTCGGCTCCACCCCTGTATCCCCAGACCACGCCCAGCGGCTACTTGGCTACCCTCCCCCTCCCCCTGCACACATCCTCTCCCCAGCACATCTTCAGAATGTGAGGCTCACCTCCTTTGAAGCCCCAGACCATGTTGGAGAGCCACCTGGAAGCTGGGAGTGTTCCACTCTTTCTCCTGACCTCAGACAGGGGGCGGGAGCACACCCTGTCAGGAACCCTAGACCATACACCCCTAGTTCAGAGAGACGACCCCCCCCCAGGTCATATCACAGCATCTTAGGGGTTCCAGACCTCACCTCACCCCAGCCATCCTAAATCACAACCAACACTCAGATGGCCCGCAGACCACACCCTGGAATCCGTGGAGGTCGGGGACTGTATGTCAATGACCAAGAATCGGCCATGGCTTGAGCCATCCCGGAACCCTGGGGAGCCAGTTTTTTTGTTTTTGTTTTTAAACTATCCAGAGTAAAAAACTGGTCCCACCACAACAATTTTTTTTTCCCTCCGTTAAGGAAAACCATTCTCTTAAAACCATTCTCTTGCCTACCAAGAGGAACTGTAGGTCACGGCTAATGTCTAAGGGACCCTAAACATCTCTTCTGACCATGGCAAATCCTTAAACTCTTCTTTCCCCGCTTACACTTCGAGTCATCACCCAACACCCTGGGGGACCTTGGAACTTTCAGGGAACCCCTAGATTTACCTCCCCACATCTGCCTTAGGTTCTTTCCCACCCACCGCCAGCAATCAGTCCTGCTGCCTTCACACACACACACACACACACACACACACACACACACACGTGCGTGCACACACACGCACACATACACACATATATGTATGCACACACACATGGACACATACACGCACACACACACATATGCATGCACACACACATGCACACACGCACGCACACACACCAGCGTCTTCCTCACAGTAACTCCCACTGACCGGATGGTCTTCCCCGTTTGGAACCTCAGTATGTGTCCTCTGCCGCAGAGCTGACCTCCCCGCCCTTGCTGAGACACCACGGGGTGCTTTGGGCCATGTTGCATCTCTTTCTGAGATACACACGGGACTCCCAAACTCAGCAAGACCTCCCCTCAAAATTTATATTACTGCAGCCCCCCCTCTCCCTAGAGTCTCAAACACGTCCACCTCTCCCATATGGGGATCCTCCCCCAAACTCCATAAATCTTCCTGAGCCACAGCCCTAGAACAGCTCACCACTGCAGGATGACCAGGGGAGGCTCCCCTCTCCAGACACCATCCTCACCCCACCTTCGAGCTAGAGCAAGGGGTTACAGAGTTGGGGAGACAAGTAGAAAGGGACTAGGGAGATCTCTCAGCATGTGAAGAGCTTGCTGTACAGCACAAGGGAGCGGGCGGGAGCTCACTCCTGTAATCCAAGCACCCTGGAGGCTGAGACAGGTGTATCCCTGGGGCTCTTTGGCCACCCAGTGTAGCCTAACCTGCCAGGCCTAGCGCCCCATTAGTGCTGCCTTTTATTGTCTACTTTAATGGGGTTTATTCCTCTTCCCTTTCTTCCAATGCTTATCCGCCATAATACCTTCCAACACCCCAACACGAGGTAGGAAAGAAAGAGGGGAAAGGGGCCGGAGCTCTTTTAGACTACTTCCTCCTGGTTTGGGTCTTTGGAACAATTCCAATCGCAATCCTCAGGATATCTGGCAGTCCAGCAAATCAGCAAACAGCAAATGTGGCAGTGGGGGCAGTGGGGGTGGCAGCAGCAGTGGTGGCAGCGGCAGCGACAGAGGCAGCGAAAATAGCAGCCACTTTCTTCCTTCTGTCTCCTGGCTCTGATACTTTATACCCTCTCAGAGTCCTCAGAATCAAAAGTATCTGCATCTGGCAAAGCCTCTCCAAGCCTCCAAGCCACACGAGACAATTATCAGCTGTGGAAAAACTAAAAGCTGCCCCATATCCCACACTTGGGATTAAAACAAAAACATGTTCACATCACATAACTAAGTTTTTTGTTTGTTTGTTTGTTTGTTTTAAAGAAACCAAAATGTCCGCTACAGGTCCCAGTGAAAGATTCTGTCTCATAAACTAGCCAGACCTGGATTGAAGAAATGGCCCGTCTGTTAAGAGCACTGATTGCTCTTCCAGAGGACCCAGGTTCAATTCCCAGCGCCTCCATGGTGGCTTATAACTTTCCATAATTCCAGCCCCAGAGGCTCAGCACCTTCTTCTGACCTCCACTGGCACCAGATATCCAAGTGGTGCACAGACAAACAGGCAGGCAAAATACCCAGACACATAAAACAATTTTCACAAATTTTTAAAAAGAAGGAAGAAAAAGAAAGCTGGGTGGTGGCGCACGCCTTTGATCCCAGCACTCGGGAGGCAGAGGCAGGCGGATCGCTGTGAGTTCGAGGCCAGCCTGGTCTACAAAGTGAGTCCAGGACAGGCAAGGCTACACAGAGAGACCCTGTCTCAAAAACAAAAACACAAAACAACAACAACCGCTACAAAAATAAGACGGACCACTCCTGAGCAGCGACCCCTGAGGCCGACCTCTGCCCACCCCCAACACAAACACTCACATGTGTGTGCAGGTACCACCCACAAGGAAGTAGGGGAGCAACAGGACGAACGCTAAACATAGATGTAGCAATGCTGCAGGCAGCAATGGCGCCGGGGCGTTCAAGTCAGAGGGAGCCCCCATGACTACCCTATTGGGCGACAACCACTGAGCCAGAGAGAGGTTTAGTCACTTGCTCAGGGTCGCAAAGGTAACGAACGGCATCCGCATAAAAATGAAGGGGAGAGAGAGGTAAGGTCAGCCCTGGGCTGGAGGTGAAGGAGACAAGGGGAAAGTGATGAGACCCGTGATGGGTATGTGGTTCCAAGACATCAAAAGTACGCAGTACGGCTGCCTGGAGCCCTAGTTTCCGCAGCGGACCCTTCCGGTACAGACTCACGACCAAGTCTATAATTCTTCACCTAGGCTCTACCCCCAATTCTGGTCCCACCTGATGCTCCCCCTCCCCGCCCCCCCGTTTTTTAAAATTTTTATTTATTTATTTTTATTTTTTTCTGAGACATGGGTCTCTCTGTGTAGCCTTGGCTGTCCTGGACTTGCTTTGTAGACCAGGCTGGCCTCGAACTCACAGCAATCCGCCTGCCTCTGCCTCCCAAGTGCTGGGATTAAAGGTGTGCGCCACCACCGCCTGGCCGAACCCCCGGTTTTTTGAGACAGGCTTTCTCTGTGTAGTCCTGGCTGTCCTGGAACTCGCGCTGTACAGCAGGCTGGCCTCGAACTCACAGAGAACCGCCTGCCTCTGCCTCCCTAGTGCTGGGATTACAGGAATGCATCATTACTGCACCACCATTGCTCTTTGAGACTCAATTATAATATTCATCCCAGGCTCCGCCCACAACCCCAAGCCCCACCCATCCCACCTAGGCCACACCCTCCATCTTTTTGCCTTCCTACTCCAAGAACACTAACTTCCAGCCTAGGTTTGGAGTGTCCATCCCGTGCTAAAATCTGTTCCGAGCTTCTCAGACATAAGCCTCGCTCTTGTCCAAGAACAGAAGTTGTCCTGGGAAAACCTAGAGTGCAGATTCAAAAATGAGTGAGCTTGGTTGGGCTGGAGAGATGGCTCGGTACCCACTGGCACCTGCGGCCAAGCCTGAAGATCTGAGTTCGATCCCTTCAACTTCGTGGAAGGAAAAAACCGACTTTTGAATGTTGTGCCCCCCCCCACACAAATGAATACATACAATAAAATAAATTTTAAAAATAGGTTAAACAGCGGGGTCCTGGTACTTCTTAGAAGCAGCCTAGGATGAACCCATAGAAACGCCCCCATTATACTGACTCTTCATTGGATAGTCTGTTCGCTTCCGGGCCCTCTGATTGGTCCTTCCCCGCAGGATGCGGAGGGAAGGCAGGCTATGGCTGCCCAGACTCTTGGCCTAGCACAGCAGGTGTGGTCCCTGGGCACGGGGTAGCCTGTGGCTTCGGCTTCTGTGCCTCAGTGTCTTTAGCTTCAGACTGAGGTTAACCATGGCCGCGTCTTCATGGTGCAGTGCAGGAATTAAGCCAATGCCGGATGATGGCGCCTGCAAACACTTGCCCTCGGAGCAAGCGCTCAGTGGGGGAGCGCCGTTAGAGGCTGTGACCTTGGGCAAGTCCCCTTGCCTCTCAGATCTTGGCAGCCTAGGGGTCCCTTAACCTCTTCATTAGGTGCCCCCTCTTATCCCCAGACTTCTTTCCCACCTCCAGTCATTGGAGGCAGAGGTTGCCACCAGAAGTGATGTGGGTGGGGTTAGGGCCTCTAGCAGAGAGGACACAAGCTTGGTCCAAACGGCCCAGAACACGCGAGGCTAAGGGCATTTCTCCATGGCCCAGTTTAGAGATATTCTATCCAGAACTGCTCGGAACGGGCTTGTCTTGACTGGGGACAAGGGAACAGGGACTGAAGGGGCAGAGTGGGGCGAAGAATCTGGAGGCGGGAACAGGCAGGGTAAGGAATCCCTCCTAGACCCGCCCCCAGGAGCGCCAGGGTTGGGGGATGGGACAGCCCAGGCCCAAGGTCACTGTGTCATTGTTACCATGGCAACGGCCACCTCTCCACAGGGAACCTGGAAAGAGGCGGAGAGAGGGAGTTCCAGGGCCCTTGGGTGTGAGGACTGTGGAGACAAGGGAGAAGCCAGAGAGAGTGGGGTTCGCCTCTGCGGTGACTGCCCGCCTCAGAGGCCCTGTATAGCGCGGTGCTCAGTTAATGTCCTACCACGAGAGACCGACCCGGGTCTGGAGAGAATCCAACGCCCCGAAGGAAAGAGAGAGACAAGAATGTGGGGAGACTCCCCTCCGGGACTCTTCAAGCCTTCTGGGGTTCACTGAGAGTCCCGAACGCCCTTCCCTTCCCACAGTCCCGAGCCTTCAAGCTTTTTGAACCCCTAAACTACCCATCTCCCAGCATCCTCCTGAGTGCCCGAAGCAATGACATTTTTGATCCTTTTCATACTTTTTGGCCTTTAAATTCTTCCTACCTGAGGGCTCGGCCGAGAAGAGTAGCAATTTAGTGCCAAAAGATGCTTTCTAGCCCCAGAATGGGGAAACGAGGTGAAGAAAGGGGGTGCCCCACTCGACTTCTCAGGGGTCTTTTCCCCCTCAGGAGTAACTCCTTCACAGATCCATCCTTAAGGAGACCCAGGCCACCCTCCGACCCCAGGAAATCCCTTAGACCCCTCCCTTGGTTTCTAAGAAACAGGTGTCTTTTCTCCCGGGAGCAGCTTAGTTCCACTAGAGACGCTCGCCCCCTGCCGGCCACAAGTCGGAACTGCAGAGACTTCCGCCAGCGTCGACCAAGAGGCGCAGGTTAACAGGACAGAGCCAAGTAAAGCATTGCTAAATTCCTGAATTTTTTTTTTCTTTCCCCTAAACCTTTATTTAGTTCTTGAAAGTTCATATCTTAGAGTCCGAATCTTCAGACACAAGGATTTCAAACTCTCGGCTCAAAGGTCAACGAAAGAATGCTAACTTTTCCTTAAGCCAGGTCTCAGTGAGGTCGTCTGTGGTGCGGATTTCAAACACCTGTGTAAAGAGAGGTCAGCATTAGCCGGGGGCGGTGGTGGCGTACGCCTTTAATCCCAGCACTCGGGAGGCAGAGGCAGGGGGATCGCTGTGAGTTCGAGGCCAGGTCTACAGAGTCCGGGACAGCCAAGGCTTTACAGAGGCTTTGTCTTGAAAAGGGGGAGAAGATTGGATGAGGATTCCTAAACCCCTCGGACTCGGGGAGTCCTGATCCCAGTCATCCTTCAAGTCCAGGAGTTCAAGCCTCCGCGTCCCTCCTCCCTCAGACTGGAGTCCCAGCCTCCCAACCCCAGGGGTCCAGCCTCTGGCTCCCTCCCTCAGACGCTACAGTTGCCCAGCCTTCCTCTCCCCACCCCTGCCCCCCAGAGCCCTCAAGACCTTGGTAAGCTCCGCCGTCTGCACGAGCCTGTTTTTACTCCCCGCGTACATCATCTGCTGCTCAGGCTTGCAGCCTGTGTGGAAAAGGGAGAGCGGGTGTGGTTGAGAGCACAGGACACTGGTAAAGTTGTTAGTAACCTCGCCGTGAAAGCCCAGCAGTTTAAGGAGGATTGTGGGAGGACCTTAAAGGCTGGCTTGTTTAGGTGCTTCCAGTTATACTCTGGGAGAAGATTCAGGAGCTTGGCGGGTGTTTCCAGGTCCAATGAAAACGAATTCGTGGGGCTGGAGAGCCGGCTCAGTGGTTAAGAACGCCGCCTGCTCTTCCAGAGGCCCTGAGCTCAATTCCCAGCACCCACATGGTGGCTCACAACCATCTATAATGTGATCTCACTCATATACAATAAGTAAATAAGGGGGCTGGAGAGATGGCTCAGTGGTTAAGAGCACTGTATACTCTTCCAGAGGTCCTGAGTTCAATTCCCAGCAACCACATGGTGGCTCACAACCATCTATAGTGAGATCTGGTGCCCTCTTCTGGCCTGCAGGTGTACATGCAGGCAGAGCACTGTATACATAATAATAAATAAATAAATCTTGAAAAAAAACAATAAATAAATTTAAAATAAAAGAAAACGACTTCGTGAGCTCTTAATGAATCTAAATGCCTACTTCCATTTTACAGCTCCCACATGCAACACACACACACACACACACACACACACACACACACAAACACACACACACACACCCCTGCTCCTCAGAATCTAAGACCCTCTCCTCAGGGCAGTTAGGACTGTGTCTCACCCACAGGGCTGGAGAAGATGAAGCACAGGGGGTAGGACACTCTGCCGTCACCATGCACGTATCTGTAGCTGTAGACAACGAACCTACGGCAGGGAACGGGAACTCACACTCAGGGCCTGAGAAGCTGCCCATCACTGCTCCGTGGGTTTGTTCACATCCCTGATTTTGGGGCTAGTCACGGAAGCACACGCCACCTGTGGTCCCCGCACCTGGGGTGGACCCAGGGGGAGTCAACCCCAGCTACACAACTATTTAAAATTGGGAATTTTTCTTTCTTTTTTTTCTTCTTTTTTGGTTTCTCCAGATAGGGTTTCTCTATGTGTTATCCTTGGCTGTCCTGGACTCACTTTGTAGACCAGGCTGGCCTCAAACTCACAGAGATCCGCCTGCCTCTGCCTCCCTAGTGCTGGGATCTTTTTGGTGTTTCAAGACAGGGTCTCTCTGTGTATCCTTGGCTGTCCTGGACTCACTTTGTAGACCAGGCTGGCCTCAAACTCACAGAGATCCGCCTGCCTTTGTCTTCCAGGGCTGGAATTAAAGGTGTGCGCCACCACGCCCCAGCTTACAATTGGAATTTGATACTGAGCTTTCTCAGCCACGGGGATATTCACTCTGAGGAGAGCGCACACGCAGAGAGGCGGCCTGGAGCGTGCATGTGATGTGGGGCTGGGGATGGGCCCCAACTTCCCTGTACCAGTATAGGATCTGGAGGCTCAGCAGTCACACGCTGGGAGCGGGTGCCCGCCTGACACAGGGGCGGGGACTGACTGTGAGCTGAGCCCGAGGTGCTAAGCGCCACTGTCTGATCCATCAGATCTCACACTCTAAGAACCATCAGCACATCCCTCGGGGGTGAGGCCGCCTTCTGTGCCCCGGGGTCTTTGCAGTTGCCCCTGAGCCTGGGAATGAGGTCCAAAACTGGAGAGACTCTCCCCAAAAGAACTGAGTCTAGATGAAAGGTGTGGGCAGACCGGTGTGAGCCGGCCACAATGGCACAGGCCTCGGATTCCGGCAATCAGAAGGCTGAAACCAGAAGACTGAAATCTGGTGCACGCCTTTAGTCCCGGCACCTGGGAGGCAGAGGCAGGTGGATCGCTCTGTGTTCGAGGCCAGCCTGGTCTACAGAGTGATTCCAGGGCAGCCAAGGCTACACAGAAACCTTGTATCAAAAAACCAAAATGAAACCAAAAAAAAAAAAAATAATTTTTTTTTTTTGTTAACAGGAGCTCACTATCCTGTAACTCTCTATGTAGACCAGGCTGGCCCTAAATTCACAGCGATCCGCCTGCCTCTGCTTCCCAGGCGCTAGGATTAAAGGAGTGTGCCGCCACACCTGGCCACAATTTTATTTTAAAAAAATTTTAAGATGTCCTCCTGGAGGCCGGGCGTGGTGGCGCACGCCTTTAATCCCAGCACTCGGGAGGCAGAGGCAGGTGGATCACTGTGAGTTCGAGGCCAGTCTGGTCTACAAAGCGAGTCCAGGATAGCCAAGGCTACACAGAGAAACCCTGTCTTAAAAAAAAAAAAAAAAAAAAAAAGATATCCTCCTGGTTTGTTTACCCTTTAAAAACGTATTAGCAGGGCTAGAGAGACAGTTCAGTACTTAGAAGCACTTGCTGCTCTTTCAGAGGACCTAGGTTCCAGTCCTAGCACCCATGTGATGGCTCCAAACTCTGGTGCCAGGAGATCCTGTGCTGTCTTCTGACCTCTTTGGGTACCAGACACACATGTGGTACATACATAACTGCAGGCAAAATACTCATGTACTTAAAACAAACAAACAGATCACACTAGTGTAAAATTCTGCAATAAAATAATACTATAACAGGCTGGAGAGATGGCTCAGAGGTTAAGAGCACTGGCTGCGCCTCCAGAGGTCCTGAGTTCAATTCCCAGCAGCCACCTGGTGGCTCACAGCCATCTATAGTGAGATCTGGCGCCCTCTTCTGGCCTGCAGGTGTACATGCAGGCAGCACACTATACATAAAAAATAAATAAATAAATCTTTTTTTAAAAAAAGTTTTAATCAGCCAGGTGTGGTGGCGCACGCCTTTAATCCCAGCACTCGGGAGGCAGAGGCAGGCAGATCGCTGTGAGTTCGAGGCCAGCCTGGTCTACAAAGCAAGTCCAGGACAGGCAAGGCTACACAGAAAGACCCTGTCTCAAAAAACCAAAACCAAAACCAAACAAACAAAAACTATTATCACTGTTAAGTTTCTAGACTATGACCTCTTGGCTTCATACGCAGAGATCCCGAGTCCGTAGACAGCACTGGAGCCCAACCGTCCCCCAGTTTGTAGATTATCACCCCCTACCCATAATCCTCTATTCCACCTCTTCCCCCAGGGTACCTGGGCTGTCTCTCTGGTAACTTCGATTTCAGTTCCTCTGGGGAAATGTTCTGAGACAGACAGAGAGACAGAGAGGGAAAACAAATGACCAATGTTTAGTTCGTTAAATAAGCACTTACAACGCGCAGGGGCGTCCTTCTCAGACTCGATGAGATTCTTCAGAACCCTATGGGGAGGTCTGATTATGCCCACTTGACAGCTACGGCAACTGCCCCATATTGCACAAGACAGTAAAAAAAAAAAACCAACACCTCGGAGTTCTGATTTGAATGTGCGTTCCCATGGTAACCACTCTAGTATACTTCCTTTCAGGGGGCCTAAGGGAGGCCCAGCTCCTCCTGGTCAATACCCTTCCCTTAGCCCCAGGAGGAAGGAAGGGAGGGAGGGAGGGAGGGAGGCTGATGCAGACATGGAGGCAGCGAGCCCACAAAGTGGGAGGTACAGGGTTGCTAGTGGCCTGCGGCTACCTTATCTACGGGCAAGAGCCCCGCAGAGCATTTGCCTGCTGTGCTGGCTACTTTTACGTCAGTTTGGCACAAGCTATAGCCATCTGAGGGGAGGGACTGCCCCCATTAGGTCAGCTGTAGGCAGCCTGTAGGGCACTGTCTTTACTGGTAGAGGAAGCCCCAGGCCCTGTGGCTGTACCACTCCTGGACCAGTGGTCCTGGGCGCCGTAAGAAAGCAGCTTGAACAAGCCGTGAGGAGCAAACCGTGAGTGAGCAGCGCTCTTCCATGGCCTCAGCATCAGCTCCTGCCTCCGGGTCCCAGGCAGGCTGAAGATCCTGCCCTGACTTTCCTCACAGGCCTGTGACTCAGGATGTCTAAGCCACACAAACCCTTTTCTGGTCACGGTGTTTCATCACAGCAGTAATAACCCTAGCTAAAACACCTGGCTTTTTTGTTTGTTTGTTTTTGTTTTTCCAGACAGGGTTTCTCTGTGTAGCTTTGACTGTCCTGGTAGACCGGGCTGGCCTGGAACTCACAGCGATCCGCCTGACTCTTCCTCTCCAGTGCTGGGATTAAACGCCTGCACCACCATGCCTGGCTTTTTTTTTTTAAAGGTTTATTTATTACTATGTATACAGTGCTCTGCCCTCACATACACCTGCCGGCCAGAAGAGGGCACCAGATCACACTATAGATGGTTGTGAGCCACCGTGTGGTTGCTGGGAATTGAACTCAGGACCTCTGGGAGAGGGGGCGGTGCTCTTAACCTCTGAGCCGTCTCCCCAGGCCAACACCTGCCTTCTTAAGCAGGCCTGGAACCCACTACGTAGACCACGCTGGCCTCCAACGCACAGAGAGATCTGGCCGCTTCTGCCTCTTGAGTTCTGGGACTAAAAGCCAGTGTCGCCCAGCCCAACCTCTATTTGGCTTTTTTGATCCAGGGTCTCCTGTAGCCCAGGCTATCCTCTAACCCACACTGTAGCCTTCCGCTCCGCCTCTGGGGTGGGAGCACTACAGGCATGTGTCACTGTACCCTGTTTATGAGGTACGCCCCGCCCTAGATCCAACCCCGGGAGCCACTACACCTCCTTCACCCCAGGCTTTCATTCTATGTGGGGGGGCCCCACACCCCAGCCGCCCGCTCAAAGCTCACCTGCAATTCTTCCTCCAGAATCACCATCTGCCGGTCTCGGTCCACTTTCACTGGAAAGGGATAGAAGACAGGTTACCGACCCCTCCCATCGCAGGGGACACTAGCCCGTCCTTCCCTGAACCCCACCCCCCACCACCACCCCCACAGGGCAGAGGTCGCGGACTTATGATGGCAGCGTTGTTGGTCTCTTTACGGAAACGGAACTTCCTCAGGTTTTCCTTTAGGTCCGGGTCCACTTCACACACCACCAGGGAGTCCGACTGCGGAAGGGACAAGGGAAGAGCTGAGCTGGGCCTCTGGCTTGGAACCTGGGGCCCCTTTCCCCTGGTACAGTTTCTCCATTGAACCAACGAGGAAGCTGAAGCCAGGCCATAGGAGAGGCCATTTGGCAAACACCTCGGCACCAGGCAGCAGGACACGCAGCTGGGCTCACCAGAAGGTTCCATCTTCCTGGGTGAGCGCTCCTGGGCCATTCCAGAAGACCCCAGGGGCTTGCTTGCCTGGGGCCAAACCGCCACCTCTCTGGCCCAGCGGAGACCCTCCAGCCGCATCGGCTTCCCGTCCCTCCCTGCGCATGCCCTACCCGAAACCTCAGCCCCTCGCCCTTCCTCGCCACCCTGCCCCTCTGACCATGGTGCTTCTGTCCCGGCGCCTCTTCTCGGTTCCGCCTCGGTCTTCTAGGGGTGAGGACCCGGGCTGAGAGGGGCGGCTGCGGAAGGGGGAAGTTTTCATCTAACACCACATCCTGTTTATGCCTGGCTCGAGGCAACTGTCACAAAGGGCTCCTCCCCTCTCTTCCTCCCCCCCCCCCCCCCGCCTCATCTGCCAGAGGGCCCCCCCCCCCCCCCGCGCGAGCCTTTTCAGTCACTAAGATTGGTGGTTCGAATACTGCCTCACGGTGGCCCTGGCTAAGCAAATCCACATCTCCGGACGGGGATTGTTCTGAAGTTGAAACACCTTCAACTATCTCCCAGGTTGATAGGTAGACCTAATAAAGAGTACATTTTAAAAGCCCATTATTGGCTGGGCGGGGTGGCTCAGACTTTTAATCCCAGCATTTGGGAGGCAGAGGCAGGCGGATCTCTCTGAGTTGGAGGCCAGCCTGGTCTACAGAGCGAGTCCAGGCCAGCTAAGGCTACACAGAGAGACCTTGTCTCAAAAAACAAACAAACAAACAAACAAACAAAAAGCCCAGCGTCGTGAAACACAACTTTGTGTTTCATTTTCTTGGTTTTTCAAGACAGGGTTTCTCTTTGTAGCCCTGGCTGATCTGGAACTCACTCTGTAGACCAGGCTGGCCTCAAACTCCGAGATCTCGACCCTGGGAGTACTGGGGTTAATGTTAAGTCCACCTCTTTTATTGGCTCCATTTTCCCAGGTCCCACCATCTGGAGAGCAGTGACCAGCTACACAGGGAGAGCCTGTCTCAAAAATAAGTTAGTAGCCGGGCGGTGGCGGCGCACGCCTTTAATCCCAGCACTCGGGAGGCAGAGGCAGGTGGATCGCTGTGAGTTCGAGGCCAGCCTGCTCTACAAAGCGAGTCCAGGACAGCCAAGGCTAACACAGAGACCTTGTCTCAAAAATAAATAAATAAATAAATAAATGTAATAAGACAGAAATGGTGGCATATAATGTATACATAGTCTAGGACTCAGGATTGCCACAAGTCTGAGGCCAGTCTAGTTAAAAATAGTCAACTCAGGAGCCGGGCGGTAGTGGCGCACGCGTTTAATCCCAGCACTCCGGAGGCAGAGGCAGGCGGATCGCTGTGAGTTGGAGGCCAGCCTGGTCTACAGAGTGAGTTCCAGGACAGCCAAGGCTACACAGAGAAACCCTGTCTCAAAACCAAAACCAACCAAACAACTACAACAACAACAACAACAACAAAGAACCGCTGCTCTGCTGCTCTTGAAGAGGACAGGATTTGATTCCCAGGACCAACGCAGTAGTTCATGATCATTCATTACGGCAGCCTCAGGAGGGTCAGACAGTATTTTTAGACCTCTGTGGGCACCGGGTACACATACATACATGCAGGCAAAACACTCATACACACAAAACAAAAGTAAATCATCTTTGAAAATTAAAAAAAAAGAAGCCCGGCGTGGTGGCGCAGGTCTTTAATCCCAGCACTCAGGAGGTAGAGGCAAGCGGATCGCTGTGAGTTCGAGGCCACCCTGGTTTACATAGAGAAATCCTGTCTGGAAAAACCAAAACCAGCCAAGCCACCAAGCAAGCAAGCAAAAGGGACAACAACCAACAAATAAAAGGTCCAAGAAATCTGACAAAGTAAACTAAGGAGTGTTGAGGGGTTGACTGTAGCTCAGTGAGAGAGCATATGCTAGCATGCACAAGACCTGGCTGTTTGATCCCATGCACATCACACACACACACACACACACACACACACACACACACGCCCACACACACACACACGCACGCACACACACACGCACACACATGCACACATACACGCACACACATGCACACATACACACACACAAGCGCACGCGCACACACACACATACGCGCACACACGTGCACACACATGCACACACACACATTGCTCGCTTTACCTTCTTGAAATAAATCCTGGGTAGCGTGACCTACTTACATGCATGAATTAAAAAAAAAATCAATAAACCCAACTGCCCTGTCAAGAAGTAAAAGCAAAGTCATTTATGAGAAAATCATATGTATTTTGCAAAGTAATACAGGCAAGTGAGGATATATTCCTAAATCCTTGCTCTGCTTGGCTCTGTGCCCTGGCTCCACCCCCCCCTCTAATAATGAAAGATGTCCTCACTGCTCTCCATGCCGCCTGCCAGGCCACCTCCACACCTATTCTCCAACCCTTCCTATAGTCTGTCCCTGTCCCTGTCCCCTGAGTCTCCCGTTCCTCCATTTGAAAACCAAGCCCATCTCCAGCACGTGTGCTGACGCACATCCGCAGCGCCAGCCCTCGGGAGGCTGAAGCAGGAGCAGCCAGCCAGGTGTCTAACAAGACGCTGTCTCCAAAGGCCAAAAATAGAGGGGAGCGATAGACCAATGGCTAAGAGCGTAGCCGGCATTCCCGAGAGCCCGGCTTCCCTCCCCAGACCGCACAGGACGACGATGGCTAAGAACTGGCTGTGACTCCAGTTCCTGGAGATCTACTGCCCTCTTCTGGCCTCCAGGGGCAGCAGGCACAGATGCGGGGCACAAAAAAACATGCTGGCAAAACACCTACACACATACAATTAAAATGAACCTACAGCTCGGCGGTGGTGGCGCACGCCTTTAATCCCAGCCCTCGGGAGGCAGAGGCAGGAGGATCGCTGTGAGTTCGAGGCCAGCCTGGACTACAAAGTGAGTCCAGGACAGCCAAGGCTACACAGAGAGAGACCCTGTTTCGAAAAATAAAACACCAAACACCAAACAAAAACCGAACCTACAGACAAAGATTCAAAGTGATGTGGCTGGTCCAGTGTCTCGTATTTACGCCAGATTCAATCCCCAGCACCACATAAATTGCACTAACGAGGTGCAGGCAGGAGGAGGCACACTTCAAGGGCATTCTTAAGCTATCTGGAGAGTTAAAAGGCTGATCTGCTGTATGAGAGCTATCTCAAAAAATAAATAGTTGAGTTTGGTGGTTCTCGCCTTTAGTCCTGGGATCCAGGATGCAAAGGCAAACGGAGCTCTGTGGGTCTCAAGGCATGTGTAGGCGCCAGGTCTCATTACGGATGGCAGCGAGCCACCATGGGTTGCTGGGAATTGAACTCAAGACCTTCGGAAGATCAGCAGCCAGCGCTATAACCTCTGAGACATCTCTCCAGCCCCCTTAAAATTTTTTTTTCAAATTTATGTTTTCCTTATCTCCTCCCCCACTCCAACCCGCCCCTCTTTTTGCCTCTCTTGTTTTTCGAGACAGGGTCTCATGATGCAGAACAGGCTAGCCTCGAACTTACAGAGACACCCTGCCTCCGCCCTTGCTGGGATTAAAGGAATGCGCCGGTACGCCCTGTTCCTTCTCTTTCTTGCTCCCACTTGACAGTCTTCCCTCAAACCACGTGTCCTCATGTCTCAAGGGTCCCCCTCTGGTCCTGGTCTCCAATCATCCCTCACACCCTCCCCGGGATCCGGCCACCAACTCCCACAGCTTCTATGACCAACGACCGACCATGTCTAATGATCTTTAAATCCTGGTCTCCAGCCCTCAGTTTGTCCCCGAGGTCGGGGGGTGGGGGGGCAACGTTCTTGACCTCGCAGTTGGGTGGGTGTCCCACGCGAGGCTTCTCCTCTGGACCAGTCTCCCAGGAGGGCTGTTTCCACCTGGGCGTCCCTCCCACCTCGCACCTCCTCCCCTCTACAGGGTCCCTCCCAGATGCCACCCCGCCCCAGCTCTCCAGGTGGCTCCCTGGACTCGCTCTTCCGCGTCCCATTCCTTCCCGTCCCTTCTCCCTGCGTAAGCCACAGGCGTTTGCTTCCAAACTCCCAGCTACACCCCCCCCAATAAAATAAAATAAAATAAAATAAAATAAAATAAACCTCCCGGGTCTTGAATCCTTCAGCACCGTGCGCGGACTCCCCTCCCAGCGGCCATCCAAACATCTGGCCGCAGCTCATTTCCCACCACTCCCTGTCGTAAACTCGACGCCCCCCCCCCGACACCACCCACCCCCACTACCCACCCCCACCACCCACCCCGACTCTATTTCTTGGGAGTTCTCACGTCGCTGCTGTCACACTTCTGGAGCGCCGGCCCCTTTCCCAACCCGTTCACCCCGACCCCGGACGCGAGACGGTTTGTTGGATGCGTTAGGATCACGACAGAAGCCGGGCGGTGGCGGCGCACGCCTTTCATCCCAGCACTCGGGGAGGCAGAGGCAGGAGGATCGCTGTGAGTTCCAGGCCAGCCTGGTCTACAGAGTGAGTAGTCCAGGACAGCTAAGGCTACACAGAGAGACCCTGTCTAGAAAAACGAAAAAAAAAAAAAAAAAAAAAAAAAAAAAAAGAAAGGATCATGAC
This sequence comes from Acomys minous, assembly GCF_964271855.1. Classification (NCBI taxonomy): domain Eukaryota; kingdom Metazoa; phylum Chordata; class Mammalia; order Rodentia; family Muridae; genus Acomys; species Acomys minous. The sequence continues at coordinate 24,242,104 of NC_140502.1, read as the reverse complement.
AAAAAGTGATGGGAGGCGACCTCTATTTATTGACGGCCTCTTTGGGGCCCGGGGTAGGGAGGGGAGGGCGGATGTCTCATCTATTTCCACCTTAGAGGGTCGATCTCGCTCCCCCGTGTCACTTTGGGGCGCGACGATCAGCACCACCAGGAGCCGGGATGCGGCACCGTCACCCCGAACAGCGAAAGCACGACCGCCCTAGGCGCGGCGTGGCCGAGGGGCGGGGAGAATGGGTGTGTGTGTGTGTGTGTGTGTGTGTGTGTGTGTGTGTGTGTGTGTGTGTGTGTCCCCGGGGTTGCGGGGGACGTGGGGGAGGGAAAAGCCCTGAACGCCAGAATGAGGAATTGTGACTCTAGCTCACCGCCGCCGCCGCCGCCGCCGCCGCCGCCGAGTTAGACACCTACCCCACGGGCCCCGCACCCCGGCTCCCGGGCGCGAGCCTGCCCCCTGCGGGCCGGGAGGCCCAATCGCGGGCTCCGCCGGCCCGTTGCCCGGGGCAACGCGGCGCGCGCGCGCGCCCCGCCCACTCCCCCCTGCCCCGCCCCGCCCCGCCCCTCCTCCTCCCTCTTCCCGGCCCCTCTAACCCTCCACCCGGAACCTGGCCGTCTGCCCGTCACCCTCACGTCAGACCAATCATAGTGAAGACGGGGCGGGTCCTTCGGGCCTCGTCCCAGCCCCCCGTCGCTCCCCTCCGGGCCAGGACCCCGCCTTCCTGGCCTCACAGCTCCCGCCCTTCAGGCTGCCCTCGCCTCTCATTGGCTGGGCTCGCCGTCTGTCAAGCTGGCGTGAGCTAATGCTGGCGCGCGGCGGCCCTCCGGGGGGCGGGGCCAGGGGCGGTGACGCACGGCGCGGTGACGCAGCGCGACGGCGGCGGCGGCGGCGGCGGCGGCGGTGGTGGTCGGTGCGGGAGGAGGGAGGGGAGCTCTCGGGCCGGAGGAGGGGGCGACGGCGGCGGCGGTGGTGGCAGAGGCGCGGGTGGCCGCGGCTGCCCGAGGAGGCGCGGGTGGCGGCGGCGGCGGCGGCGGCGGCGGCGGCGGAGGCCGAGGCGGTGAGTCTCGGGCAAGGCCGGGGCGGCGGGCGCGGGGCGGCGGCGGCGGCGGCGGCCGAGGCGCGCGGCGCTCCTCTCAGGGCGACCCAGGCCGCGCGGGCGGCCCCGCCCCCTCCGGGACCCTGCGCCGCGGGCTGCGGGCGGGCGGTGGGCTCGGGCCGCGGGAGGCCGGAGGATCCCGGAGGACCCCTTAGGGGCCGGCTTCTCCCCGCCCGGGCCCCTTCCTCAGCTTCCCTCTCAAGCCCTCACGCCCGCCCTAGGGGATAGCCGAGGGGCCGGGCCCGGGGACCTGTGCGCTCACCCGGCACGCAGCTGCTGAGCCTCCCGCACGGCTCCACCGGCCTCCCCGGAGACCACCCTCCGCTTTCAACTGCCTCCTCTGGGGACCTTCTCCATGGATCCCCGCCCGTTGGTCCACAGTTCCCGCCCCCCTCCCCTCAAATCTTCCTCCTGTATCGCAACACGTTTCTTCCTGGCTACTCCTCCTCTGTCTCCACCGCTTATATATGAGTATATATGCCTGTGTGACAGACATATATATGTATATACATATGTATATGTGTGTGTTTATACACATACATATGTGTATATATGTGTAGTCTCAGGCATCTCCCTCAGGAACCTCCCTGAAGCCCCCAAACCGCCCCCAGACACTCCCTCGGCTCCTGAGGCCCCACCCCATTTGCATCACACATTCAAGCTATCTTCTTCACATACCCCAAGAATTTATCCTCCCACCTTTCCCCAATCCAAAAATCTTAGCGATTTTTGGACTCTTAACCACCCCCCCCCCCAGAAAAAAAGCCTCCAGGATGCCCCCTGGTGAACCCTGCATCTTCGTTGAAGAGCTTGTATATCCCAGAACAATCTTTTACACATACTCAAGTGCTCGCTCTTTAGACACCGACACTCACCCCGAGGACCCCTTTCGCTCATTGATTGCTCCTCCCATCCTCCAATCCTACCTCTTGGGCCCTTGTAGAGATTTCTAAAATCCGTCCCGGAGACCTCATGTGCCACAAATCCTCCCCGCCTGGCAGTGTGCTGGAGCTCAGCTCTCATGTACCCCAGCCATTTTCTCCTGAGCCCCCCACACACCTACTAGTCCTGAGAGTCTCCAGAGAACTCCACTTACACGTTAAAAAACCTCTTCCAAAATCCCCTCTTCTGTATCCCAAAGCCTTTCTGATAACACACTACATGTTTTAAAAATTGTGTAGGGACTCCCAGAAAGTTCCTTCCTAGTCTCTCTTCTCTAGAACCCTTCTCCCATAACCTGAAAGTCTGAACCTGCCCCCCTTGTAGCCTTAGATAATCAACTTTCTGAAGCTCTTCCTTCACAACCCTGAAAAGCCCCTGTGAGATAGCAGCTCTTAGGATCGCCAGTCAAAGACCCCCAGGAACCCTGAAATGGCCCTGAAGACACTTCTTACAGACTCTGACACCCCTAGGACCTTTTGAGCTATTTCAAATACTGTCTTACTAAAAGACTTTTCTAGCTAGCTTTTTCTCAGAGCAACCTCCCCTGCCCCCCAATTCTCTAGAACCATCTTTAGAAAGCCTTACACAGATACCTAGTCTTCCTTCAGTACAGCAAAATACCCAGAATTCTTTGTGGAAAAACCTACTCTGATGCTCCAAGGTTTTCCATAGGAATTTTAACCCCCCCCCCATGTTTTTGTTTTGTTTTGTTTTTTACTTTTCTTGGGGCTTCTCATCACCTCCCTCCGCCTCTTAAAGATCCTTGTGTCAGGACCTTTCTCAGAAGACCACTCCCCAAGACATTTTTTTAGAGGATTTCCTCCCTAGCCTGGAGTCAGTAATCGCCAGCACTCTCTGGGAACCCTCCCGCAATTTTCCTTCTGACATCTTGCTTTAGGACCTGTCAGCTTTATCCAGTTAGAGTGAACCTGTTCTTACTTTCTCTTACCCCCGGGCCCTCCCATTCCCAATCCTTTGAAATCATAGACCCTTCTAGATTTTCAGCCTACTTCTCCCGCTGTTTCTTTACACTCTCCCTTCCCAAACTTCCTCTACTTCGGGAAATCCCAGTGCTTGGAGACTCTTCTCTTAGATACACCAACCGACCTTCCTTTCTTCTTTCCTTCCTTCCTTCCTTTATTTTTAGGCCTGACTCTCATGGGTCTCTCTTTTCGGAGATAGAAGGATCCTTTACACCACGTGGAAACTTGTTGAAGCTCTCTTCACTGTCTTCACTTTCATTCTGAAGCCCCCTTATTGAAGAATCCCCTCCCTTCTGTCAGTGGTTCTCAAAGTACGGCTAGACCCGCGGCACCACTGGTTGGAAATGCTAATTCTGGGGTCTTACTCAAACTTACTGAATCAGAAAGCCTTGGAGCCCAGCAATCTAAGTTTTGTTTTTTTTTAAATTGTTTATGAGTGCTTTATCTGCAGAAGAGGGCATCAGATCTCACTATAGATGGTTGTGAGCCACCATGTGGTTGCTGGGAATTGAACTTAGGACCTTTGGAAGAGCAGGCGGCGCTCTTAACCATTGAGCCATCTCTGCAGCCCCCAGCAACAATCTGAGTTTTTAACAAACTCTCCTGGTAATTCCCATGTACACTCCAGTTTGAGAACCACTGCTTCTGAGAGGATCTCCCTTTTCTCTGTAAAAAGTCCTCTTGGCTGGGCACGGTGGCGCACGCCTGTAATCCCAGCACTCAGGAGGCAGAGGTAGGTGGATCTCTGTGGGTTCGAGGCCAGCCTGGTCTACAAAGCGAATCTAGGACAGCCAGGGCTATACAGAGAGACCCTGTCTTGAAAAACAAACAAACAAAAGTCCTCCTGAAAGAATCCTAAAGATGTGCCTCTAAGCCCTGCTGTGCACCCCCATTTTCCTGAGAGTCCACTGTGTGAAGTCCATCCTCCAGAAAGACTTCTCACCCACTTTGGAAGGATCTTGGCTTCTCCACGAGGTTACCCCACCTTCTGAGGAGTTGCTTCAGGTTCTGCCTGGACGGTTCCCACTCAGCTCGTCCTCAGCACTCTCCTGCTCCTCTGGCTGCTTTTGCTTTAAATTGCTACTCCCCTGAACACACATGTTCCTCTCATCACATTTCTCTTTGCTCGGGGGCATCTTCAGGTCTTCCATCCTGTGTCTTAACCGCCAAGGCTCGCCATGCACTCCATAGAGCATCGCTCACTTTCCTGTTTATAGTTTTTGGTGCACTTGCCCACTTAGCATCACTGGGCAGGAAGCTAGAAGAGCAGGGTGTATCGGGATGTGCCAGGTGTCCCTCGGGGGTTCACGGGCAGTGTTGGAGAACAGGCAGCTCCGAGTTTCTCAGAGCCCACCACCATTCGTGTCTGGCACACCTTCCCTGCCCCCCCCATCATCACTGTCTGGACTCCTTGTCTTTCCTCTTGCCTCACTACTTCTGTTCATGGAACTTTACTTGGCACTGATTCTGAGCTGTCCTGTATTTTGTTCTGGTGTCCTACCTCAGCCCACCATGGCTAGTTTCCTAGCCTCTAAGTCTGAGATCTCCATAGTCCTTTCAGCTTCTCCCAAGACAGTCCATGTCTCTGCAGGGCCAAGAAGAGATGGAGACCCCGAGATGAGCAGTGTCTTCAGGGTCAGTCGAGGGCTTGGGCAGGTGCACCACAAAGGGCAGGAGGGTCAGAGGACGTGCATTGGGCATGCAGGCAGTTGAGAAGGCTTCATGGAAAAGGTGGGAATCAGGACCACAGTGAGGGGACACAATTTAAACACTGTGTGTTCTTATATTTACTGTGCTGAAACAAGTGTTCAATGGCTGAGCTCCATGCGAAGACTCCAGAAAACTTGTTCATCTCTTACACAGTGTCTTCTGCCTATGGGAGCGTTAAAGCAAGGAAGCATCTCATTTGCATGTACTCCCAGCTGTACTGCAGTGAGCCACAGCTCTGACAGGGATTGCTGTTTGCTAGGTGCTGTCTGTGTGCGTCTGTGTCGTCTCACAGCCACAGGGACCTGAGGTGGAAAAACCACGATCATCTTCATTTTACATATGAGGAAGTGAAGGGCAGGTGGGACTAATAGTCTGTGGGCCCTGCCCGCCCTAAAATGATAGTGCCTTGGGTCAGAGAGTTGGATTTTCTGTTCATATAGGGTTGGGTGCAGCCCTTTGTTTCCACGCCTGGAAAAAAAAAAGAGGCAATGATCTCTTACTTCTTGGACTAAGTTAATGCATGTAAAGTACTTAGAACAGTACCTTGCACACACAGAGTGGGGTGAGGAGAAAGTAGTTGATGTGAGCCAAGGCTGTAAATGGTAGTAGAATTGTACCACAAAGTAAATTCAGAGAGGGGATTGTGAGCCAGCAGGGATGGGAGGTGTGCAGGAGAGTGTGGTGAGAGCTAATTGGCTCATGGTACTGAAAAGTCCAGGCTGCTTATAGCTGTATCCAGAGGTGCAGATAATAGTCCCAACCTTTACATTTCTCCACTGAGTTAGTAGCTTCTTCTTTAACAGATTTTTTTTCTTTTTAAAAAGATTTATTTATTTTTTATTATGTATACAGTGCTCTGCCTGCGTGTACACCTGCAGGCCAGAAGAGGGCGCCAGATCTCACTATAGATGGCTGTGAGCCACCATGTGGTTGCTGGGAATTGAACTCAGGATCTCTGGAAGAGCAGCCAGTGCTCTTAACCTCTGAGCCATCTCTCCAGCCCCCCGCCTTAACAAGTTTCTGCTTGTGACAGGTCCTGCCGTCAGCAGCCCTAGTTGACCGTCTCCCTCTTCAGCAGCTGCAGTGGCGGGGCAGCTTAGGAGCTGCAATCTCTCTCCCTAGTAGGTGTGGAAGAGTTGATGGTAGAAGCTACTTGTTCACACTTGAGGTTCTGTGCTCTGCAACTGGGTCTCTCACCTGCTGAGTCAGAAGGGACTGTGACTCCATCCCATGAACTCTGTGAGTGCTGATGCGTCCTCCTTTCCCATCTCCATCCCAGGAATTCCATGCTCAAGTGGCCTGAGTGACCCTACTGACGAGGTGAGGCAGGGAGGAGGCGAGTGGCCTGGCTTGCTGGTCTTAGCACATAGAATTCAATAGTCCTGGGATTTAGACCCTGCATCTTGTCTTTGAACTTGTAGGGCCTAGAACTTTAGAGAGATTTTGTTTTGTTTTGTTTTAGTGTAAGTTTGTCAAATTGTGGTTGAAGTCAGGTCATAAAACAGTATATGAGCTATGTAAGGTGGTGTGGTTTTGGTTTTGCTGTTGTTGTTTGGTGTCTCGAGACAGGGTCTGTCTGTGTAGCCTTGGCTGTCCTGGACTTACTTTGTAGACCAGGCTGGCCTCGAACTCACAGCAATCCTCCTGCCTCTGCCTCCCGAGTGCTGGGATAACAGATGTGCACTACCACATCTGGCTTGTTTTGCTGTAGACAAGGTTTCTCTGAATAACTCTGGCTGTCCTGGAACTCACTCTGTAGACCAAGCTGGCCTTGAACTCACAGCGATCCTCCTGCCTCTGCTCCCAAGTTGCTAGGACTAAAGGTATACAAGTACCACTGACTGCCCAGTGAGGTGAGCTAGAACTATGATTTTGTTTTGTTTTTTGTTTTTGTTTTTTCAAGATAGGGTTTCTGCTGTAGTCCTGGCTGAACTCTGCACATCTTAAATGTCCCCCCCTGCAGGTGTTCACTGAGTAATCCATGGGGGGAGAGATTTTGGGGTATTGGAGATAGAGCTGAGGATAAACTAGTGAAGGCCTGAAGCTCACATGGTCACATTCTGAGAGGGGAGAAGATGCTACATTAAAAGAAATGGGAGCCCCAGTGAGATGGCTCATCAGGGAAAGGCCCTGGCTGTCAGGTTTGATTCTCAGAGCCGTGTCAGGGTGGAAGGAGAGGGCTGGCACCACAGGCGTGCCTTCTGACCCTTCGCATGCAGCTGTAGCACATGTGTGCTCACACATACTATTTTAAAAAGAAATGAGTGTGGTACGTGTTATGAAAGAAGTGAGCGAGTGTCGAGGTGGTCACTGTAGACAAGAACAGCCAGAAATGGCCTGTTGACGAGGTGACACCTGAGCCTGGTAAGCAGGAGAGGTGAGTGACACCAGTCCTGGGAAGCCCAGGAGGCGAGGCATTCCAAACCCAGCATTCCCACATGAGGGGAAGGGCTGCTGGCAGCGGGGACAGCGGGGGCGTGGACCATAGCTGTTTGTGGAGAGCCCACTCTGCCAGGTGCTGTGGTGTAGCAGTGGATCGTAACCACCGCTCTGCTCTCCCTGCCTTCATGCCTTACAGTCTAGGCAGTGGGAGAGGAAGAGCCGCGGCCTTCTGAGGAAAACTGGGGCTCGGTCTGAAGTCTGACGAAGAGAGTTGGGAACCTCTGGGCACACAGTGTGGCCCACATGTGGACGTCAGGACAACCTGTGCGACTGGTTCTTCCCACTGAGTGGGTTTCAGGGATTAAACTCAGGTTATCAGGCCTGGTAGCTTCTTAACCTGCTGACACAGATAAGGATATGTGCAGCTGCCAGTAAGAAAAAAGAACCAGGGGCCAGAGATCAGCAGTTAGATCACAGGCTGTTCTTCCAGAGGACCTGGGTTCAGTTCCCAGGACCCACACGACCAGTCACAATCATCTCTAATTCTGGTCCTAGAGAATCTGACACCCTCTTCTGGCCTTTTCAGGTATTGCACAAATGTGGTACACATGCATGCAGGCAAAACACCCATACACATCAAATGAAAAGAAACTAAATCGTGTGTGTGTGTGTGTGTGTGTGTGTGTGTGTGTGTGTGTGTGTGTGTGTGTTTTGGTTTTTGGTTTTTTGAGACAGGGTTTCTCTGTGTAGCCTTGGCTGTCCTGGACTCGCTTTGTAGACCAGGCTGGCCTCGAACTCACAGCGATCTGCCTGCCTCTGCCTCCCGAGTGCTGGGATTAAAGGCGTGCGCCACCACCGCCCGGCTTAAGCTAAACCTTTAAGGGGAAAAAAGAACCAGGCAGGTAATTGTTACTGCCCTGCCTGCTGTGCCCTTCTTTTTTCTCTAAAACAAAACAAAAAACCAGGTTGGTGTAGTGGTTAATGCCTGAAATCCTAGCATTGCAGAGCTTGGGAGGCAGAGGCTGCAAGTTCCTCATCATGAGTTCGGGGCAGCACTGGCCGAAGTGAGTTCCCAGGCCAGCCAGGCCACAGAGCAGGGCCCTGTGCGTTCCACCTCTCCCCCTCCCTGAAAACTGTGATTGCGGGGCACACGCCTGTCATCCCACTGCTCGGTTACAAAGCAAGACCCTGGCCCTGGGGGGAAACATTGCATCCTCAGAAAGAAACAAAGCTGACAGAAGAGCCTGAGATGTCTGCAGAGGTGACGATTTATTTTATATAAGGACAAGGGAGTAGGGAACATGGTGTGAGAGGCAGAGAGTGGAGGAATTTCCTTTCCTCCAGCGTTCCCAGAGTCCCCATGGTGTGCTCAGCTGCCGTGGCCCTGCTTGGCTTGTCTACTCTGCTTCTCCAGGGCAGGTCATTAACAGAGAAGGCTGGTTTTTGCTGAGGCTGTGGTATACTTTTTTGGGTGTACATATGTATTTTAGAAGTTTCTGTAAACAATAGTTCTTACAAAAGAGACTTTAGGTTATTTTACTTTTGCTAACTAGCCTGTTGCTTTGTTTATAAGGTGTGTGTCCCCAAAGGCCTCGGTCAGAGCCGCAGAAGAGCTAGGCAGGCACGGGAGGCTGGCAGGCCAGACCTGCTAACAGCTGCCCCGGAAGCCCAGCTTTGTAGGTCCTACACAGTCACGGGTAGTGACTTCCCTTCTGTCTAACTAAGTTTTCCACCTGTAAAGGGAGACTCTTCGTGTCTTATACACGTATGTACCGTGTATGTGTTATGTGTGTGCGTGTTGATAGGGGTTCAATCCCTGACTTTCACATACTAGGCAAGCACGCTGCTGTTCAGTTATACCCTCCTCCCCTCAAGCCTTACATATATTTTAAAAACAGCTCCCAAGCACTTGAGAGCACAAAGCAGGGCGTTCTCAAGTTCAAGGCCAGCCTGGGCTCCAGAGACCCTGTCTCAAGCCAGCAGCAGATAGGTGTCTGGGGTCAGGTGAAGTCACCTGTGAGGAACTGAGGGACGGGGTGACGCCGCTGTCTGCCTGCACGGGCCTCATCTCAGTCTTCCCGCAGCTTCACTGAGGAAAAGCTGAAGTCGTAGTCGCGGGGTCAGTGGGAGAGCTCGGATTTGAGCCAGGTCACCTGAGGCCCAGTCCTGCTTGTCAAAGAAGGTCGCTGACTGAGCACGTGTCCTGTGTGTGGACCCTTTCTCCCCGGGGCCAGGAAGAAGCCTGGTGAGACGCGTCCCCAGCGCCGCTCCGCTGTCATCTGCTCCCTTTTTCCACCGCGGGGTGGTAGGTACTTCCCAAGAAAGTTCCACAGTCTAAACCGGCCAGCAGTGTTGCTGGGTGTCTGGAGGCTCGCTGGACAGTAGGCCCTCTCCTGCCTTTCCTCAGACGCAAAGAGGCCAAAGACCAGAGCAGCAGTGAGCACCGTTTTGTATTTAAGTAGCCAAGACTTTTTAAGGTTTAAGTAGTGACAATCCAGTTCAAACAGGTCTACAGAGTATATTTACAGGCCTGCTGAACTGAAAAGTCTAGCCTAGTGAGGAGGCTTCAGGTGTAGGTCTTCCCCTGCCCTCACCTCTTGAGCATGCTCCACCTCTGTTGGCTTCACTCAGAAGCAGGGCAGCCACAGGGTAATGACTGAAAAGTGGAGCTCCTAAGCTGGGCGTGGTGGCGCACGCCTTTAATCCCAGCACTCGGGAGGCAGAGGCAGGAGGATCGCTGTGAGTTCGAGGCCAGCCTGGTCTACAAAGCGAGTCAGGACAGCCAAGGCTACACAGAGAAACCCTGTCTCGAAAAACCAAAAAAAGAAAAAAGAAAAAAGAAAAAAAGAAAAGAAAAGTGGAGCTCCTTCCCTCCCTGGTTACACTGAAGGTTCCAGAGAGCTCTGCTCGTTCACACTTTATCCATATCCGCTGACCAGCAAGAACAATGGTGCTTGTTGAAGGAGACTCACTGTCAGGACCAGAGGATAGCACGGCTGCCTGCAGATGAGCCCATCACAGTGAGACAGTACTTCCGTGACGTGCCGTGGGCCAGTTGGTACTGGTGCTGTCTCACTGCAAACAAAAAGCCTCTGCCCTTGCCTGGAAAGCGGCCGTCCATTCATTCTCACGAGCTGCCATCTACACCCAGCACTCAGTTACCCCCTCTGTCCTGAAGAAAGATCAGTTTTTTCTTTTTGCGTCCCCCCTATCTGTCTGTCTGTCTCTCTCTTTCTGTCTCTGTCTCTGTGTGTGTGTGTGTGTGTGTGTGTATGTGTGTATGTGTGTATGTGTGTGTGTGTGAGAGACAGAGAGAGAGAGAGAGAGAGACAGTCACAGAGTGCATACACCATGCAGGGATTAAGAGCTCTAAGGTAGCGGCACGTGTTGGCGTCAGCCTCTGCCCTGTTGAGGTAGGGTGCCTGTGTCCACCATTTGGTATAGCTGGCCTGTGAGCTTCTGGGGAGTCTCCTGTGTCCACCTCTCGCTGCTGTAGGAGGACTAGGGTTACACACCGGCTGTCACAGCTGACTCCACCTGCATTGTAGCAATCTGAGCTCAAACCCTCCAGCACGGGTGGCAAGTGCTTTACCTGCTGAGCCATCTCTCTGCCTGAGACCACTACTTTTAGCTTGTTTTGAGATAGGATCTTGCTAGTTAATCCTGGCTGGCTTCAGACTTGTGGGGTACCCTGAGCTGGCTATAAACTCATGGCCGTCCTCTTGTCTTTTTTTTTTCCTAAAGTCTTAGGTGCAAGAGTGTTTCTTCTGCCTGTGTGTGTGTGTGCAGCACATGCACCAGCATTTGCAGAGAACAGAAGAAATGGATTCCCTGGAGTAGAATTACAGATGGCTGTGAGCTGCCTATGGGTGATGGGAACCACACGTGAGAAGCCAGTGTTCTTAAGCACTGAGCCATCTCACCAGCCCCATTAGCGATGGTTTATTTATTTTAATTTCATCTAATTTTTGAGACAGTCTGACTATGTACTCTAGCTAACCTATAACTTGCTGCATATATCAGGCTGGTCTCAATTCACAGAGCTCTTTTTTTTTTTTTTTTTTGGGTTTTTTTTTTTTTTTTTTTTTTTTTTTTTGAGACAGGGTCTCTCTGTGTAGCCTTGGCTATCCTGGACTCGCTTTGTAGACCAGGCTGGCCTCGAACTCACAGCGATCCGCCTGCCTCTGCCTCCCAAGTGCTGGGATTAAAGGCGTGCGCCACCACGCCCGGCTTCACAGAGCTCTTTTAAAACAAAGCTTTTTTGGGTTACATTTTACTTGTGTGTGTGCAAGCACATGTGGTGTCTGTGTGGTGTCTGGGGTGTGTGTGTGTGTGTGGTGTCTGGTGTGTGTGTGTGTGTGTGTGTGTGTGTGTGTGGTGTGTGTGTGGGGGGGGGTCAGAAAGACAACTTGCAGTTGTTTCCATCATGTGGGTTCTGGCGAATCAAACTCATGTCTTTGGGTTTAACTAAGGGATAGTTTATCCACAGTTGGGTCTTACGGGTGGATTTTTGAAAGCCCCAGTGTCAACTGCAGGCCGTCAGAGCCCTGCTCCACCACTGTAAATACCTGGGTGGCTGAGGATCCAACCTGAGAGGCCCCGGGGCGGGCTTCTAGTTGGCTGCTGATCTATCTCCAGTTTGTTTCAAGGACCACAGCCACAATGTCTTGGGGGTTTGTTGTTGTTCTGTGTAGTAGTTCACAGTTGCTGTTTTAATGTGAATTACTTTCCAACATTTAAAAATAGGGAATATTTTTTACAAAGCCAGATTTCCTCTTCTATTAAAAAAAAAAACAAACCAAAACTGAAGACCTAATACGAATCTGTTCCCACGAGGCAACAGTTGATTAGGGCAGGATAGTGTGTTCTGCCTTTAAACAGGCTGTGTGCTTTGCAGCTTATTGTCCCTGGCGGCCAGCTCTGTTGAAAGGCTAGCCTGGTCAGCGTCACATGTGAGACCTCCCTCTGTCCCAGAGCCTTGCTGTAAGCTGGCTGATGTTCAGTCAGCAGCTGTTGGGGAATATAGGGCTGTTGCTTAGGAGAAGTAACAGCCCAGTCACAGGTGGAAATGTGCACCGATTGTGCCTGAGAATTTGGTCTTCTTTTTGCTGTAGTCCTTTTGTCATATGAAACCTCCCGTCACAGATGTTTCCTCAGGATAGTAGCATGATCTGCTGTCACTCGAGCTGTCCCCTAGTGGGGGAGCTACGCCCATGCCCAGGGTGTCCACCCGCCTCCGCTTGACCACTTCCAACCCAGAAAGTTCTTGTTCTGTTGGGAGCAGCTGCCGCCTCCCTGGGACCTAAAGCCGCAAAATGCTGGAGCAGGAGGCAAGCGCTGCTCTGCAGGACAGAGCTCTTCCCTCCCCGCTGCCCCAGAGCTGCACAGTGTTCTCTCACTGTGCAGACGGAGAAAACAGCCTCAGTTCCACTGTTTTGTTTTGGTTTGCTTTTTGCTTTTGCTTTTGGTTTTTTCAAGACAGATGTTCTCTGTGTAGCCTTGGCTGTCCTGGAACTTTGTAGACCAGGCTGGCCTCAAACTCTGAGATCCACCTGCCTCTGCCTCCTAAGTACTGGAATTATAGGCTGAAATTCATTTATTCATTCATTCATTTGGTTTTGGTTTTTTTGTTTGTTTGTTTGTTTTTCCGAGACAGCGTTTCTCTGTGTATCCTTGGCTGTCCTAGACTCTCTTTGTACACCAAGCTGGTCTCAAACTCAGAGATCCGCCTGCCTCTGCCTCCTGAGTGCTGCGATTAAAGGTGTGCGCCACCACCACATCCGGCTTGGTTTTCTTTTCTTTCTTTTTTTTTTTTAAGATTTATTTATTATTATGTATTCATTGTTCTGCCAGCATGCCTGAAGAGGGCACAAGATCACATTGTAGATGGTTGTGAGCCACCATGTGGTGGCTGGGAATTGAACTCAGGACCTCTGGAAGAGCAGCCAGTGCTCTTAACCTCTGAGCATCTCTCCAGCCCCCCCACCCCCCCCACCCCCGCTTTTTTAATGACAAAAACCAGTGTGTATTCACTTGTATCTAGTGAAAGGTATACATTTAAAGTATTAATTGCCTGTCTCCCCAGAGTAGCCTCCTCTCCTAACAGCCTAGAGTCCGTCCGTCCATCCACGTGTGAGACACTCGTACTTCTGTAAAGCTGTCTTTCACAGCGTCTCACGCTGTGTCCACGCTGACTAGAGCTCAGCTCTTCTCCTGCCCTAGCCTCCTCACTGGATGTGCTCTTACCTCCCCTAGCTTTGCATCTGCCTCAGTTTATTCGTTGTGCCCTATCGCTGGAGAAGCCCATTGAACCAGTTGTCAGCATTTAGGAGTCTAAGGCAAGGAAAATTGTTGAGTTCGGGCCAATCTTTTGTCTTGGGTTGGAGAGCTGGCTCAGTGGTTAACAGCACTGCCTGCTCTTCCAAAGGACCCGGGTTCAATTCTCAGCACCCACATAGCGGCTCACAACTGTCTGTAACTCCGAGATCTGACGCCCTCACACAGACATACATGCAGGCAAAACACCAATGCACATAAAATTAAAAAAAGAAAAAATGCATACTACAGCTTGAGAAGACCTGAGTTCTGTTCCCAGTACCTGCCTTGGATGGCTCAAGGCTCCAGCTTCAGCAGATCTGAAGCCTTTGGCCACCTCTGGCACATGCATGTGGCTGCAGCGTGTGCATGTGCACAAGTGCTTGCAAACAAGCAAACACAACTCATGTCCATAGTTCAAAGAAATGAGGCAGAGCATGACAAGGCAGGCTTTTGCATTTGTCTTTAACGACCTTGCCTCTAATTACCTTGACCCCACCCCGCCCCATTGATGTGGGTTTTGTCTCGTTTTTTGCTCTGAGACAAACCTTTACTATGTAATGTTGGGTGCTCTACAACTTGATATGTAAACCAGGCTGGCCTCAAACTCACAGCGATCCACCTGCCTCTGCCTTTTGAGTGCTGGGATCAAAGGCGTGCGCCACCACTGCCCGGCTCACTCTAATAATTTTTTAAGTGAGTAAAATACTGTTTTAGGCTCAGTTGACTGCACTTTGGTGAGAAGAAAAATGAACATGGTAGAAAGAAATGAGAGCACTCGTAGAATTGAGTGAGCACGGGAGAGAGTCAGGGACACTGTGCTGAGACCCAGGTAACCTGAGAGCCAGCAGGGGAGGGAAGGGGAGTCCACTGAGCAGGGATGAAAATGTGTTCTGAGGTGGAGAGGCGATGCAGTCATGCCAGGCACTTTGAGTCGAGGTAAATTTGGATTTATTTAAATGCAACTGGAAGTCCTTGGAGACTATAAGCAAGGAGGTCACTTCTATTCCCTCTCTAAAATGGTTGGTAGGAGGTCTGCGTAAGTTGGGGCAAAGTTCGCTTTCATCCTTTGCCCACTGCTTCCGTCCAAAAGGATTGACAGCTGTGCTAGTGTGTTTCTCTGGAGATCTCACAGCAGCAGGGCCTGGTGGTGCACGCCTTTAATCTCTGCACTTGGAAGGCAGAGGCAGGCAGGGTGTTCGCGGATAGCCAGGGTGATGCAGAGAAGCCCTATCTCGAACCCTCCCCCCACCCCACCCCCCAAAAAAGAGAGATCCAACAGGGTCCTTCAAGGCAGCCTAGCCCCACAAAGCTGTCCCCAGCAGAGCTGTGGAAGGTCAGGGTAGTGGGGGCCACACCCTGAAGCCTGGGCCTGCAGGGTCTACACACAGCAGGGCTGCTGTAGAGTTCTCGGTTCTTGGGCGGCCCTGGGGGAGTGCAGCTGAGGGTACTGGTTGCTGAGGGGGAGATGGAGAGATGTGGTGGATGCTTGAAGCTCCAGACACTTGAGAACGGCCTCAGAAGTGTCTACAAGCAAGCCAGCCAAGACACAGCTAGACCTGCTGTGCAGTCCTGCTGAGGGAGAGTGTGGGCCCTGTCTGTCTGTCTGTTTGAATGTCTTTGCTTTATAACCTGCCTCTGTTCCCTTCAGTTTGGCACTCCATAGGCTCTTAGATGACAATCTGCTGTTTTAAAAATCAAGGGGCCTCCACCTTGGAGTCTGGGGGCTGAACCGACTTCAAGGACTGAAGAGGAAAGCTGGGAGGGCTTTACCTCGGAGTAGAGAGGGGGCGTCTTAGAGCGCAGGGCCAGGCCTGTTCCAGAGCAGAAGAGCTGGGTTGATGGGCATGAGAGCCCTCCATGTCGGTGCTCTTTAGGCAGGCCTGCTCCTCTTCATGGCCCGGGGCTCACAGTTAGCAGCCAGTTTGTGACCACATACTTATCTGCTCTCTGCACACCTGAGACTTCC
Organism: Acomys minous; assembly: GCF_964271855.1. Lineage (NCBI taxonomy): Eukaryota > Metazoa > Chordata > Mammalia > Rodentia > Muridae > Acomys > Acomys minous. The sequence goes on along the minus strand of NC_140502.1, from coordinate 24,226,716 downwards.
TGTGGGTCACTGTCCCAGCTTCCACTCTTGAGCCAGAACTGTGAGTTTTAGCCCTTAGGTTCTTTTCTGCTGGTGAGGTCAGCATTCAGTTCTGAGAGGAGATGTGTTCTGGGCACCCACCTGCCTTGTCATGTTTCCCTGAGTGGGGCCCTCCTTCCTTCCTACCTTCCTGTCCTTTCCTTCCTGTCTCTGAATACCATGCTGACTTACTCTTAATCCTTTGGCCCCCATGCTGTCCAGGCGTGAGGTAGTTCTTCCCTTGGTCTCTGAAGGTCTGGTCTTGTGGGGCCAGGCATGCCTGTCCCTGGGTTCTCAGTTGGAGAGGAAGCTGGCTCAATGTCTGCTGCTGCCTTCGTCCTTCTCCCAGAAGCTCAGAACAAAGCATGGGCCGGGAGCCTCAGCCTGTTCTCCCTCTAACCCGTGTGCTTTCTTTTCCAGGAGCCTGGAGAGGTGTGGCTGGACCAAGACCTCCCCTGATGTAAGCAGGCTCCCTCCCTCCCCCACCACCCGTAGCCATCACGCCAGGGGACATCCTGGAGCCCTGGCCCTTAGGGGAGAGGTATCAGGAGCCCAGAGCCGAGACCATGTGACGGCGCTGGCCCTTGCCACCGCCGTCCCCCAACCCTGGCCCCAGGCCTGGCACCATGATGTTCCGAGACCAAGTGAACATCCTCGCCAGCTGGTTCAAGGGCTGGAACGAGTGTGAGCAAACCGTGGCCCTGCTGTCACTCCTGAAGCGCGTCACCCGCACCCAAGCCCGCTTTCTGCAGCTCTGCCTGGAGCACTCGCTGGCGGACTGCAGTGATATCCACCTGCTGGAGTCAGAGGCCAACAGTGCTGGTGAGTCTCTGCCCTAGATGTGGGAGTACAGCGGGCGAGCAGGGCCAGGCCCACAGCGCCAGCCACCGGTGGTGCCGGTCCTCAGGTGTGGGATGGGGACTCCCAGAAGGAGGGCAGTGCAGACTGGAAACTGACCATATAGAGGAAGGATGGAAAGTCATGAGGTGACCTCGTAGACGGTGAGCAGAGATTTGTTCTCCTAGCTGCAGGACCCAAGGGCTAGGAGAGAATCTCAGCTTTTACCCACAGGGTTTCTGCGCTGCTTTACCTCCAAAGTAGATCGCTCTCAGGTCGTGAACAGCTTCAGGAGAGTGTTAGTGTAGTTGTAGTCCTTCATGTCAGTTCCCCAAGGACCCAGGGAGACGCGCTCTGTCCCGGAAGCCGGTGCTGGGGTGAGTGATCCAGAGACATCGATAGAACCCGTCCCAGGGGGTCCAGAGAGCTATCTCAGGGGCTGCTGCGCCTTGACGCGTAGCTGGCTGTGTGCACAGCTGCTGGTCTCAGTGGCACAGCTGGGAGCCAGAGGTCAGAGAAGGAGGAGAGTTGTGGGTAACTTGAAGCTGATGGGGAAGGGGACCAAGAGACCTCTTCCGGGTCACCCTTGGTCTGTCCACCTTTGTCTTCCGGGTCACCCTTGGTCGGCCTTCCTTTGTCTTCCGGGTCACCCTTGGTCGGCCTTCCTTTGTCTTCCGGGTCACCCTTGGTCGGCCTTCCTTTGTCTTCCGGGTCACCCTTGGTCGGCCTACCTTTGTCTTCCGGGTCACCCTTGGTCGGCCTACCTTTGTCTTCCGGGTCACCCTTGGTCTGTCCACCTTTGTCTTCCGGGTCACCCTTGGTCTGTCCACCTTTGTCTTCCGGGTCACCCTTGGTCTGTCCACCTTTGTCTTCCGGGTCACCCTTGGTCTGTCCACCTTTGTCTTCCGGGTCACCCTTGGTCTGTCTACTTTTGTCTTCCGGGTCACCCTTGTTCTGGCCACCGTTGTCTTCATAAGCACTTTTCGTGGAGTGCTGGCGAGCCACGTGCCCCCGACCCATGTCACGCCCTTCGCTGGCCCTTGGGTCCCATTGCTGAAGTCACAGTTGTTATTCGCCGTAATCATGCTTCAGCCTCCTGGTCTTTAAAGTAAAGGAGATAATTCCACCTATGTGTAGGGTGCGTATTAGCAGTCAGTGAGTTCATGCAGGTGGGGTTCTTCCCGCAGTGCCCGATAAGCAGTAAATATTCAGTAACTGTCGGCTGTTTCTATTGTTAGTCAGAACTACCCTGTAAGATTAGTACTGTTAGCATCCCTGCCTTGCAGATGAGGATTCCAGCCTGGGCTTCTAAGACTGGGATGTGGGGGCCACGGAGCTACTTGGCTGCTGTGCTCTCCCAGCAGAGCAACACCCTGACTCCTGACTCAAGTGCATGGAAAGCTGCAGCCTCGCCATGGTGGAGCACTCCTTTACTCCCAGCACTCTGCAGCCAGGCCATGGTGGAGCACTCCTTTACTCCCAGCACTCTGCAGCCAGGCCATGGTGGAGCACTCCTTTACTCCCTGCACTCTGCAGCCAGGCCATGGTGGAGCACTCCTTTACTCCCAGCACTCTACAGCCAGGCCATGGTGGAGCACTCCTTTACTCCCAGCACTCTACAGCCAGGCCATGGTGGAGCACTCCTTTACTCCCAGCACTCTGCAGCCAGGCCATGGTGGAGCACTCCTTTACTCCCAGCACTCTGCAGCCAGGCCATGGTGGAGCACTCCTTTACTCCCTGCACTCTACAGCCAGGCCATGGTGGAGCACTCCTTTACTCCCAGCACTCTGCAGCCAGGCCATGGTGGAGCACTCCTTTACTCCCAGCACTCTGCAGCCAGGCCAGCCTGCTGTACAGTGAGTTCTAGGACAGCTAAGACTACACAGAGGCCAGGCGAGGTGGCGCACGCCTTTAATCCCAGCATTTAGGAGGCAGAGGCAGGCGGATCACTGTGAGTTCGAGGCCAGCCTGGTCTACACAGTGAGTCCAGGACAGGGAGGGCTACACAGAGAGACCCTGTCTCGAAGAAAAGGAAAAGCTGCAGAAACATGACGACACAGCAGCAGATGGTTACATAGATCAGGGGTCACAGTGGCTTGACGCTCAGTGAGGCAGACAGACAGACAACAGTCAGAGCTCAGCCATCTTCCCATTCTTCCCAGCCTCTCCGCCAGAGAGAAGGGCCCCCTGCTCTGCACCCAAGGATGGAGGTCTATATAATGAATGGCTCCACCCACACTAGAGGGCCCCGGGGAGTGTTCCTTTGAGACAGATGAGTGCTTTACACAGCTCTGTCACGTCCCTATACCATGCCTGCGCACCAGGTCAGCCATGGGCTTTGTTGCTGTTGATTTATTAGCGCACTTTCAGTTTTTGCATTTGTTTTTTGAACTTCCAAGAAAAGCCAGTTGATACAGAAGGTTAAAGGTGGGGTCGGTCCCCTCCCCTGATTAATTCTCTTGTGCTTTGCAATGACCTGTGCAATAGGAATACACACATTTCCCCACACTTTGTCATGTTATTGGTTTGAGGGGTTTGTGTTTTCTTGTTTTTTGAGACAAGGTCCCATTTTGCAGCTCTGCCTGGCAGTGATCCTACCACTTTGTCTGGGGTTATAAACATGCGCAGTTACGCTCAGGAGTGCTGTATTACTGCCAAACCCTCACAACTCCTGTGAGGAAGGCCTGTTTTATGGATGGGGAAACTGAGTGACTTGCTCTGGGTCACAGCATAGGCTAGAACACTGGTCCTCAACCTTCCTAATGCCGTGGACACCAGCATAAAACCATGTCATTGCTACTAAATAACTGTAATTTTGCTATTATGAGTCATAGTGTAAATACGTGACATGCAGGATATCTGACCTGTGACCCCCAAAGAGGTCACAACCCCCAGGTGAGAACTGGTGGGCTAGAGGTGAGGGATCGGTTTTGACTTGGAAGCAGTTGACCATTGGCTCTGTCTACCACATGGTCCACTTGGTTTTGTTCCTCCAAGCTATAGTAAAGACCCTTTAAGTAGCTCTAGGCTGAATCCCTAGGCGTCTAGAGCTCCTAGTTTGGAGGTAGGTATTTCTAAAGTATTTGCTGTTCCCACATTGCCTATAAACAATATGCTGTACAGCACAGTGGAGCCCTTCCTATAGAGTTAGGTTGGCGTGTTGGAGAGGGCTCAGCCAGGCCTGGAGGGCTACTACAGAGGCAGTTACATGTGGGGGACATAGGAACCAAGGTCCTATATCCCTGTCGTGAGTATTCTATGGAGCTGGCGCTTTGCTGGTAGAGAGCGCAGAAAGGGAGGCCTTGACATATCCCATAGTGAGTAGGAAGGGTGTCTGCCAGGGTTAGAGCAAAGCATCACTTTCAGGGAGGGGCTCATGGGTAAAGTCTGTGGGGGCCTTGACTCACATCAGTCTACCTAATGATATGAGGGCTGTACATCTAAAGAGCTGGCGTCTCCTGTTCCTTCCACCCTGAGGTGGACTTCCTTCCCCATTCTGCTTGTTTCTACCTCGTGGAACTGGTATCTGGCCCTTGGGAAAAACTGTCCCTTCTCTGATATTTCTCTGCTTCTGCACCTTATGTCTCGGTTCCTCTGTGTTTCCCACACTTGTATTATCACAGTCTCGGGGGCAGGGTCAGAATGACTTAAAATCCAGAACCCGACTCCTCACCCCCAAGGCACAGTGAGAATCCTGAGGGCATGGGCCCAGAGAGGGCTCAGGTTCTCGTAAGGACCAGTGTGACGCGTGGCCTTCTGCTCCACCTGTTGTCTTGTAATGGCAGCTTGTGAGGGTTCTGGACCCAGGTCGGGATGTGGGGGTTCTGGACTCATGTCTGCCCCCTTGGCTGTGAGTAGATGTGCATAGTGGGCTTGGCCTTTCTGGGCCTGCCCTGCTGCTTTGGTTTCGGAAGAGGGTCCAGCACATTCTAGAGCACTAGCTCTTAGTATTTAATTCACAGTGGGATATAGTTCGCTGTAGAGAGATTGCCCAGCAAACGTGAAGCCTTGAGTTGTCTCCTCAGCACTAATAAAACATAATGGGCACCTCGTGACGTCTGCTGTCCCCAGAAAGATCCATACTTACCAGCAGTCATATCTTGAGCTCAGCTGGCTCAGCAGTCCTCAGGTGAGACCCACCTGTTGCAGTGACGCTTCCGCTGGTGCTTCTCTGACTCTTAACATCTCAGCCTGGTGCTGCTGGTGGCGCACACCTTTAACCCCAGCACTCGGGAGGCAGAGGCAGCCAGATCTCTGTGAGTTTGAGGCCAGCCTGGTCTACAAAGTGAGTTGCAGGACAGCCAGGGATACAAAGAGAAACCTTGTCTGGAAAAAAACAAAACAAAAAAGATCTCCTCAGATCAGGATGCCTGAGCGATCAGGCAGGGGCCCTGCTGCTTTCTCCAGTTCTCCAGTGAGATCTCTGGGTTTGTGCCTTTGCTGTCCGTCTTCATAGATCAGTCAGGGAGCTGGGAGAAATTGACCTAAGTAGGTCTCAGTCTTGACTTCATATGACAGTCCCCTAAGGGACTTCACAAAAATTATGGGCCCAGTGTTCTCTTAGATCTAACAGTTGAGGCTCCAGCATGCCTCCAGTGACGCAGCAGGCTGGCTGCTGGCGCTGCTGCTGGCTCTGGGTCTCTTCAGGAAGGAGCAGTCATGTGCTGAATGACTTACCAGAAGTGGGGAGTGGGTTTAACGCTGTGGAAGGAGGAGGACTCCAGCTCAGGCTGCTCTTCTGCGTAAGCGTCTGGGAGGGAGCGGGATGTCCCTAGGTCAGGGGCAGCATGGGTTTTAGAGTCTGAGGTAACATCCAAGACCAGAAGAGAAAAGCAGAACTCTAGGTCCCTGAGCACGGGAGAAGAGTGTCTTAGTTTGCCTTCCTTTGCTGTGATAAAGCGTTGAACAAGGAGCTTGGGAAGGGAAGGGTTTATTCATCTTCTAGCACAGTCCATCGTGAAGGAAGGTCGCGGCAGGAAGTCAGCACAGGAACCTGGAGGCAGGGACTGAGGCAGAGGCCACAGGGGAACACTGCTTGCCTGTTGTCCGTGCTTGCTCAGCCTGCCTTCTTACTCCCACTCAGGACCACCTGCCCGTAGTAGTCTGGGCCCACCCACAGAAAATTTACCAAGAGAGTGTCCCACAGGCCTGCCCTACAGGGAAACTTTCTGGAAGCATTTTCTCAGTGAGGTTCCTCTTCCCAGAAGAATTGTAGCTTCTGTCAGGTTGGCAAAAACCAACCAAGACAGAGAGGCCTGGGGTTCCTTCCCATGTGGTCGTCCCTGCTGCCGCCAGGTCTTCTGTCATGTGGCGCTCTAGCAGTAACCATGGCCCTCCTTCCCACTGATGCGCCTTGGGCCATAGGGTGTCCCCACGGTCTGGTGGGAGGAGATTGGGCCTGATCCTGTGGCTTCCTGGGCTACATTTCCTGCATTTCTTCCTACACCCAGTCTTCTGAGTCAGTCCCCATATCTAGCATGTTTAAAAGCCTCTCCTCTGGCTCCCTGAGTTTGGGTGGGAAAGCTGAGGTCAGAAGGGGCTAGCTATGGCGAGTGAGTCACCAGAACGCATCCTCTGATGCCCCCGCCCTTCCCTTTCAGGCCCTGCTGACATAGTTCATCAAACAAAAATGTGAGCCCCTGGCCCTCGCCCATGCTTGTGAGCTGGGGCGAGGCAGAGAAGGCCATGTCAGAAGCCAAGCTCCAGCCCCACTGACTAGTGCCAGAGGCCAGTGTGGCTGTTGGAACAGCGAAGCACATAAAAATGGGTTTACTCTTACCATAGTCTCAAAGATGTGTTTGGCTCCTATGATTGGCCAGGGTTATGACCCACTTTGCTTGGGTCGCCTGCCCTGCCCTGCCCTGCAGCCAGCTGTTGCATTAAGGAGAGCACTCACAGTCTCCTTTACCCTCTCCAAGTCCCCTCAGTCCGTTTGCATCTCCGAGAGGAGGAGCTGCCAACATCCCTGCATTACTTGGATCTGCAGCCCAGTCCACCATCTCCAGAATTTCATCACTACAGATGATGCCTCTGAGACCTGACGGGTCTGGTTTTGGTAAATAATTTTGGAAAATTCCCCACCCCTGTGGGGAATCTTCAGGGGGAGCCCCAGATGTGCTCTGCTAAGTGAGCCACTGGCTCAGCAGCCCTGAGACAGCCTCAAGGAAGATTTCCACCCGGTTCACGCGCTGAGCTCCGGCTCCTGCCAGTGCTTTGCTCCCTGGTGTGGACTCTATAACCCTGAGACCTCAGCAGGCCTTTGCAGCCGCGTTACCTACACAGATGACCGAGGTCAGAGAATTTAAAGGGCTGAGCCGGGGCTGCGGTGCACTACGTCATGGAGACAAGTAGATTTTTTTACCCAGGCAGGTTTTTCCTTTAGAACTTGCAGAATATATTCTGTTAAAACAAAAGGGTGAATTTGTGCGATCCCAGAGAGGGCACATTATATACACAGACAGCACTTCCTACCAAGGACCATCTGGGCTGAATTGTGCAGGTATTCTCTGGGCTCTGCTGTGCCTGAACTCTAGCAGGAAACTAGCCGTTCCATCCCGCCCAGCATGTGCAGCCCCAGCTGGCTCACCCCGGCCTGGGGCTGTGCACATTCCTTGGACTCAGTCCAGCGCTATTGATGCTCCCCGTCCTGGGAGGCCTGCCATCCCCACCACCCAGGCGCATGAGCACACATTTCCCCAGGGTCGGCTTCACTGGTTCAAATTTGCTCTCCTCTTCCTGAGCAGCAGAACAAGGCGCTTCTCTGAGCCCAACCCTCGAGGCTGCTGTGTCACGTGCCCTGGCAGTACCAGAGGAGACGCTGCGTTCGTGGCCTTGGGTCCTGGCAGTGCCCTGGGGAGGGGGGGTTGGGACAAGGCTTCTCTGTCCTAGATGCACTGTAAGGCCTGCACAGCAGTGGAAACGTCGGGTCGGCATGAGGGAGCTAGCTGACTACAAGAGGAGCACAGAGAAAAACACCATCCCTGGGCCACATCCTGCACATTTACCACAGGCCGACTGTTAATCCTTTCTGGACACCATTGCTTAAATCTGAGCGGCCCAGCTCTCAGCAACCCTGTCCCCCTTTTACAAAGGAGGAAGCGTATTTGTTGCTCTGACAGGTGCAGTGCAAGGCCTTTGACGTTGTCCTTAATATTACTCTGTTTCCTCATGCTAGATGGCAGGAACTGAGTCTAGAAGGGGGACATCAGAGTGTCCTCGTGCCAGGTTGAGGTAGGAGACTAGGGCAGGAAAGGCTTCCTGACATGAAGAAGGACTTGCCCCACCTCAGAAGGACCTTTACGTGTTGTGGTGGTTGAGGAAGAGCTTTGTGGGCGCGGAGAGCTGGTTGAGGTGAGGCGAGATGAAGGGGGCGTGTCCTGACCTTGAGTGGCAGGTGCAGTGAGAACGGTGTTGGCACTGGAAGGTGGAAAGTTACACTGAGGGCTGGAGGGTGACGCAGTCCCCACTGGCTGCTCTTGCAGAGGCCCAGGCCCATCCCTACCACCCACTCGGTGGCTCACAAGGATTTTAACTTCATCCCTGGGCGTCTTATGCCCTCTTCTGACCTCCACAGGCATTGCATGCACACAATGCACACACAGACACACACACACACACAGGCGTGTAGACAAAACACATAACTTGAAAAAAGTTTTGGTTTTGGTTTTTTGGATTGGTTTGGTTTCCTTTTTTTTGAGACAGGGTTTCTCTGTGTAGCTTTGGCTGTCCTGGACTCCCTTTGTAGACCAGGCTGGCCTCAAACTCACAGCGATCTGCCTGCCTCTGCCTCCCGAGTGCTGGGATTAAAGGCATGCGCCACCGCCACCCAGCCATGAAAATATTTTTTAACGTGTGGGGAAAGTTTCTTCCAGATGTTAAGGCAGGGCGTGCAACTTAGGTCTTAGTTTTGTCACTTGCCAGTTCCATCACTTCACCTTCCCAAGTCTTTCTTGTTGTTGTTTGTTTTTGTTTTTTGAGACAGAGTTTCTGTGTGGCATTGGCTGTCCTGACTTTGTAGACCAGGCTGGCCTCGAACTCACAGAGATCTGCCTGCTTCTGCCTCCCGAGTGCTGGGATTAAAGGCGCGTGCTACCATACCCGGCTCTCCTTTCCAGCTCTTACTTGTGTGTAGAAATAGTAAGATGATGAAGGTGAGGATGGACAGCAGCCCTGGTCATAGCACGTGCTCAGTAAGTGTCATCATCACTGCTGGCCTCACGGGGAGTGCTTGCAGTACTGCTTGCTCGGTTACTTGTGTGTGTGTGTGGGGGGGGGGGGTGCTGTGGTCATAAAGTGAGTTAGTGACGGATTCCCCGGCACTTTTACAGGTACTCTCCAGAGAGCAGAGAGCCTTGCAGGCCAGGCCCAGGTATTGTGAGTTGTGAGATTCCTTCCAAGAGCTACAGAGTTAAGTAGAATTAGAACTAATGTGAATCCCGGCCACAGAGTTAGGACCAAAGGTTCAGAGGAGCAAGTTTGCAAGTTTCTATGTCTCGTTCTGCGCTGTGACTGCAGGATGTAACCTTTTCTCTTGTTCCCTGTCTTCACCGGGTATGTGCTTGCTAGCACTGAGCGTGTCCCCGGTGCGTGCTCCCTCTCTCTTTTCTTTTGAGCTAAGATCTTGCTAAGGCTGCCCTTGAACTTACCTAGGAGCTCCTGTGGGCCTTGGATTTGAATAGGGATTATAGGCTGGCATCTTCAGGCCTGGCTGGCTGTAGGCTTCTGAGGTCTAATCCCATCCTGTTTCCTCCGCTGACTGGTTGGCTTATACCTTTACAATCTTTGTATGTTGTTGAAAAGGAAGAAAGCACAGTAAAATAGACTGCCACAGTACTAATAATAAATAGTAAAGACAGAGGACTAACCTTAAGCTGTGACTCTCACTTAGTTCCTAATAGCTGTGCTGAGTAGGAATGACTCTGAGTTCCCTTTACAGACAAAGGAGAGCAGAAGCTGGATAGAGTGGGGCACACAGGAAGCTGAGGCAGGAGGATTTAGCATTTGAGGCTCAGAGCTACCTAGTAAGACCCTGTCTCAAAGAAAAGAAAGATGTGGGATTTGGAGCTCACTTTTAACAGCACATACGCTAACATTGGAACAATATAGAGAAAATTAACATGAGTACTGTGCAATAATGATACTCAAATTCGTGAAGTATTCCATATTGTTTTTGTGTATTGTGTTAAAATACCCGAGCTGGGCCAGCAGACGGCTCAATTGGCAAAGGCGCTTGCCGGCGAGCCTGACACAGTAAGCTGGATCCTGGGACCCACATGGTGTGTGAGGGAAGTTGACACCTACAAATTATCTTCTGACCTCCATGAGTGTACTATGGGACACACACATACACACATACACACTAACCAATCTGGGCCTAGTGCTTCAGGCTTATTATAGCAGCTAGTTGGAATACTGAGGCAGGAGGATTGCCATTTCATTGCTTCTCTGGGTTACAGGATGAGTTCAGGGCTCGCCTGGGCCACTTTTGGTGAGCCCCTGGCTTAAATGCGAAGTAAAGAGAGGCCGCCGTTGTGGCTCAGCGGCACATTGCGGCCTTAGCACACGCGAAGCCACAGGCTCGGGCCACAGCTCTAGGAGTGGAGAGGAAGACAGCACTAAGACCTGGATTTGTCCAGGCAGAAAAGGGTATTCCAGCTGAAGCCTTGACTCACAGCCTCACCGTGGAGCGTGAGTGGGTACAGCCTGTAGGGAGCCCCAGGGAAGACGGGCTGCTCCAGCAGCACTGAGTCAGTGTCCAGTGAGAGGTGGGCGACCTAGGGAGGAAGCCGTCGCACTAAGCCCTTGGGTCCTGTAGTGAACTGGACAGAGGCTGCTGTGACTTGAGTGTGATTTAAGGAGATAACCCTACCTACTCAGATAGGACAGATTGGAGTGGTCACTCGGGGGAAGAGAAACCACTTTACAAAACTATAGCTACCGTTTACTGCATTTTTTATGGTAGGCCATATTCCATTCTTTTCAGCGTTCATTGGTCTGTTCTTTCATGTCGGAGATAACAGTGTAAGCCAGGGCAGCGTGGAGGTGAGCAGACAAGCCACCGAGCTCGGTCTGTCAGGCTTTACCTACTGGGCCGTCGCCCCAGGCCTACGTTACTTTTCTTATTAGCCCATTGAGTCTCAAACCAATACTGTGAATCAGGTGTTGTATGTATGTATTATTTTATTTTATTTTACTTTTAGGTTTACGAGACAAGATTTCTCTATATAACAGCCCTGGCTGTCCTGGACTCTCTTTGTAGACCAGGCTGGCCTCGAACTCACCTGCCTCTGCCTCCCAAGTGCTGGGATTAAAGGCATGCGCCACCACACCCGGCATAATTTTCTTTCAAGTGCAGATAGCTGTATTTGCAGAGGAGGTTCAAGGCCAGCCTGGGTTACATAGCAAGAGTCCGCCTCCAAAAGCAAAGAAATCAGGGTTCAATGACATTTAAGGTGACTTCTCTAAAATCAAACTGGTGAAGAATTGAGATCATCTTACGCCAGAGCTTTAACTTGTATTCCAGCACCTTCTCTGTTTAGCCAAGACACTGTTTGGTGGAGGAAGGGAATAGCGGTGATAGTGGTCGGCAGGTAGGTATATAGCAATGACAGGCCTTCACGTAGTAGGAGGACTGCCCATGACTGAGTAGGGCTCACTGCAGGCTTTGAGGACAGAAGTGATAGATCTAGGAAAAGCGACTTTAGAAGCAGGGAACATGTGCTTGGTCTCAGCTCTGTGGAGACAGGGTCAAGGGCGATAACTGAGTGAGGGAGAGACTAGAGCTGAGGGAGAGGCTGTGGGCCGTGGGGCTTGGGTAGTGTGCACTCACGCGCCTGCTGCTCCCTCTCTCCCTCTGCAGCCATCGTCAGCCAGTGGCAGCAGGAGTCCAAAGAGAAGGTGGTGTCCCTCCTGCTGTCTCACCTGCCCCTGCTCCAGCCAGGCAACACGGAGGCCAAGTCCGAGTACATGAGACTGCTGCAGAAGGTGCTGGCCTACTCCATTGAGAGCAATGCCTTCATCGAGGAGAGCCGCCAGCTCCTCTCCTATGCCCTCATCCACCCAGCCACCACACTGGAGGACCGCAACGCGCTAGCCCTCTGGCTGAGCCACCTGGAAGAGCGGCTGGCTAGTGGTTTCCGCACCCGGCCAGAGCCTGCCTACCATTCACGCCAGGGCTCAGATGAATGGGGGGGGCCTGCAGAGCTGGCCCCTGGAGAGGCAGGGCCAGGCTGGCAGGACAAGCTACCCCGGGAAAATGGACACGTACCCTTCCACCCATCCAGCTCAGTGCCGCCGGCCATCAACAGTATTGGGAGCAGTGCGAACACAGGTGAGGGCTGTCTTCTCTTGCTCTGTGGCCTTGGCAAGTCCCATCACTTGACTGGGCCTCAGTTTTATGAGGGAGGCCATACAGAGGTTGTGAACTGACCTTCTCAGAGCTGAATCTGACCTGTAGCTGTGTCTTAGGAACTCACATTTGAGGTGTTGTTATTGTTTGTTGTTTAATATTTACTCATGTGTTTATTTGTGATTTTTTTTGGAGACCGGGTTTCTCTGTGTAGCCCATCCACGATTGTCCTGGACTTGCCTTGTAGACCAGGCTGGCCATGAACTCAGGGCAACCATGCTGCATCTGCCTCCCTGAGTGCGAGTATTGCAGGCACTGTGCCCAGTGAGAAACACTGTCTTCAAAGAGACACACAAACAAACACAGAGAGTAGCAGGTGGTTGTGAGCCACTATGTGAATTCTGGGAACTGAACCCTAGTTGTCTGCAAGAGCAGCAAGTGCTCCTAACTACTGAGCCACCTCTGCAGTCCTCCCTGTCAGCATTTCCATAACCTGCCTGGCTGCTGAGGAATGGATGCCACTTCTGAGTTCTCTTCAGCTGACTCAGGACTTTTGTTCCTGGTCTTAGCTTCCAACACGAGAAATATGTCTGTAAAGTTGTACTGCAGAGCATCCGCTGTTACAGCTGAGCAGTAGTGCCGCGTGCGCTCAGCAGCACCGTTATGGATGCAGTGTCAGCCAGCCTCCCTGGAGACCGTTAGACCCAGGTCACAGATGAGGCCGCCACACAGAGAACAGTAGAAGAGCTGGCGAGGCCACCTCTGACCAGTGCTGTCCTGCTGACCAGCTAAGCCTCGAGACTTGATAAAACAGGAGTTGGTGTTGAGGTGTCTTTTTGAAATGTTAGCTGAGGTGAACAGTGTAAGGTGCTGTGGCTTTCCTAAGCCACCGTGAGTGACTTGACCTGATTGAAGGTGAGTGCTCAAAATTTAGCCTCAGGTACTTAGCCCTTTTCAGTGGGCACAGGTTAAAGTGGACCAAGGGTGATGAAGGATTCAGGGCATTTCCAGAGAACTTGAGCAACCCTAATTACTTTGGGTTTGTTTTCTGGTTCTGGAGTACCACACTTCTGTACCAGGTTTAGAGGCTATGTTAACATTGATTGTTCTGACTGGGAAATAGTATACGTGTTACTAGGAGCTATTCTGAGGACTTCAGAGCTGTAAACTCTAAAACGTGGCTTAGTCTTAGAAGTCATCTGCCCAAGATAATACCAGAATTAGATCCAGGTAGTCAGGCTCTGGGGCCTCTGCCTGAACGTGATCCACGCAGTGGCCACCCACACGCTCTGTGCCCCCTGCTCATAACCATAGTAGGCTTTTTGCTTCTGTCGGAAGAACTCAGAATCTTGATCATGCTAGATGAGTCTGTACCACTGAGCTGCCGCCCAAGCACCCCAGCATCTCTGGAGGACTGTGCTTTCACGGTGTTGCTTAGGGTTATGGACCGAAAGGGAGAAGAGACTGGGCCATTCCATGTAGAGGGCACAGCATGGCTGAAAGGCTGTGGTAACCAGTAGAGGATCAGAGCACAGCAGGCCTGTAGCTTCTGCGAGTCACCATATGGTGTGTGTTAGGCTAACTTATACCCATTGAGGTACAGACAGACAGGGTCCTGTCCAAGAGCACTGATTTTAGACGTGGTAGAGTTAGGATTTGAACTCGGATCTTAGCGTCACAGTCTGATCCTTTGAAGGGTAAAATGAAACTTTTGGATATTGGAGAGTTGCAGGAAGCAGGAAACCATTCAAATATTTTTGAGTGTGAAGCAAAGCTTGGCCTGGGAGGGCAGGCAGGGTGAGTCTGGTGCGCTGCCAAGGACAGACCAGGATTTCTTGGCGGGTGTGAGGCCATGAGTCTGCAGCAGGCATTCCTGTTTCTATAGTCCTCAGGCCGTAGCCAGCCACCACCCCAGCACAGGCTAAGCAGGGCTGCTCAGGACCTGCAGAGGCATTCTAGTCGGGGTAGTTCCCTGCCCTCAGCCTCATCAGCCCACTTCTTAACTAAGAAGGGAGGAAGGAGGTGACTAGGAGCACCAAGGCAGGTACCACGGCCTGTACTGAGGCCTCTCCAGCCCTGCGGCCCAGAGTGCCATCTTCTTTCAGGACGCCCACGTGGGGTAGAAGCCAGAGCCCACAGTGCCCAGACCCTGGGAACGAGCCCCAAGCAGAGGTCACTGCAGGACCCTGGGCAGTAGCAGAGCCTCACACTGCCTGCGTGCAGGGCCAGTCAGTACCCTCCTCCTTGAGTAAACCTCTGGCCAGGGGCATCAGTATTGTTTCAGATGGTCACAGAAGGTGCTCTGGGCCTGTACCAGGGTGGCCTCCTGCGTTGTATGTCACTGGGACACTAACAGGGACGTCAGCCTCACCATCGGAGCAAGGCCTGCACTCTGTGTTTTCTCTCTCCTCCTAGCCTCCTGTGGGACCTGGGGCAAGGAGGTTCAGCTTCCTGGGCCTTGTCCTCACCTAACCAGGCCTTGAGCTTTCTGTTTCTCTTGAGGCTGCCACCGGAACTTTGGGGTTCCCTCTGCTGATCTCACAGGGCCTTTTAGCACTGCTTTGTTCGTTATGAAACTCAATCGGAAGGCTTGTGTGTGTAGTACCCTGCCTCTAATGGTGAGGCAAGGCTGCTACCCTCCACAGGCTGAAGCAAGGCTGCTACCCTCCACAGGCTGAGGCAAGGTGCTACCCTCCACAGGCTGAGGCAAGGTGCTACCCTCCACAGGCTGAGGCAAGGTGCGACCCTGCACAGGCTGAGGCAAGGTACTACCCTGCACAGGCTGAGGCAAGGTACTACCCTGCACAGGCTGAGGCAAGGTGCTACCCTCCACAGGCTGAGGCAAGGTGCTACCCTCCACAGGCTGAGGCAAGGTGCTACCCTCCACAGGCTGAGGCAAGGTGCTACCCTCCACAGGCTGAGGCAAGGTGCTACCCTGCACAGGCTGAGGCAAGGTGCTACCCTGCACAGGCTGAGGCAAGGTGCTACCCTGCACAGGCTGAGGCAAGGTGCTACCCTCCACAGGCTGAGGCAAGGTGGGACCCTCCACAGGCTGAGACAAGGTGCTACCCTCCACAGGCTGAGGCAAGGTGCGACCCTCCACAGGCTGAGACAAGGTGCTACCCTGCACAGGCTGAGGCAGGGCTGCGACCCTCCACAGGCTGAGACAGCCGGCAGGAGAAGCTGCTTGAAGCAGTGATGGTCCAGGGGGTAGGCAGTTGCAAGGTCCAGCTGTTCAGAGGATACTGCCTTGTCTAGAGAGCCAACTTGGAGCCCTTTGCTTACCTCAGAGTGGACAGAGCGAAATGTCTTGCAAGAGGGTAGTGACTCAGTCCAGGAAAAAAATGGCCCTGTGAGGTGTTAGAGAAGTGACTCACTGGCTGCCCCAGCACCTGAGAGACTGGAGCCAGAGGGGTGTGAGCTCCAGGCCACCATAGCAGCACCTGCCTCAAGCTCTGTCCTCACCGTGAAAGTAGGAAGGGATTCAATGTACTTACGTGGCTCATTTGTAAGGACCAAGGAAGCAATTTCCTGGGCCATCCCCACCCTGAGGACAGGATCATGTCGTGCGAGGTCTCGGTTCCACGGTTCTTTTTCCTGGGTTGTGATTGGTGTTTATATTTAATGGCTGAGCCATCTCTCCAGCCCGTGATTGGTGTTTAAAGAAAGATGGGAGAGTAATTGGAGTGCATGCCTAGAGGGTATTGACAAGATGGAAGGCTTGGAGTCGGCCTCAGGAGGTGACAGGTAACTGAGGCCTGAGGCTGCCGGCTGCTAGGACTGGGGAGTTGAGACTGTGAGGCTGGTTCAGTGCTGAGTACTGACTGTCTCGTGTGCAGGAGGCCCTGGGTTCTTTCTGTCATCATAGGAAAAGGGATAGAATGTGGGATGTGGTGGCGCACACCTTTAATCCCAGCACTCGGGAGGCAGAGGCAGGTGGATCGCTGTGAGTTCGAGGCCAGCCTGGTCTACAGAGTGAGTCCAGGGTAGCCAAGGCTACACAGGGAGACCCTGTGAAAAAAAGAAAGAAAAAGGAAAGGGGGATAGAAAGAAAGTAAAAAAAAATAGAGCAAGTGCCAAAGTTCTTCGGTGTAAGTTCGAGTGTTCCAGGAACAAACATTTGGTGTTCAGAAACCAGGGTGGCCGCATGTGTCTGTGGTCCCCACACTTAGAGACAGAAGCCCAAGAGTCTGTCTCAGAAGAGCAGTGGGTGGTCCCGGAGAAGTGAGGACCAGAAGGGGCTTGAGCCAAGGACTGGGCTGTAGGAGTTAAGTGATCAGAGCTTTTAGCTGTGTAGCAGAGTTTGGATTTTGTTGTGACTGAAGGAAACCACCAGGATCTAAAAATGAGCCGGATTTGCACATGTGGAAGTGTCAGTGTATAATTGAATGTAGTGGCACATGCCTGTAATCCCAGCACACAGGAAGATCACAGAGTTGGAGGTCAGCCTGGCTACAAACTGAGACCCAATGTCTTAAAAACAAAAAACAAAACAAAACAAAAAAACCCACCTCTAAAAGCAGTCAGCATGGCTGCTATAAGGCAAGGGCCCTGGGCACGGCAAGGGTGAAGAGAAGAGTCTAGTCAGGCATGGGAATGATTCCAGTCACGCCTGCTGGGCTTGGATGATGCGGGGAAGTTCTGGGGTGGTGTGGTGAACAATTTCTATAGGCAGTTCCCTTGGGGCCTCTTGGTTCCTTCCCTTTGGAGGATTATGGGCCAGAGCAGGCCATGATTTATTTTATTTTATTTTATTTTATTTTATTTTAATACTCAGATCCTTCATCCTGACCTCTTCTTTTTCCTTCTCTGGTCAGGTCTCCCCTGCCAAATCCACCCTAGCCCACTGAAGCGCTCCATGTCACTCATCCCTACGAGCCCCCAGGCCCCTGGTGAGTGGCCGAGTCCAGAGGAGCTTGGGGCCCGGGCTGCTTTCACCACGCCCGACCACGCACCCCTCTCGCCACAGAGCAGTGTGGCCTCCTCTGGCAGTGAGCAGACGGAGGAGCAGGGCTCCAGCCGGAACACTTTCCAAGAGGATGGCAGCGGGATGAAAGGTGTGTCCAGAGGGCAGTGCCGGAAACCCTTGTTCAGGGCTTGGCATGGGCCCTGAGGACAGAAACTTGCCTGTAGCTGCCACCTCAGGGAGGGGACAGGTCCGAGGGCAGTAGATCCTCAGGGAGGGGACAGGTCTGAAGGCAATAGATAACCCTTGCCCTCACTGCTGCTGAGAGCGCGTATGATTGACAGATGAGGTAAATTATGGAGGCCAGCCTGGCAGCTGGGGGGGGGGCCAACCCCTCCCAACTCACTGCAGTTTCCAAGGCTGCTGGCGGCCCATGCCTGACCGCTGGTCACCAGCATCCGTGTCCTGACCTGCCCTCCCCTCCCTCCTGTTCCACAGATGTGCCCTCATGGCTCAAGAGCCTCCGCTTGCACAAGTACGCTGCGCTGTTTTCACAGATGAGCTATGAAGAGATGATGACCCTGACTGAGCAGCGCCTGGAGTCGCAGGTGAACCTGAGGGGCCAGCTGGGGGCGCTGGGCCAACAGCCGCCAGCCTGCTCTCTGCTGGGTCACCCCTGTGCACCTCACCTGTTGTCAGCCTCTTGTCTCCCTGTTGTCACAGAATGTCACCAAAGGTGCCCGGCACAAGATAGCCCTGAGCATCCAGAAGCTACGTGAGAGACAGAGCGTCCTCAAGTCCCTAGAGAAGGTGAGGACCTGGTTTCCCCGTCTCCAAGGCCCAGTGGCCCAGTGGTATTGGCAAGTGGGCCGCCTCATTGCTGCAGTCTGACCTCTGCTGGACCCTGCCCTGAGCAGCTGGGTTCCAGGTGCTCCCCTGCTGCTGCCTGCCAGGCTCCAGGCCTCCCTCCCTGCCTTGTCTCCATCTTCTGGCATCACCCTGACAGGTGTTTGGTGGTGGTGGTGCATTGCAGATGTATAGGGATCTTTCCAGCGACCTGCCCTCCCACGCAGTCCTGTCGCTTCCACTGATCTGCCTCCCCCTCCTTGCCTTGCTTCTTCCTCCTGGTTTTCCTCCTCCTTTGTTGTCTTCGTCCAGTTCTCTGCTTCTCCGTGTGGAACCTTGCATACCATGTGGGCTTCTCCAGCCTCATCTGACCACACAGGGTAGCCATTTTTTGTGCCACTCTGCAGTCTGTGCCTGACCTAGGTACGGTCTCCCTTGCAGGATGTGCTGGAAGGCGGCAATCTGCGCAACGCCCTGCAAGAACTGCAGCAGATCATCATCACCCCTATCAAGGCCTACAGTGTCCTTCAGGCCACTCCTACTGCCAAGGATGGGGGCCGGGGGGAGCCGCTGCTGCCAGGTGCTGAGCTTCCCCTCACCCACCCTGGATCAGACAAGGGCACTGAAGCCAAGGACCCTCCAGCTGCAGAGAACTATCCTCCTCCACCAGCTCCAGCCCCCTCCGATAGCAGTGAGCCAGCCCCAGCTCCCGTCGCCGACGGAGACATCCCCAGCCAGTTTACACGGGTGATGGGCAAAGGTGAGAGCAGCAGGCGGGCCCTGGCTCAGAACCCTGAAGCAGACCACCAGGGGAGCCCCAAGCACCAGCGTCAAGTCCACGTAGCGAAAGAGAAAGGTGCTGCTTTATTAAGGACCTAGAGGTCATGGCCTCCAGAGTAGCTGAGCCTGGGTGTGGCTAGGCCTCTTCCTGTAAGCCTGTCTGGGCTGGTGGTACTAGCTCTTGCCCTCGAAGCTGAGGAGTTGGGACTCACCCAACTGTACCCTCTGTGCCCACCATCTGGTCCTGGGGAGCTGCAGTGTGGCAGAGGGGTGTGTTGAGACTAAGCTCTGTCCTTTCCCGTGTTCCTCAGTGTGCACCCAGCTGCTGGTGTCCCGACCAGACGAGGAGAACATCACCAGTTACCTCCAGCTCATCGAAAAGTGCCTGACTCATGAGGTAGGACCTTTGCTAGGGCTTCTAAGAGGGAGAGAGGCTGTTCCACCGTCTCAGGGCCCACAGTGCGCCAGCCCCCGTTCTCCAGTTGCCTTTAAAGGCTTCCTAGCTTTGCCACCTCCTCCCTCCTCCTCCCTGCTCCTGTGCCAGTGTTTATTCAGCTTCCTCAAGTCACCTCACAAAACACTCCAGGGTCTCTTGCCTCTTGCTCTTCTTGCACTAGTGCCACTGTGTCCCCCTCTCTCCTAGCTAACCTGTAAGCATGGCCCTCTGTGTCCACATCTCCTCCCTCTCCCCAGGCTTTCACAGAGACACAGAAGAAGCGGCTGCTGTCCTGGAAGCAGCAAGTGCTGAAACTCCTGCGGACAGTCCCACGCAAAGCTGCCCTGGACATGCAGAACTACCGGCAGCAGAAGGGGTAGGTGGGCTCCTCCCCAGGCCGTGGAGTCGGCATGTGGGTGTCTAAAGGGTGAAGGTGTTCTGAAAGGGTCTCCCTGCTGTGCTCACGCAAGTCACCGGTACAGAGTTTCTAATCAACACGATGGACAGCTGAAAAAAGGTAAAACGCACGCCTTAATCCCAGCACTCGGAGGCAGAGGCAGGTGGATCACTGTGAGTTTGAATCTAGCCAGGGCTATTACACAAAGAAACCTTGTCTCGAAAAACCAAGAAAGGGAAAGAAAAGAAAGAAAAAAGGCAGGTGTGGTGGTGCACATCTTCAATTCTGGCTTGTGAGTGAGGATGGTGAGGGCTACACAGAGAAACCTGTCTCAAAGAGAAGTGGGGGTGGGGTGGGAGTCTAGTGGGACTTTAATCCCAGCAGAGGCAAATACATTTATTTCTGTGACTAGGGGGGTCGTAAGCTAGGATTCGTGGAAAAAGAGCTTGATCTGTGGAAAGGCACTGACATTGGATTCCCCTTGAGAAGAATTGAAGAAGAGCAGGCCTTGAGTCCAGAGAGGCTTTGTTAGCGGAGATGTCGTGGCCGTAGGCAGCCACGTCGGCCTTTGAAGGGAGGGAGGAGTGAGCTTTTCCTTTGAAGTCTGGCTCTTAACAGACTTCTCAGGGAGATGGGCAGCTTTAGGCCTCCTGATCCAGCTTACATGCCCCAGGCACAGAAGTAGGTACTAGGTAGAGCCATGAAATTGCTCTGCAGCTCTTAGAGGGAGGGCCGACGAGGGCACAGCACAGTTCTCTCAGCGTTTGTTTATGTGTGTGTGAGGAGACCCAGGCCGCAGAGGACAACTTCCAGGGGTTGGTTCTGTCCTTACACCATCTGGGCTCCAGGGGTTGAACTCAGGTCGTCTTGTTGGCAAACACCTTTACCTGCTGAGCCATCTTGTAGACGCACTGAATACTTTCATATCGGCTCTCGGTACCAGAGAGAAGTAGCTACAGGGAGTGTTGCCTGATTTCTGGAGTAGAGGGTCTGGTCCAGCATTTAACAGTACAGGGTACAAAGGCTGGGCCCCCTGGTGTTACAGGAAACTACTGTACATAAGGC
This sequence comes from Acomys minous, assembly GCF_964271855.1. NCBI lineage: Eukaryota > Metazoa > Chordata > Mammalia > Rodentia > Muridae > Acomys > Acomys minous. The sequence continues at coordinate 24,206,083 of NC_140502.1, read as the reverse complement.
CCAGGCCTCTGTCCCCAGCGCCACATGGGTGCTGAGGTGGCCAAAACCCAGCACATGTCTATCAAGTAGACCCTGCTGTTGTACCTTTGTCTCCTTAGCTGTATGCAGAAGGCTCTGAGGTCCCTTCTCACACTAAAGAAGTGACTTTGAAGAACTGCTTAGAGGGTACAACAAGGAAACCTTTCTGTGCCCCCCATATTCATCTTGGGTCAGGTGGAGACAGAAAGGCAGGGTGCAAGGACGTGGCAGGGAACCCTGGCTTGGAGCACGTTGGTGTCCTGTCTACCCACTGGACCTGTGGAAGGACAGGAGACACGGGCTTCTGCCCACGCTAATACCCTGTGCTCTGCTCTCTGACAGCTGGGCATTTGGCTCCAACTCTCTCCCCATAGCTGGCTCTGTGGGGATGGGTGTGGCCCGGCGGACCCAGCGGCAGTTCCCCATGCCTCCTCGGGCCCTCCCGCCTGGCAGGATGGGCCTCCTGAGCCCTTCAGGCATTGGGGGCGTCTCTCCTCGACATGCCCTCACCAGCCCCAGTCTTGGGGGTCAGGGCCGACAGGTGAGCTGGATGGTATGGACACCCTCGTGCTTCTGGGGCTGAGGTGGCAGTCCCTAGGGCGTGTGTTTGGCCTGGGCCTCCTCCACTCACCCTGACACTTTCTCCCCATGTCCTGTGTAGAACCTGTGGTTTGCCAATCCTGGAGGCAGCAACAGCATGCCAAGCCAGAGCCGCAGCTCTGTGCAGCGCACTCACTCGCTCCCAGTTCACTCATCACCCCAGGCTATTCTCATGTTCCCTCCAGGTGAGGTGCCCTGCTCCGCCCTCCTTAGTACACTTGTCCCCTCACCTGGGGCTCACGTCCACTAGCCCCTCTGGAGACGTGGCCGGTCTCTCCAGGCTGTGCACCGACTCACGTCTCCCTGTGTCTGTAGGGAGGGGTTCAGTGTCCATCAGTCTATAGGGCTTGACCCCCTCCCCTTCTGCCCTCCCCTCTCCCCTCCTCCCTTCGCCGTTCCTGTGCCGTGCTGTGTCAGTCACTGTGTCTTTACAGGTTCGCTTAACACACACACACATGGGGCTAGTCTGACAGGTCATGAGGGTTGTAACCTGTCCACACACCTCTGTTCTGTCAGAGGCTGGTGACCCCTGGAACCAATGGCTCTACCTCTTAATGAGGTTCTGTGGGGGAAAGGGTGGTGACAGTGGGCTCTCTCCTCCTCTCACGTCAGCCTGAGGTCAGAGGTCAAGAGAGTTGAGCGGCCAGTGGCCGATCTAAGCTATGCCAGCTCTGAGTCCCTGCTTGACTGGAGAAGGGAGAGAGGTTTCTGGCTGCGGTAGGCTGCTCTGAACAGGTCTTAGGTTTGCAGGTGACTTAAGTTCTTGCACTCAGAAACTGTGCCGGCCCTTCAGCCAGCGTTCCTGCGCTCGCTGGATGGAGCCTCCCTGATACTCACGGGATGGGTGCGCAAGTCTCTTCTCACCTCACCACGTACAAAACTTGTTTTTTAAGAGACATGGGTCTCCCTGGAACCTAACCTCAGCGTTGAGATGGGGGTGAAAATGAGGCTGGAGATGGGAGCCAGCAGCTCCGGTGGCCTGAGCTGAGGCAGAGTGCTTAGCAGGGTGGTACCTGAGCTCCTGTAAGTCCTTCTGGGAAGTGTCTTGGGGACAGGCTGTGTGGCTGCTGTCTGCTTTTGTGCCACCTGTTCAGCCTGCCTGGAAGAGCAAGTCCAAGTGGGCACAGGAACGGCTTTAGCTTAGCTTCTACCAAGCATAGAGGGTGAGCCATCAGTCAGCAGGAAGCTGCCCAGTGTCTGGGTCAGGGGCCCAGACAGCCCGAGGCAGCTTGGGAGTCCAAGTCTAAAATAATCAAAGCCTGTGTGTGGCCTCCAGGACCTCTCCCTCGGTTTCACATCACTTCCTCTGTCTGGAAAGTCTGGCCTTTTACGCATTGCCAGACCCTTACCTTGACCTTGCCTATCTCCCTGCCTGTTTTGTGACCCCCCCACCTCCAGGCCTTGTCTTCCACCCCTCTGTGTGCATGCTTTCCAAGCGCTCTACGCTGTCCCTTACCCTCTTCCCCCGCCCCCCAGGCCAGCAGTCCCCACCTCCCAGCCCTTGCCTGTTCCCGTTTGCGTGGTCCCCACCACCACCCCATTCTCTTCTTTCCCACTTAGACTGCCCGGTACCTGGGCCTGACCTGGAGATCAATCCCACCCTGGAGTCTCTGTGTCTCAGCATGACAGAACACGCCTTGGGTGGTGAGCATTTCCTCTTCCCCTGACCTAGCTCCCATCTACCCATCGTCTCCAGCTCTGAGCCCAGCAACTTGGAAACATTCTGAGGGTCCCAAGGGGAGGCCAGACTCCAGGGAGGGCCCGTCAGGGAGGCCTTTCCTCGGGCCTCCCACCATCTCCTGATCTTCCTCCCTTTCTTACCACAGATGGGACAGACAAAACTTCCACCATCTGACGGGACCCACAGCCCAGCGCACCCATAGGCTCCCCGGGCGGCGGGCGGGGCCGTCCCCCAGCAGGCTCCTCCTCGGCAGCGAGAGGGTGGCTGGCGCAGCTATACACTCTGATATTTTTCTACTCATCCTCTTAACTTTTGTTTAACATTGGCACACGCCTTGCTCACTCCCAGGCCCATGGAGGGATCTCGGCTGAGGCCGGGGGACAGAGAGGGCAGCCAGGGGCAAGGGGCAAGGACTGGCCAGACCGCCTGCCCCTTCCCTCCCAAATCCCCGACCGGCCCCACCCCACCCCTGCCTCCTCCAGACCACTGACACCTGTCCTTCCCCGAGAGAGCAGACTTCTCAGAAACAAACTGACCACCACCTTGTGCAGCCTGCCCTTCAGACACATGACAGTGGGGGAGCAAGCAGTGTGCACAGCCTGCTCCAGCAGTGTGTCACTGGAGAAGAGCCCCTGCCCCTCCCCCTCCCCCCTCCACCTCACTCCCCTTCCCCAGGACAGGCACCACCTCCCTCCCCTTCTTGCCCTGTTTATCAGAGGGTCTCTACAATTAATTTCTTAGGCCTATTTAAGATACATATTTATATAGTTCTTAACGGTTTTTCTCTGATCATTCCCTGTCATTTTTAGAATCCCCAGGCCTCTCTCTGAGCCAGGACAGTGGCAGGGGGAGCCTGAACTTTATGAGAGGAGAGGGCAGAGCCCCCTCTTCCAGACCCCTGCCCTCCCCCATCCCAGCCCCGGCTCCCAGATGCAGAGGTTGAAGGTGGGCAGCCCCCGGCCCACAGTGAGGTCAGGAAGTCTGTTGCCTTAATGTCCCCTTCCCCCACCAACACCCCCCTTCTCTGCTGCCCAGGTCTTTTGGCAAAAGACTTGTGGGTAGGAAGCGGAAAAAGGGGGTTGTTGGGTTTTTGTTTTCTTGCCGACCCCCTCCTTTCCGTCAGCCTTCCCCACCCCCATTATGTCGTGACCTCATGTAAGTGGAACACTATATCATAACCCAGAGGTGCAGCCCAGCCCGAGTCACAACCCTCCGCTACCCGTTCTTGATGAGGGCTGGTGCTGGGGCCCAGGTGGAGGGAGGGAATTTGGGGTTCAGGCTGTGGGGAAGCCAGGGTCCCCTATTCCAAACTCCTTTCCCCCTCAACCTACACCCTCATTGGGACATTCTCAAGCTTTTCACATGAAAAGGAAAAAATGTTATTTTTAGATACATTTTATGAATAACTTTTGTTATGAATATGGCTGGTAACCATTGTGTATGTTATTAAAGATACAAAATGTTGGGAAAAAACAAAAAAAAAAACCAAAAAAAAAAAAAAGAAAGAAAAAAGGAAAAAAAAAATTAAAAAACCACAGCCTTCCCTGCACTATCAGCCCATTCCCCCCAGACCTTGCCCCTGCCTCCTGGTCTGTGGACCTCCCCTGCTCTGAGCCCAGGGAGGGAAGAGAAGCCAGGAGGTAGTGGCCCTGGGGACCTGCCTGTGGTCCCCACCACCTCTCCCAGTGCCGGGCTGGGCGGGGTGTCAGGTGTATTTATGTACCTCTTGCACACTCATCAACCTATGCAAGTCCCACCCGGCCCTCCAGGTTTCTGTGCCTTTGCTCATCCCCTCTAACTCCCGGCTGCTCCGGCCCCTCCCGCTCGCTGTGGGAAGTGGGGTGAAAGGCCACCTTGTTAGAATAAGCAGGGTGTCCCTCTCACGGGACCCTCACCTCCACAAGCCGGTCTAGTCTAGTCTTGTTCACTTCCCACCAGGGTGACTGACCCTGCCTGGCACTGGAAGGTGATGAGGGACACCCTCCCCCCACCTGACAGCAGAGTGTAGGACGCAGGCGGCCCCACTCTGACAGGCAGGACCCTGACATTCCCACCCCACCCCCGGGCCCCTCCATGGTTTCACCCTACCCTACCCACTTCTGTCCCCAGCCCCACTGGCAGATCAGCTCTGAGTACCTGTACATTTTTCTCGCTGTTGGAGAAGACTTATTTGTTGGAGTTTCAATTGTTAATGGTCTGGGCTTATTTTGGAAAAAAAAAAAAACCAACAAAACCAAAAAGATTCTGAATTTTGTTATAATCCATTTCCTGGGAACTCCGTGGGGGCTTTCTTTTGTGTTCCAAGTGGAGATCCTTAAGCGCCTGGGGGAAGGGGATGGGCTGGGGGAGGGGAACAGAGGCTCTGAGAGGTGAAGTCAAGAGAAGTTAGGTTTATTAACAGCAAAGATTGAGGGGCTCTCGACACAGACAACTAGAAAAGTGCTTCCCTGCCCTAAGAATGGGACCTGCTGGCTCCGCTGGGAGGCCTTGAGGTCAGTCACTGTCGCTGTCCGCCTCACTGGAATCAGAAGCTGCAGCTTCACTGCCGTCCTCCTGAGCTGAGTGCTCACTCCCACTGGGGAAGGGGCTGGCACTCCTGCTGCGGCTCCGCTGGCCTCCATCACTGCCACTGTCCGAGTCATTGTCACTGCCCCTGTGGGCCTGCCCTCTGTCCTCAGCATCAGAATCAGCATCGTCTTCTGAATCAGCATCACTACCAAAAATCTCCTCTTTGTCCCGGGCAGCACGAGCTTCGTCTTCGCTGCTCTCATCCTCAGCACTGCCGCTCTTGTCACTTGCCTCATCTCTGTCGCCCTCCTCCCGGTCACTCTCGCTGCCAGAGTGCTCATCTTCGCTGCCTTCCTTCTCACTGCTGCTGCCCTTGTCACGCTCCTCTTCATCTGTGAGAAAGCAGGGCCTGGTGAGATCCCACTGCCTACCCTCCCAGGGCTCCCAGGGTGTGACTGGTTCCTTACCTGAGCCCCCAGCTTCTTTGTCTTCAGCCTCCATCTCCTCCTCTTCCTCTTCTTCCGGTTCGTGGTTTTCCAGCTGGGCCTTGCGTGCCTCCTGGAACCAGCAGATTAGGAAGATGATGGGAGGTGCCCGGTCCTCTGCCCCCACTGCCCCCACCCCACCCCCGCCGGGCGCCTTTAGCTCACCTGGGCTTCCAGCTCCTTCTCATTCATGTCACGGTGTTTGACAACAAGCAGGGCGTTGGTGCCTGACTGAACCCCAGCCTTGGCTCGGCGTTTACTAAGGCGGACCCTGCAGTGGACAGTTGCAGAAGGGGAAACTAAAGTTAGCCTCTGCTGGGATCAGTCTCAGTTGACACCTGGCTACCAGAACACAGAGGATTCTTACAATGTGTGTGAGAGGTGTTAATGTCTATGTACTGTGTGTGCAGTATCCTCAGAAGCCACAAGAGGGCATTAGATTTTCCTGGCACCTAGAATTAACAGCGGCTGTGTGAGCGCTGGGATCTGAACCGGTGTCCTCTGGAAGAGTAGCCAGTGTTCTTCACTGCTGAGCCATTCCCAAGACCCCTCACCCAAGTCAGAAACAAGAAAACGGCCAATTTTGGGCCTCTGGCTGTTCAGTAGGAAGCACAGTTGACTGAAGCTGGAATGTGATGCTCGCTTGGCGCTGTCACTCTGCTTGATTTCACTTTCCAGCCAGACAGCAGGAATGGCAGCCTGTCGCCTCTGTACTGAGCAGACACTCAAACCACAGGCACCAGGGCAGATTAGCCTTCTGCCCCCAGAGAACAGCTCTGAGGTGACACTTTGAAAGTTGAGTCAAGGGTTGGGGGAGGTGCCTCAGTTGGTAAAGTGCCATGGTGGAAGGAAAAAGCCCTTCCCCAAGTCCTGCTGACTTGTACAGGCATGCCATGCCACGCGCAGGTCTACACACGCATGCATGTGCACAAAGGAAGACAACTGACAGTGACCTCTGGCCTCCACATCTGTGTACACCCTGAGCACAAACTCATCACACACAAGAACTCCAACTGTTGAGACTAGGAATGCATCTTATAGCAGGCACTTGCCTTGCATGTGTGAGGGAAGCGGCTGGGTTTGGACCCTGCATTGTGTGGAGGTTCTCTTTCTGGTGTATGGTATTAGACCCCAAGGCAGGTCCCCGCCCACTTGCATAAGCGGCTCCTTGCTGCCTTCACAAGCGCAACAAATCCTTAGGCTCTGTGACCTGGGGTAGTTGTTGCACGGTCTCTAAGAAGGGGCCCACGCGGGAGGGAAGCAGCAGCGCTGCGCACCTGGTCTCCAGCTCGTTGTAGTAGACCCCGTCACCTTCTCGGAAGATGAAGAAGTAGTTCTCCTCGTAGCCCTTGCTGGCCTTGTTCTTCACGTTCCAGTTGTACTCCCGAGCGATCTTGTAGTCGTACCTGAGGAGGTGCGTGGTCAGCGCGTTTGTCCCCCAAGGAGCAAAGGAGACACACTTCAGAATTGCAGAACCTAGCCCTAGCCCACTCACACATCGTCTGGTGCGTAGTCCATTTCCTCCTCCTGGTCCCGCTTTCTTTTCTTCAGCGTCTCTTCTACAGGCAGGAAATAAGCCACAAACTGGTTCCCTTCCTCATCCATCATGCCCCTGATGGGGGGGGGGGGGAGAGAAGAGTAAAGGTCAGGCAAACAAAGCGCAGTATGACCAGTGTGACAACACATGCCTGTGAACTCAGCATTCCAGAGGGTGAGGCAAGGGGAATGGCAGCAGGCGGAGGTCAGCCTGCACAACAGGATCATGCTCCATCTCAAACCCACCCACGTTCAGGAGCGGCATGGAGGAGGGGTCCACAGAGAAAGCCAGAGCCCTGACCTGATCATAGCCTGAGACATCATCTCCAGTGCGGCCGCCCCGCCCGTGTCCTTGGGGGCTGGGTCTGAGTCAAAAATGACCTGAGCACAGGGGTTGATCCACATCTGGGGAATGGAAGACGTAACGTTAGTCTGGACTGGATAGGCACACGAGGCTGCCCCTGCCTCCCACAGAGCCTGACCTTGAAGTCTGGGAAGACAGGCATGACCTCCACTGGTGTCACCCGGGGCTTGCTGTAGTGCTGGGAGATCTAGTAGAACACAAAGGGTAAGAAAGAGGGGAGCCTGAGCCACACTTCTGCCTCTATCCCCACTCTTCCAGTTACCGATTTATGGGCGTCTTCAAAAGTCTTCTCAATGGCTGTGATCTGGCTGTCCCTGTCTTTGTAGATTTCTTCCTCTGTGAACTGCTGTTTCACAGAGACCCCAATCCTAGGCGTGGAGAGGAAGTCATTAAGGGACTCTTGGACGTCCCTAAAGTCTTGCCCCGTTGCCTTCCCACCGGCTGGTCACTTACTTGACCTCCGGCTTCTCATTAGAGATGCCATATCTGTTAAACTCAGTGGAGATGTACTCTGTCTTCCGCATCCACGGCACCACCTTGGCATGCTGCTGGGATCTGGAGAGGAAGGCCAGGCACCTCAGGGTCCTGTGCTTGGCAGCGCCCACCCAGTGCCATGTGGTACCGCCTCACCTCTTGGAGCTGGTGGGAGCCTGGATCTCTTCTTCCAAAAGCTTCTCATCGGCCGGATCCAGAAGAACTAGGGGGTGAGGGCAGGAGGGCATGAGGGATGCCCAGGCCTGGCCTTCGCGGCCTAGAGCAGACCCTCCCTGTCTCCCCACACACCATTGGGATCAATTCGGTAGGTGTCAGGGTTGATGAGATCGATGGTGACCCCCAGGTCTGGCTCAGTCAGGAGGTCATGTTTGTGCTGTTTCTCCAAGGAAGTTGCTTTGTACTGAACAAACCTAGGTGGGAAAACATGCCTGTTGTGGTTTTTTGATCCACCCTGGGCCAGCATCCACCCTTCCTAGCTTAGCTTCTATGGAGAGGAACTCAGCGTGCCGTGTTCCTGGTGTTGGCATCCTCTCAGTAAGGATGCTGCGTGCTGCTTTCTCTACTGGCATTACTGAACACTTCGAAGGAGGAAGACGTCATGAAAGGGGCATTTCTCCATCCTTGAGCTCGGTCTTACCTGTTCTGGTCGAAGGGGTAGGTGATGAACTTGGGGTCAAACGGGATGTCAGGAAGGCTATTACAGTATTTGACTCGGCAGACCACTCCAGACCTAGGAAAACATGGCTCAGAACTAGGTCTCACAGATCCTGAGATGACTTAGCAGTTAAGAGGGAGTTCTTATCCTGTAGAGGACCCAAGTTTGGCTTTGAGCACCCACAGCAGGCTCCTGACAACCACCTGTAACACTCAGGGTGATCTGACACCTGTGGCCTCTGTAGGTAGCTTCACAAATTTGCACATCTAATTATAAATAATAGAAATAGCTGAAGCTGGTGGCATCGGCCTTTAATCTCTGCACTTGGGAGGCAGGCAGATCACTGAGACTTTAGGCTAAGTCATCTAACGAGTTCCAGGCCAGTCCAGTCGGAAAGGGAGTGAAACTCTTGTATCAAATAATATGCCAGGCCTGTAATCCCAGCACTCAGGAGGATCTCTTTGAGTTCAAAGCGGCCTGGTCTAGAGAGAGAGGTCCAAGACAGCTAAGGCCATATAGAGAAACTCTGTCTTTGGGGGGAAAAATATATATATATATATATAACATATATATATAGTGCTGGGCAGTGGTGCAGGCCTTTAATCCCAGCCCTGTAGAGGCAGAGGCAGGAGGATCTCTGAGTTTGAGGCCGTCTGGTCTACAGAGGTCCAGAACAGCCAAGGCTACACAGAGAAACACTGTCCTGAAAAACGAAAATAACAAATTTAAACACAACGATAGCCTCAGGCTGACAAGGTGGCTGGGCGTGTGGTCATGGCTGTGGACCTGACTCAGGTCTATACCTACATGGTGGAAGACGTGGCTCTATAGCAAGTCCTGACTGCCACACAGCTGAGGTGACTGCACACACAATTCAAACCAAAAAACTAGGTCTCTGCCACTGGGCACGGGCATAGGCCTGCAGCCCACTACCCAGGAGGCTGCAGCACGAAGACGGCAAGTTTGAGCTCAGTCTGGGCCACTTCGTGAGACTCAAATGCACCAAAAGGGCCCCCACCGCCCCGATGCCTTCGCCTCCCACCCCTGCTGGGAAGCGGGGCGGCGCTCACCTCTCAGGCAGCGTCCGGTGGGAGTTGGGCCTGGCAGGGGGAGAAGAGAGACGGACGTCAGGGGTTTGACAGGTGAGTGGAGGAAGGCAGCGTCCCGGGATGTCGGGAGGAGCGGTGTTTGCGTGCAAGCCGCGGAGGAGGAGGGCGCTCCAGAAGCTTCGCTGAAGGGGGCCGGGGGCTGGGTCCCTCCCTCCCCGGGAGCCCCCAGGGCGAAACTCCGACACTGCACGGCCGGGGACCCCGGGTAGAGCGCGGCGCGACACCGCGGCCGGGCCTGATGGAGCCGGTGACATGGGGCCCCCTCGGCCTAGACCCCGGCTTGCAGCTCACGGCACACGCACAAGATAAAGGGCGGGCGGCAGAGCCCCACCTGTGGCCATCTTCCCGCTGGGCCTGCGTCTGGATGGTAGGCGCCATCGCGACCAGGCGACGGCGGGGCGGGCTGCGTCCTCGCTGGCCGCGGGCGGGCGGGCGCCGAGGGGCGTGCCGAGGCCCAGGACGGGCGGGATGGCGCGGCGCGGCGAGCTCGGGGTGGCCAAGCAGGAGCGCGGGCAGCGCCGGACACGGACCCGCAGCGACCGCTCCGACTGCCACCGAGACGCCTAAGACCAGACAGGTCGCTGCGGGCCGCAAGGCCTTCGGGGAAATAAATGCGGTCAGTCCCCCGCAGCGATTGGCGGGCTGAGGGCGACGGGGCGGGGCGTGCAGGCCGCGCCTCTGATTGGCTGAGAGACACCCCAGGCCTGGCCTCGGATTTGAGGCGGCAGAGGCGAACGCCATCCTCTCCTCCCATTGGCTGAGCCGCCTGGGAGGGCCCCGCCCACCGAAGAGGCCGAGGGGAAGCCGGGGCCGACGCGCTTGTGACGGACTTCCGGTGTGTCGGCGGAGGAAGATGGCTGCGCCCCAGCCGCAGACTTCGGCGGTGTCCTCGGCCGCGGGTGTGTCGGGTCCCGGCTCCGCGGGCGGCCCGGGTCCCCAGCAGCAGCCGCCACCGGGGCAACTGGTGGGTCCCGCCCCGAGCGGGCTCCTGCAGCAGCAGCAGCAGGACTTCGATCCCGTGCAGCGCTACAAGATGCTCATCCCGCAGCTGAAGGAGAGCCTGCAGGTGACGCCGCCCGCGGCGGGGAGCGGGCGGGCCCCGGGGAGGCGCGCCGGGGGCTGGGTGTAGAGAGGTCGCAGGCGGGGAAGGGAGAGCCGGTGCTCTGTGCGCTCCGACGCCAGCACCCGGATCTCTGCGTGCAGTGCGGGCTGAGTTCCAGGCCTGCCACGGCTGCAGGGTGAGACGCCGTGCAGAGACGGAGAAAATGAGAACGAATGAGCGAAGACGTTTAGCCGGGTGGTGGTGGCGCACGTCTTTAATCCCAGCCCTCGGGAGGCAGAGGCAGGCGGATCACTGTGAGTTCGAGGCCAGCCTGGACTACAAAGTGAGCCCAGGACAGCCAAGGATGATACACAGAGAGACCATGTCTCAAAAACAAAACAAAAAAAACAAAGTTTAGTGCAGAGGAGCAGCCTAGGCGTCATTTCTATCCAGGAAATTATTGGTGAGACTTGCAAAGGAGAGCAGCCCTCTGGGGGAAATACCGGGAGACGTTGCTATGGGGATGGCAGTGGGCTTTAGTCTGTATTGTCATGATGGGTCAGCTGAAAAGAAGGCCCGTGGTTCTCTTCCCCCGCCCCCTTGGTTTTTCGAGACAGGGTCTCTCTGTGTAGCCTTGGCTGTCCTGGACCCACTTTGTAGACCAGGCTGGCCTCGAACTCACAGCGATCCGCCTGCCTCTGCCTCCCGAGGGCTGGCATTAAAAGCGTGCGCCACCACCGCCCCGTGGTTCTCAGGGTAGAGCGTTGATCCTCCTTGCGATTCTTCTCTCCTGTCCCTTACTTTTCTCTCTCACTGTCTTTGTGAAACTAGACTTTGATGAAGGTTGCAGCCCAGAACCTGATTCAGAACACTAACATTGACAACGGACAGTGAGTGAATCCCCTCTTCCCCACGCCACAGCCCCACCTCAACCCGAGGAGCTCCTCACCTCCAAGCCCCGCCCCCTCACCTCCAGGCCCCGCCCTTCCCTCCAGGCCCCGGGCCTGGGCTTCATCTCAAGGTGGTCACTTGACTGGTTATATCGATGTTGGAAATCACTGCACACACGCTCTTCTCTCCCCGGCTGTAGGAAAAGCAGCGATGGGCCCATACAGCGCTTTGACAAGTGCCTAGAGGAATTTTACGCTCTCTGTGATCAGCTGGAACTCTGCTTGGTAAGGCACTCTCTAGATACCCTGTGACCAAGCTCTCCTTGGTTCCCACAGGAACATCTGTCAGAGAGGTGCTCTGAGATAGAATCAGGCAGTGGGCCAGGCTCTCCTGACGCTGGGTGTGTGTAGACCAGGCCGACCTCACCGTGACCCTTCTGAGTGTGCTCAGATCGCAGGCAGGCGCCACCATGGCCAGCTCTGAACCTTCAGTCAGTGGGTCCCTCAGCTGGCTGCGTCAGCTGATGCTGGGAGGTGCTGGCTGCCCTGCTTCCTACCCTCACGGCGCTTCTAGGTCAGTGGGCTCACAAACATAAGACCAAAGAGGGACAGCTCCGTGTGGTCACCGATGGCAGTCCTCTGGAGGAAGAGGGGGAGGGGGGTGGGGCCTGTGGAAGTCTGCAGGAGGGAGAGTGACTCACAGCAGGCTGCTCCTGCTGGACCATGGAATTCCACCTCACAGTCTGGCTGGAAGGGCAGCAGCGACGGGGCCTGAGGGAGGCCACAGGCACCTGTGGTCTGTCGCCAGGGACAGGTGTGACCTTGTGGCTCTAACTGGCTGATTGGGAGTAGGAGACTGGAGTGGGCAGGCAGAGAAGCAAACACGGTGGAGCATAAGCTGGGGCCGTAGACGATGTGGGGAGCAGTGCTGAGGACATAATGTAGTTGGAGAGTGTTTGCTACACAAGCAGCAAGTCCCCAAGTTCAGTTCCCATCGCCCACATAAAAAGCTGGGTGTGGCAGCACATGCCTGTAATCTAAGTTCTGGGAGATGAAGGTAAGTGGATCTTTGAGGCTCAGTCGCTGGCTAGTCCAGCCAGTAGGACCAGCTCCAGGCCGCAGGAACAACATGTGAGGTTGGCCTTTGCCTGTGCAGCCTCAGGCACTCTTCCGTGCACGCCCCCCTACACACACACATCCCCTTAAGCGACCAAGCCTGCTGGTATTTTCCCAGCTGCTATTTGCCTAAGAGGCTGAAACAGGAAGGGCAAAGTTCTGGGTGACCAGGTCAGATCTTCCTTTAAAAGGTTTTTTTTTTTTTAAAAAAGAGCTGGGCGTGGTGGTTCCTGTCTGTAATCCCAACTTGAGAGGCTGATGCGGGCGGACTGCCATAAATTCAGGCTAGCCTGTTTGGGGAAAGAGAAGAGTGCAAGGACTGGTGACTGAGGGAGAGCTTACCTGACGCAGGTACGGCTGGGGAGCCGTCCCAGTACCACACTCACACAGTCCGATCCGCTGAGGTGACGGAGGAATTCAAGTGAGGAGTAGCCGGGATCCAGTCTCTGTTTTAGGAAGCGAGGGGCGTGTTGAGACTGGAGGTGGGGGCCCAGGGGCGCAGCTGCAGAGGAGCTATGAGGAAGGGGTCGGGGCCATGGAGGCTTCGCCAGGCTGCGGGGGAAGCAGTTCCGGGGGGGTAGGGGGCACAGGGCTATGGTTGGAATTAGGAAGGGGCTTAGATGATTTCTCTGGGGGCTGGAGAGGTGACTCCGTGGTTAAGAGCACTGGCTGCAATTCTAGGGGAATCTGGGAGGCACCTACACATACTACATGGATGCTTACAAAGCATTCATATGTTTAAAAAAGAAAAAATATGATTTCTCTGGAGCCAATGAAGAAACGTGTGTTCACCCTTGAAATGAGGACACAGGAACTGAAGCTCGTAAGGTTCAAAGTTCGCACGGTGGGGTGAGCTCCTTAGCCACACAGGGAGTGCGGACAAACAGCTGCACCACTGAAGTCTCAACTCTTGTCACCAAGATTCAGTCTTACTTTTTCATAAGCTGTCTGTCAGGAGGCAGAGGCAGGCGGATCACTGTGAGTTTGAGGCCACCCTGGTCTATAGAGTCTAGAACAGCCAAGGCTACACAGAGAAACGCCCTGTCTTGGGGGGAAAAAGCTGTCTGAACTCACTATGTAGCCAAGGATGCCTGGACTTCCTGATCCACCCCCAGTCACTGGGAGTACCAGCATGGAGCCTAACGCTCGCCTCTTATCAGTATTCTGCGGGCCTCAGCAAGCACTGTCCAGCCCTGGGAAGGACCGTGTTTTGCTGCAGTCTGGCACACAGAGCAGCTGAATGGAGTTTTGTTGCAAGGTGGACTTTTTGACTGGGTTAGGAGGACAACTCCTACCGAGGGACTCAGCTCCGAGACAAGGGCCCACAGGAAGCAGCAGCAGTGTGGGGAGGGGCCTGAGCACTGGGCAGAGTGGCAGCCTCCGAAGGAAGACAGCCACCAGGTGCTGGTGCACAAGGAAGTGAAGGCCAAGCTTGGTGTTTAGGATGGGCAGCAACGGCTGATGCTCACAAGCTAATGCTTAACACAGTATATCGCCGGCCAGGAGTACATCACACGCACTGGGAGGCAGAGGCAGGAGGACCGCTGTGAGTTTGAGGCCAGCCTGGTCTACAGAGTGAGTCCAGGACAGCCAAGGCTACACAGAGAGACCCTGTCTTGCAGGTGGTTACCCTTGGGGGCATGGCATTACACTTGGTGATTTCTAAAACTGCTGCATCTTATGGTGGGCTGGGATTGTGCCCACGCAGAGGTCAGAGGGCGCCTTGCAGTGGTTGATCTTTGCCTATGCTACATGAGCCCTGGGGAAATGGAGCCCAGGCCTCAGGCTTGGCAGCGAGCACCTGTGCCCAAAGGGCTGTCCGTGCCCAGCCCAGTGTGCGCCCGCGTGACCCCAGCTCTCGGGAGGGTGAAGAGCTTGAGGACAGCCTTGTCCGCACAGGAAGTCGGCCGCAAACAGCGGCACGCACCATTAAGAACTGAGCCCCGTGGCCGTGTATGCTGGATGATCCAGCAAGAGGCTGGCAAAGCCAGACTATAACCTGGGGTGCGGGTGGGCAGTTTGCAGGCCCCTGGAAGTGATGCTGTTGCTGTTCTCTTGCCTTCCCACAGCGCCTGGCCCACGAGTGCCTCTCGCAGAGCTGTGACAGCGCCAAGCACTCTCCAACACTGGTACCGACGGCCACCAAGCCAGATGCAGTGCAGCCAGACAGCCTGCCCTACCCGCAGTACCTGGCTGTCATCAAAGCCCAGATTGCCTGTGCCAAAGACATTCACACTGCTCTGCTGGACTGTGCCAACAAGGTCACTGGCAAGACCACTGCACCCTCGGCTGGCCCTGGGGGCAGCCTCTGAGGTTTCTGTGGGGGTGGGGGCAGAAATAGAAAGTATGCTCTAAGGCAAAGCAGGTGGTTCCGGTTTGTGATTTGTTGGCCTTGCCGCAGCAGTGTGGCTGAGACCAGCAGGGGGCAGCAGAGCCTTGCGGGCCTCGCGCTGGCTGCGGCCACTCACTCTGCTTCCGCCCTGAGTGGGCTGGGCCTTGATGGCCTCTGTTCTAGCGACTTCACTTCCTACCTGGCCCTGGCAGTGGCACTGACTGGGCCCTTTACACCCTCCTCAGTATGGCCCAGTGTGCAGGCTACCCACCTTCCCCCCAATCTTCCAACCCTACCTCTCCACCAGTCCCCCTGGCTGCAGCTTTCTTCCTGAGATAGGGTCTCATTATGTAGCCTTGGGATCCTGTGTACATAAGGGGAACCAGAATGCCTCGGGCTACAGAAATGGACTTCCTGGCCCAGAAAAGGGGAAATGTAGGAATGTGGGCCCTGACCTCAGCACACACGACCGAGGCGCACTTTGAGCCCTCACTCAACCCTGCTACGTCAGCAGCCCTGTCTAGCAGGGGCCATTGGGCGGTGTGTGCGGAGGCCTGGTCGGCGACTCCTGCCTGTCTATACTTTTAGCCCCAAAGCAGAAGTGAAAAGGCCCCAGCAGCAATGAATCATAGGTTTTGGGGAAGAACGCAGCTCCTCCGGGAAGCAGGCCCTGGGGAGGGGGCTCCAGGGGAGGAGGGAGGGCCCCATAAGCACCCCACTTTGCCAAGGACTTTGGGAAGCTCAGCCGCAGCCCACAGGCCTGGACAAGTGCTACATGGAACTGCCAACCGTGGCCAGCTGTCTGTGTGAAAGGCTAGGCTAACAGACTGGTTAGGGAAGTGCCCCACCCAGAACCTCTGTGCCCTGGTTCCCATGCCCCAACCAGTGGCCTCATGGACTGGACCTTGTGTCTGCAAAAGTGTCTGCGCGTGGGGGTCTCCGATTTGCCCCACGCTGGAGAAGCTGGAAAGCCATCAAAAGAAGAGTGTGCACACCACCAGGCACCCCCTCCCTGCCTGCCCTCAGTGCCTGCTGCGAAGCAAAGCCTGCGCTCCACCCATGTTTTCAACTTCCCAGGTCGCTGGGTAGAAGTCCTTACCTAAAGTCACCAATTGTGAGCCTAATGGTTTTGTTTCTGTGGGTCTGCCCCCTGCCCTGTCCCATCCCGAGACAGGCTCTTTCTGTGTAGCCTTGGCTGTCCTGGACTTACTCTGTAGACCAGGTTGGCCTTGAACTCACAGTGATCCACCTGCCTCTGCCTCCCGAGGGCTGGGATTAAAAGCGTGCGCCCACGCTGGGCTGGCTTTCTTTTTGATGTAGGGTCTCATTATGTAATAAGCCCAAGCTGGTCTTGAACTTGGGACCCTCCCGCTTTAGGCTCCCAACGCCTAGGATTACAGGGCTGCACCACTCTGGGCTTTAGCTACACTTACAAAATACTTTGATGTCTCCAGACAGAGGCAAGAAAACTGCAAATTCAAAACCACCCTGAGCTCCATAGTAAGACTTCATCTCAACCAAAAGAAAAAAGCTCAGCCTTCAACAACACCTACACTCCATATGACTAGAAACTGGAACTGTATCCCAGGGTGGTGTGGCAAGCTGGTCACCTGGTCCTTTGTTTCTAGAAACGGTTCAGGAAATTGGTGATCTTGCATACAACTGAGAACACGAGCTCCCTGTTGCAGGTGACCACGGCAGTCTCCAGCCCGGGGCCCACCATATATTGGCTGGGACATGGCAATCTGGTACCAGACTGGCACAGCTGGCCCTACAGGGAGATGTCAGCATACCACATGCAGGGAGGCGTGGCGCCCAAGACACAAGGCCTACCTACTTAAAACCACGCTCCGGGTGACAGCGGACCATGGGGTAACAGGTGTGTTTTCCGCAAGCCCATACTATAGAAGATGGACACCAAGTTACAGTCATTCAAAGACTATGGCAGCAGCCAGGTGTGGCAGCGCAGGCCTGTAATCCCAGCACTGTGAGAGGCAGAGGTGGGTCTCCCCTACAAAGTCAAGTCAGGATAGCCGCAAAGAAGCCTTGTCTCAGCAAAAACAAACAAAAAGGCAGCTTTTTTGAGCTGAAGATCCCTAGAGATGAGCAGAGTGTAACCTGGGACATAAGCCTGTAATTCCAGCATACGGCTGGACCAATGCAAGATCAGACGGCTACATAGTGAGATCCTGCCTCCAGAGAGAAAAGGAGATGGGTGTCTGGGCCATTGAGGTGGCTCAGTAGGTGACCACACTTGCTACCAAGCCAGGTGACCTAAGTCCAGTCCCTGAGGCATGCATATGGAAGAAGAGAGCTGACTCATGTAAGTTGTCCTCTGACCTACCACACACATTTTAAATAGGTGTTTGGTGGCCCTACACTCCTAATATTAGTGTTTGAGAGCCTGAGGCAGGAGGATGGTTTGAGATCAGCCTGGGCAAAAAAATAAGCTGACTTGTCAAACCTTGTTAGGCAGACGGCAGGTTAGGTGACGGCAGATTTAAAAGAGAAAGAGTCTGGTCTTCTGGGTCCCTCCAGCAAAAGTGAGGGATCCGCAGAGCACGGACCTCTGTCAGGAAGGGTGAAGGGGCCTGGGTAACGTTGGGGGGGGGGGGAGGAGGGGAGCCTGGATGGAGCAGGAAGGGCCTTGCTGAGGTCTGTGCAAAACCCTACACCAAGAAAGAGTGCTTGAAATGAAAAACCACAGAGCCAGCCAAAATGGCGCATGCCTGTGATCTCAGCACCTGAGAGGCAGGAGTAGGGGGGTTGCTGCGAGTTCTAGGTCAGCTTGCTTCATATTATCAACAGGCTGGGGGGGGGAGGCGGAAACCTAGCGTGGCGTGGTGGTACACATCCTTAATCCCAGCACTCGGGAGGCAGAGGCAGGCAGATCTCTGTGAGTTCGAGGCCAGCCTGGTCTACAAACCGAATCCAGGACAGCCAAGGATACACAGAGAGACCCTGTCTTGAACAAATAAAATCAGGGCTGGAGCGATGGCTCAGAGGTTAAGAGCACTGGCTGCTCTCCCAGAGGTCCTGAGTTCAGTTCCCAGCAACCACATGGTGGCTCACAACCATCTATAGTGAGATCTGGCGCCCTCTTCTGGCCTGTGACTGTATATACAGGCAGAGCACTGTATACATAATAAATAAATAAATCTACAAAACAAAACTACTGTGGGCATACTGTTAGGATTCTGCCTACCTGTGATGTCATTGCCTACCTGCCATGGGGTTGTGGCCCTGCCCAAGGCTATATAAAAGGACAGACCCACCTCGCCCCTCCCTCTCCCATTCCTACACCCCCATACCCCTTCCCTCCCGACGCTCACTTAATAAACTTGATGTAATCTGTTGCCTGACATCTTATTTCTTGGTATCTTATTTCTCATTCTACTTTATTTTTTTAAATCATAAAACACATGCCTCACACCCAGCAGAGGATCAGCACACTGGCAGTCTCCCCCGCCGCCCCCGCTCCATGAACAAGCACCACAAACACTAGAGCAGCCGTCTAACACGAGACTACCCAGCCCTGTAACCACCACTTAGCCCGCTATCTCTCGCCCCATCAAGACTTTGCCCATCGCAGGCTGACTCAGCCCTGTGGCAGAGCAGCCTCGTTCGCCGGGTAAGAGATAAGATCGGCTGCGACACTCAGCATCTAGGTGCGGGTGTGCGCACGTCTGTTGGGCCCACAGAGGCAGGCCACGCGAGCGCAACACAGGCAGCTCGCCCCATCACGCGCCCGCCCGCCCGCCCGCCGCTACGTCACGCACCAAAGTTCACTGGTTTCACTGCCTTGTGACTGATCCACAGAGGAACTATGTCCACACAACACTGTCAGCAACGGGCAACCTCCAGGACAGCCACAAACAAGGACACAGGCCCACGGACACTATTCCTACACACGGTGGCACAACGGCGCGGCGTGAGCCACAGCCCACACGCTCAACTTCATGGTCCTGTGTGCACAACCCCGTCACCCAGGCACCTGCTAGTAAATGGCAGCGCACTTAGTCACCCCCAGACCCCACGGTGGCTCAGTTCCACACACAGGTGGGTGGCGGTGGGGTGGGAGTGACAGTTCCCACGCAGCCCCTGGCAGCACGCGCGGAGTAGCAGTCAGAGGCGCGGACAGGTGGCTTCACGTTTATTTACTGGACTCTGTCCTATGGGGGACCCCCAAACGCGGGTCACAGGCGCGTCCCCCGCACCCGTGTGTCCCCAACTACATACCTAGGAGCTTTGGGACTGCCCCCCCCCTCAACCACATGCCGATCCGGTCGGCATGCTACAGGTGGCAACACTGTCAGTCGGCAACACCCCGCCTAGACCACAATCAGGACGGGCACACGTGCCGCGTGTACACCGGCCCCAGCCCGCCCACCGGCTCTCACACCCCCGTGTTTCCCGTCCCTGCTTGTTTTTCTGGAAACTCAGCTCTGAGTTCACCTCCCCCGCCGCCGCCACCCCTCCTCCCCGAGGCCGGAAGTGCTCTGCTATATTTTTAGCTTCTCTGGTTTCCGCCCCTTTTCGCTACCCCAGCCCCCCACACCAACCCCCAGCCCTGCCCTGCCTTGCCCTGCGCGCGCGGGACGTGGCTGCGGACCCGGTGGGGACCCTGGCCATCCCCCCCCCCTCTCCCAACCCGTCATTCCAGAGGGGATTCCCGGCCACTGTCTGCGCCGCGGATTTTCCCCGCTGGCTACGTGGGGAGCAAGGAGGAGTCGGGCCATGAACTTCCTCCTGGGATTAGGGCGTTTATGGGGTGGGGGTGAGAGGCCGAGGGGGGGGGCTGGATAGTACCCCGGACTCCTAGGTCCAGAGGACAGGGGGCTGGAGCCTGGATCTCGGGGTCGGGGTGGGGATTGACACTTGGTTGGAACCCCAGGTCTGAGGGACGAGGGCCGCGAGTCTAGGGGAGAATAAGTGGGGCCCGGACTCCTGGTTCTGAAGGAGGTAATCTGTGCGTCTGGACCCCAGGACAGGTTAAGGGAGCAGGGGTTGAGGGCCAAGGCACCTGCATGCGGGGCAGGAAAAAGGGCTGAGCACTTGGCCTCCTAGTCCAGATTAACGACGTCTTGAAGTCTTGATTTTCCCGAGGGGTCATGCTTAGCACCCCTCTCCTCACCCCAGCATCCTTTGGAAGGCAGCGGAGACCCAGGCGGCCGGGCTTTAGTCCCAGTGACTCAGCAGATAGAGGAGGGGGGCCAGGCTGAGTCAGGGATGGCCAAAAGCTCCCAGTTCTCCAGGGAATCGAAACTGGAATTACTCCCCCAGGATCCAGTCCTAGCTGGCCCCCGAAAACCCCGGCATGCCCCACCCAACCCCTCGCTTGCTTTCTGCGCTTGGTCCAAAAAATTGCCTGGCTCAGGGATTTGTAAACTGGGCGGGAGGAAAGTTTTTTTTTCTTTTTTTTTTTTTCAGGGCCGGGGTTGTTGGGGGGGGGGCGCCTCCTTCCCTTCTTTGCCCGTTGTCCTCGAGACTGTTTACAACAGACTGAATCCCTGGTTACAGGAGAGGAACCCAGGGCGCCCTCGTCACAGCTTCCAGGAAGCCCCCCTCCCCCGCCCTAAGCGAGTGAGTCACAGGCGAGCGGGAGACCGCAACCGTGCCACAGCAGCCTCCGGGCCCGCCCAGCTCACGGGACCAGCCCAGGAAGGCCCCTAGGCCCCAGAAAGCGCCGCACCAGGGATTCCCCCCCCCTACACACCCCCTGCTCGGATGAGGCAAGCCAGTGAGGAGAAGCCTGGCAGAATCTCCCACACCTCAGTCCAAGTGCGCAACGCACCGGGCAAGAACTTCCCAGCATTGTAATTACACTCCTGGCAATGATAACTCCCCTACACAAACACACGTCTTCACCGGCGATGTCCTTGAAATAACACTTTTTGACTAGGGGTGTGGCGGCCATGCTTGTATTCCTAACACTGCTTGGGTGGTGAGGGCGGGGGCAGAATCCGCGAGTTCTAGACCAGCCAGGAGCCCTGGCTGAAAAACAAAAAAAACTGTACAGATCCCGTGGAGAACAATTAAAGACGGCTTGCCTTACCAGAGACCCACTAATGGTAAAGGTGGCCCTTTTTACTTATTTCCCCCCACCTCCCCAGTAGTGGCGAGTTTTCCATCCAAATAAAAGGCACAAGCTATTCCAACCTTTCTGAGTTTTGGGAAGTGAAGTCCCTTAATAATTTAAAGTGCAGCTTAGTTGAAGGGGCCCCTCCTGCCTTCCAGTCCTGGGTGTTGGAAGGGCGGGCGCTTCTGAGCTTCAGAGAGGCAGAGGGCTGGGGTACTCCTTCCTGGGCCAACTGTGTCTTAAACAGGTTCTGGGCCCAGAGGTTTCAGGGTTTTCATTTTTGTTTGGTTTGGTTTGGTTCGGATTTTGGTTTTTTGAGACAGGGTCTCTCTGTGTAGCCTTGGCTGTCCTGGACTTGCTTTGTAGACCAGGCTGGCCTCGAACTCACAGCGACCCGCCTGCCTCTGCCTCCCGAGTGCTGGGATTACAGGCTGGTTTTAGCTTTTATTTCACCTTCCCTTCTTTCTGTAACCTGCTTCCTTACCTAAGTCTGTCTCCCAGCTCCCTACCAAGTGCTCACTCTGGCACTGCCTCCTCCCCCACCTTAGTGGTTTCTCTCTCTAGAAATAGAACCTGGGACCCAATCGATAGATCGATCAATCGCCTGAGCCTGGCATCGAACACCGGACCCCATCTCCTCCACCTCTGAATGCGAGGATCCCAGCCATACGCCACTGTCTTGGTTTTCTGTTGTTGTTGGTTGGTTTTGATTTTTCTGGTCTCTCTGTGTGTAGCCCTGGCTGTCCTGGAACTCTCTCAGTAGACCAGGCTGGCCTCGAACTTACAGAGATCCGCCTGCCTCTGCCTCCCGAGTGCTGGGATTACATAAAGGCTTGCCCCACCACCTTTTTACTTTGACAAGGGTCTCACTAAGTTACCCAGGCTGCCCTAGAACTAACTTACTGTATAGTCCAGCCAGACCTTGAATTTACCCAGTCTCCTGCCTCAGCTAGTGGCTGGAATTACAGTACTAAACCAGTGGGCCTGGCTTGTGTATGTCTCTCACTGTGTCTCTTTGTTTTTCTCTCGGCTTCCAGCCATCTCTGTCTCTTCCAGCTTGTCTCTCCCCGCCTCCGTCTGACACACACACACACACACACACACACACACACACACACACGCCCTTGTCACCTGTCCCTCCCCTCCCCACCCCCTCAACTGCCTTCAACCTTTGAAAACTACTCAGACGCCCGGCTCCCATCACCGCCGGGCAGTCATACACAGCCACCGCCACCGCCCGAGAGGGGCCGGGGCTGTCCGCCAGCCAAGCCCAGGCGCATTCTGCATGCTAACCAACCAGCAGATGGGCGGAAGGGGCCTAGTACTAGGCCGGCCGGGCTACCGCCGCGGGGGCGCGTCCGGGAAGCTCCCTTAGCCACGCCCCAAGGCCGCCCCAAGGCTGTCCTATAAAAGGCGAACGCTCTTGCTGCGGGGACACAGCCTGATCTCTGCGACCCGACAGTCGGTCTCGTTTCTCCATGGCCTTTCGCGCCACCATGGACCTCTCTGCCATCTACGAGGTGAGTGCTGATTAGACGGCACCCCCGGGTCCCCGACGCCCCAATCTTAGGCTCGGAATGCCCGCCTTCCTTCTCAGACCAGCCCTGACTGG
Organism: Acomys minous; assembly: GCF_964271855.1. Lineage (NCBI taxonomy): Eukaryota > Metazoa > Chordata > Mammalia > Rodentia > Muridae > Acomys > Acomys minous. Next base: position 24,183,561 of record NC_140502.1, on the reverse strand, counting down.
CTGGAAGTGTGTGTGAGTGAGTGAGTGAGTGTGTGTGTGTGTGTGTGTGTGTGTGTGTGTGTGTGTGTAAGAGAGAGAGCGAGCGCGAGCGCCCCGCGCCCCGGCCCACGTACCCACGGGCCCCTGGGGACAGAAAGCGGGGCACACTGCTGTCACTCGCGTGGGGCGGAAGCAACCGCACACCTGTCTGGTCCCTTCGGGGGACCACGGCGCGGTGTGACGCCCCATCGAGTGTGTAGGGTCGAGGGAGACTTGACTCGGTCGGACTTCTAGAGAGATCTGGCCTCCCGGGTCGGCTTTGGCCGGCTCCTCCAAGTTGTGAAACTAGAGCGCCCGATGGGCGGTCATATCCGGGGAGGTCTAGAGGCCCCAAACTGGGGAACAGAGGTGTGCTTTGGTTTGGGGGTTCCCCCTCTCGATATGTCGGGGACCGGGGCGGGGGGGGGGGGGAGATGGATACGGGGCTTCCTAGATCTTTCTGGATTAGTTTTGAGTCGTGTGGAAACACTCAGATCTCCAATAACCAGGTTTCTTCTACCCCCGGCCCCTGCCCCCCCCCACCAGGAGTTTGTGTGAGCCGGGTGGGGCTCCCGGCCCCGAGAAACCCACAAACCGGAATGGCAAGCTCGTGAAGTGTTTTTACAACTGGGGCGGGGCATGGTCACCTTACCTTTTCTGGTTGGCCTAACCGAACCTTATTCCTCCTTGACAGAGCCTCCTGTCGCTGAGCCCTGACCTGTCATCCGACCACGGAGGAACCGAGTCCTCCTCGGGACTTTGGAACATAAACTCTGACTCCATCCCATCGGGGGTCACCTCTCGCCTGACGGGCCGCTCCACCAGCCTGGTGGAGGGCCGAAGCTGTGGCTGGGTACCCCCACCCCCTGGATTCGCACCCTTGGCTCCCCGCCCGGGCCCTGAGCTGTCACCCTCACCTACTTCGCCCACCGCAACGCCCACCACCTCCTCTCGATACAAGACCGAGCTCTGTCGGACCTACTCTGAGAGCGGGCGCTGTCGCTACGGGGCCAAGTGTCAGTTCGCCCACGGCCTGGGTGAGCTGCGCCAGGCCAATCGCCACCCCAAGTACAAAACGGAACTCTGCCACAAGTTCTACCTCCAGGGCCGCTGTCCCTACGGCTCTCGCTGCCACTTCATCCACAGCCCCAACGAGGACCTGGCTGCCCCCGGCCAGCCCCATGTGCTCCGACAAAGCATCAGTTTCTCAGGCCTGCCCTCGGGTCGCAGGGCCTCCCCGCCACCCGCAGCCCTCCCCGGCCCTTCCCTGTCTAACTGTTCCTTTTCGCCCTCCACTTCCCCACCCCCAACCGGGGACCTTCCACTTTCCCCTTCTGCCTTCTCTGCTGCCCCCGGGACCCCTGTGACTCGAAGAGACCCTACCCCAGCCTGCTGCCCCTCCTGCCGAAGGTCTACTACCCCTAGCACCATCTGGGGGCCCTTGGGTGGTCTGGCTCGGAGCCCATCCGCACACTCTCTGGGATCCGATCCTGATGATTACGCCAGCAGCGGCAGCAGCAGCCTGGGTGGGTCAGACTCACCCGTGTTTGAGGCCGGGGTGTTTGGGCCTCCCCAGCCCACGGTGCCCCCAAAGCGTCTTCCCATCTTCAATCGCATCTCTGTCTCTGAGTGACAGGTGCCTAACCCAGTTGTGGATCGGCCTAGATCTCAAAGGGGGAGGGACTGCTTGTTGCTATGGGGACCTTAGGGGGGGGAAACTCCTAAAGTTAGTATGTTACCTCCTTCGGACGTTCCAGAACGCATTAACCCACTCCTCTGGTGCTGCTGGGCTGGGGCGGGCCCCTCCCTAGTTTGCCAATTCAGTGTTTGGGTGAATCAGGTTCCTAGGGGTACCTAAGGTGTAGCGCGCTTGTTTTGAGGGGACAGTTGACTGTCGGTCTTCCAAGCCCAGGTCTTTGGTTGTTCTTGAGATAGGGGTTTATTCTGTACCCCGGGCTGGCCTTGAACTCAAGATAATCTGCCTTAGCTTCCCAAATTCTGGGGTTACAGGTGTGCACCAGCCTCCCCCCCCCCCCAACTCTGGTCTCCTGGAATCTTAAGTGCTGTGAAGAGCTGGCTCCCACAACCTCGTCCCAGTTTTTACTCAAACCCCCCACCCACCCACCCAAGGTTCAATGTCTGGTGGTGAAAGCCTCTCCTGAGGGAGAATCCTGGTGCTCAAATTTCCCTCCCAAAGCAAACAGCCAAAGCCATTGCCAAACCCCTTCTGCCCCAGCCAGTGGGCCCTTTATTTATGACGACTTTATTTATTGTAATAAGATTTTATAGTATTTATATATATTGGGTCGTCTACTTCGTTTTATCTTTTTGTAATGTTGAAATGAACGCTGTATTAAGTATTCTATAATATATTAAGTAATATATTGCTATCGTACAATCTATTTTTGTGGGTCTTTTTGGAATTTTTAAATAAAATCTTGAGTGTGAACTGAGATGGAAGTTGGCTTCTTTCGCAGCCTACAGCCATGTGAACGGTGGGTAAACTGACCTCCCAGACCTTTCCCGGGAGTCCTGCCGCCTGGCAGCGCTTACCTGGCAGGAAGTGACGTGACCAGCCCGGTTCTTCACCTGAGGGGGGCGTGGCGAGATGAGGTCATCCAGTAGGAACCAGGAGAGCTCGTTCTCCTGATGTGGAGGGCGCTCGGGTCCTGTCCCTCCGGCTCTTGACCCAGCTCGGGCAGGGATGTTTCCGTCCCCACGGGGCCAAGGGAGGAGGGCGGGGCGGCGAGGACGGAATGTGCTGGAACGCGAGCCCGGGTGGCCAGGGGCAAGGGTCACCCTGAAGCTGGGTCCTAGGAGACCGTGCACCCCGCCTAGAGAGCCGGGCTTAGGGGGTGGGGTTGGGGTTGGGTCTGCGGACCCCCAGTTGTTGACAGAGGACTTACTACTTTATAATTTTGGAAACCAAGTCAGCCGTAGCTCAAGCTGGCCTTAAAACTCTCGGCAATCTCCTGCCCCAGCCTGTGAAATGCTGAGATAACAGGCGCAAGCCACCATGCCTGGCTTTTTAAATTTAATTCAATTTAATTTTTTAACACGTAATGTGGAGGTCAGGAGCCAGTCTCTTCCACAAGGCGGGCCCCGGGATCGAACTAGGGCTTCCGGGCTTGACAGCAAGCGCCCTTTCCCAGGGGAGCCCTCTCCCCAGCCTCGGTACGGGTCTTCCCTGCGGAGGGTCGGGGAAGAAGACGGGGGAGACTGGATTTCCATCTGAAACCCCGAGCTGCCTGTAAACTCTTGGCAATCCCCCTGCTTCAAACTCAACGAATGTTTAGGATTTATAGACAGGCGCGCCCTTCCGGATTGGGGCAGGGGCAGGGGCAGGGACGGGGTGCGGGGGGCTTCACCGACCAGGAATCTCAGGCTCCCGACCCTTGCTTGGCTACTTGGGGGCGCGGGGTGCAGACACCGGAAGACCAGCGGCCTTGCAGCATGGGCCGACCCCAGGCACCTCGGGCCCGAACCGCGATCGGGCATTTCCGGAGCTCGGTCCGTCGGGCTCGGGCTCCGACCATACAAGGAAAAAGGGTCGGCGCCCGCGGCCGGGCCGCGCCCGGAAGCTGCTCGCGTCAGGGCCCCGCCCCTCTTCTCTGTCCTCCGCTTCCTCCCTCCTCCCTCTCATTCCTCCCCTGTTCTTCTCCCTCCACCCCACCAGCTCCTCCCACCCCCTTATTTGGCCTCGGTCTCCCAACCCCTAGGACTTCCGTTCCGTTTGTTTTTTTTTTTTTTTTTTTTGAGCCGGGGCTCCCTCAGTCTCCTTCCCCCTACTGGGTTCTCTGCTTCCCCCCCCTTAACCACCTCTCTCCTTTCCTTTGTCTTTCCCTCCCCACACTGTGCCCTGGACCTCGCTCTCGCCCTCACTCCGAGCCCTGCCTGTCCTTCACTCCATTCTACTGACCTTTGGGTCTTCCCGGGAGTCAAGGAAACTTAACTGCCTTCCTGGCGAGAAGAGGGCTCGGGCCCTGCTATGGAGAACAGGGTTGGGAGAGGGAGACTCAGGGACCCAGAGGCGTCGCGGAGGGGGACAGAAGGATGGTTAGCTGTGCCGCACACTGCCAGGAAGACAGACAGATGGACACTAGAAGGAAGAAGGACACAGGCCACCGGCCCTGGCCCTGACCCGTCCACCCACCCCGAACCCTCCAAGAACAACATTTAAAAAAAAAAAACAGTATCTTGTTCTACACACACACACACACACACACACACCATCCCTGTCCTGGCTTCCTGGGCACTAGGCATGCTTGCAGTGTGCACTTATATATGTGCAGGGAAGGCACTCATATGCAGAAAATAGAAACAAATATATGTATTTATTCAGACAGGGTCTCTCTGTGTAGTCCTGGCTGCCCTGGACCCACTTTGTACACCAAGCTGGCTTCGAACTCACGGCAATCCGCCTGCCCCTGCGTGCCAAGTGCTGGGATTAAAGGTGTGTGCCGCCACTGCCTGGCAAAAACAAACAAAAAAACCCAAATATTTTTAAAAGGAATACAACACCAGCCAGGCGTGGTGGCGCACACGCCTTTAATTCCAGCACTCGGGAGGCAGAGAGGCAGGCGGATCCCTGTGAGTTGGAGGCCAGCCTGGTCTACAAAGCGAGTCCAGGACATCCAGGGCTACACAGAGAAACCCTGTCTTGGGGGGAAAACAAAAACAAAAACACCAGCCCGTTTGTCAGACACACTCTGGAGATAACACCCACACCTGCCACTCTCCTCAGCCTCCAGGAAACCTCTCAACCACAGCCCATCTTGCTTTGCTTCCCTCCCCCCCACCCTCTCTCTCTCCCCCCCCCCCCCCCCCCACTGCACTTGGCTGCTTTCCCTTGGGAGACCAGGGACAGGGAAGCATCTGAACACCAGAGTTCAATAACAAGGGGTCAGAGTCCAAAATCCACAGCTCAGCAGCAGCCTGCCCCGCCACCCACCCACCCACACCCTCACCTTTTGCTCCTGACCTGCTGCACCAACACGCTCATCTTCAGGCGTGGAGAGGCTGTTCCCATGCATGGCCCACGGCTCGCTCCTCTCCTCCAGGTGTCTGTTATAAGATCTTCCCTGGGGCTGGCGAGATGGAGAAGCAGTTAAGAACACAGGCTAGCCGGGCAGTGGTGGCGCATGCGCCTTTCATCCCAGCACTCGGGAGGCAGAGGCAGGCGGATCGCTGTGAGTTCGAGGCCAGCCTGGTCTACAAAGTGAGTACAGGACAGCTAGGTCTACACAGAGAGACCCTGTCTCGGAAAAAAAAAAAAAAAGGACACCGGCTTCTCTAACAGGAACTGGGTGGAGGCCCTACACCACAAGGGTCACAACCCTTTGTCACTCTGCTTCCAGAGGATCTAACACCCTAACACCCTCCTCCCGTCTCCCCGGGTACCAGATATGCGTGTGGTGCAGAGACGTGAGGGCAAAACGCCCATGCACGTGAGATAAAAGCCATCCCTGACGACTATGACAATCTACATCAACTTCTACTCTAATGGCTCCATATTTATCTCCCCACCTAATCTAAAGATACACTCACACTCCAAGATGGTGACCGAGGCAGGAGTTTGAGGCCAGTCCGGGTAACAGAGTCAGAGTCCATTTTTCCCCCGTTTGGTTTTTCGAGACAGGGTTTCTCTGTGTAGCCTTGGCTGTCCTGGACTCGCTTTGTAGTCCAGGCTGGCCTCGAACTCACAGCGATCCACCTGCCTCTGCCTCCCGAGTGCTGGGATTAAGGGCGTGCGCCACCACGCCCGGCTATTTTTAATATACTTAATTCGAAGATTTTTAGCAATTTTTGGTAAAATGTCCAGTCTTCGGGGACAGGAAAAACAGTACCTAGTGAGTGTTCAGTCTTGTGTTGACGTGAAGAAGAAGAAAGGAGGAGGAGGAGGAGGAGGAGGAGGAGGAGGAGGAGGAGGAGGAGGAGGAGGAGGAGGAAGAGAAGAAGAAGAAGAAGAAGAAGAAGAAGAAGAAGAAGAAGAAGAAGAAGAAGAAGAAGAAGAAGAAGAAGCAGCGATTCATAAACCTCATGTAGAGAAATATACAAAAGGAGGCGAGCCTGCTCTAACTAATGTGCCATCCATCTATGCCTAGGACGTGAGATTTAGAGGCCACTGGAGGCCCAGGCCATCTAATGAGAGGCGATACTGCCCTCTGGCGACCGGAATGAAAACCGTACCTTCGGGACTGTTCCAAACCAAGCAGTGGAAAAAAAAAAAAATTACAAGGAAACGTTCATTCTTTACAAGTTGTGTAGGTTCTGGGCGGTGGTGACGCACGCCTTTAAAGCCAGCACTCGGGAGGCAGGGGCAGGCGGATCTCTGTGAGGTCGAGGCCAGCCTGGTGTGCAGAGCGAGTTCCAGGACAGCCAGAGAGTTACACGGTGCGATTCTGGCTCAAAACAAGGGAAATCGGTTTGTCTGTTCATAAAATGTGAAGACGCCTAAAACTGACCGAGAGAACACCAAAAAGGAGCTGAAGCGGAGGTGGGGAGAGAAAAGTGGAGGGAGAGGAAAAAGAAAAAGAAGTGCTCCAGGTGAGGATCGAACTCACAACCTCGGCATCGCCTACGCTTGCACTGACATATAAGTACCGCGCGCTAACCGATTGCGCCACTGGAGCTCCGGCCGCACCCTCGCGCCGCAGAGTCCTTCAGTCAGTTGTGGTAGCCCCGCCACTTTGGGACGCAGCCCCGCCCAGTTGATGAATATGCAAATGAGAAAGCCGACCAATAAGGAAGGAGAGCCTGAAACTGTTCCGGATTCTCACGCCTCGCGGGGTCCCCCATGCTGTAAAAGGCAAAAGTTCCTCCCGTGGGGGCCTGGAATGTGGGCGGTGCCCGGCCGTGGAGCCCGCCTCCTTCGAATATTCAGAGTAAGGAGCGGGAGTGGAGGGAGGGAGGGAGGGAGGGCAAGAGGAGGGAGGAGGGGGGGCGGGAGGCGGTTAACCCTTTGCGGGAGGGCGTGCCGGAAGGCGGCCCCTCCCCCCCAGCGGGCGGGAACAGGATGTGAGCTCGGGCGGGCGGCCGCCCCCCGCCCCACATCTGGGACCCGACTTCTCCCCGCCCCAGATGCGGCGCCGTCGCCGCGTCGCCGCCCCCAGAGCCCCGGGGGGCCACCCACCCATCCCGGGAGCCCGAGACAGCCAGAGAGTGTCGGACCCGGGCGTCCGGGATCTCTGCGTCCTAAGAGACCCGCGAGTCCCGGTTCGCGCGCCGGGTCGGGGGGAAACCTCTGGTCCCCATCTCCGAGGAGCCGCGGGCCCCTGGACGTCAGCTCCCGAGGATGGAGGCCCGTCCCGCACCGGGCTGCGAGGACCGGTGGAACCCGTGGCCGCGCATCCCCATGAGGTCCCAACTCCTTTGAGGCCAAGACCTCCGCTCCCCCCCAGCCCCCCGCCGTCCCCCCGCCCCCGTGTCCAGGAGCCACCTGGGGGGACAGGACCTCGCGCCACGACTTAGGGCTGCAGCATCCATCATCACTTCCCGGGAGACCGAGGAGTTTTTTCGAGTTCCTTGCGGGTCCCTCCCGGAGGTGACTTCATCTCTTGCCTCCTCGGGTTCTGGAAAACTCCGGGATCCCGGTCCCCGCTACAACACAACAGCCCTACCTAAGAAGACTCGGGAATTTGGGTCCCCAGCGCCCCCTCCAGAGAGGCTCGAGTGGAGGAGGAGGGGGGAGGTTGCGGCATCTTCCACTTAAAACACCGAGACTTTTCGGACTCTGGATCCTAACTCTTGCCCGGATTCTGGATTCCCAGGTCCCCCAAGTCCACGACGCTGAGTGCGGGCTGTGAGCTCCCCCCGGGGACCGCGCGTTACTTTGCGGACGCGCAGGACTCCCGACCCCCAGGGCCTGTGGCTCCCGGGGAGGTGAGGGGAGGCGAGGGGCCGGGGGTTGGGGGGGGGGAAGAGGGGGCGGCGCCGAAGCGGAACAATGAGGGGGCGTGCCGGCGAGGGGGGTAGCGGAGGCGCCGGCGGGAATCGGGGAGCTCGGGGGGCGGCGAGGAGCGGGGAGAAGACGCTCAAGGAGGTGGGGACCGCGGTTGGGGCGCCGAGGGAAACCGGCTGGAGCTGGGTGAAGGGCTCGGGGCCAGCGCCCCAGCGCAACAGTCCTGGGCGGGGTAAGGAGCCGTCTGCAGGACCCTGGCATCCGGTCCCCCAGCCTCCGCCCTCCCCTGGGACCCCGCGGCCTCTCCCGCCCACGGTTTTTCCCAGCCCTGCCCCTCGCCCTCAGCTTCAGCCGGAGTCTGAGAGTTCCCAGGATCCCTGAGCCTGGGGGAGGGAAGGAGGGAGGGCCACCCCACCCCCACCCCCTTAGACAGATGGGACTTGCAGACTCGGGCACTTTTGCCGTCTTTTCTCTTTGTCTCAACCTTTCCATCTTTAGCTTGTCTTCTCGGCCCACTTCTTTCTGTCACTTTCTATCTCCCTGGGCGCCCCACCCCCACCCCCCCACTACCGCCTTGGATTTAGATCAACTTCATCCCCTTATCTGAGAGTTAGGAGCGGCTGCAAGGCCATCGAAGAACAGTTGCCAAAGAAGTGGGTCTCTTTGTAGGTCCGGGGTTGTGCCCACTCAGCCATGCCTGAGGGAGCCCGGGGACTCAGCCTGTCCAAACCCAGCCTTAGGCTCGGGTGTGGCCACCAAGGTGAAGTTTGCGACTGCGCGGCTGTGAGTGGTACTCCGACAGGTGAGCAGCCCGGACAGGTGGAGCCTGTGGGCAATTGTCCCTTCCTTCGGAGGGGACACTGAGCATCCCTCCTGTGGCTGGCCCGGTGCTGCCAGCAGCACCATGGCCAAACCAGCCCAGCCCTGTGACACAGAGGAGTTGGACGCAGAGAAGTCTTCTGCACACAGGGGACAGTGTGTGCAAAGGTCCACATCTGCACCTTTAAGTAGTTGGACAAAGTTGAGTGTGAGGGGGTGGGGCTGTTAAAAGAGATGCGTGTGGAAAGGGACGCAGGTCAAGGGATCTGCATTGGTTGCGTCAGATGGGGGCCCCAGTGGAGCTGAAGAGTTTGGACTTGAACGGAAAGGGGGTTATGCTTATGGGAGCCACAAGATCGGCTGGACAGAGTCATAAATGATAGTTGTGGTTGACGGAGGAGGTGAGTTAAAGCCCGAAGGGGACGGACCCTGATAGGTACAGGGTTGGACCGGACAAGTTAGGGTAGTGGAGGAGAGACCTATGGGAACTGGGGGAGCCCTGACCACTTGCTCCCTGCTTTAGCAGCCCCTGCAGGCCCCACCATGACTTCCCTGAGGGCTTCTGGCAGCTCCACCTCCTTGAGTACCGTGGGCTCTGAGGGGGACCCATCTCCAGCCTGCTCAGCCTCCGGGCCAGAACCCCTGCCCGAGCCCCCCATACGCCTGCACCTGTCACCTGTGGGAATCCAGGGGTCAGTGAAACCCTCAAGGCTGGAGCGAGTGGCCAGGGAGATCGTGGAAACAGAGCGGGCGTACGTCCGGGACCTTCGCAGCATCGTGGAGGTGAGGTGGGCAGGCACCTGAAGACAGGAGGGAGGGGAGGGGAGGCCGGGCCCCTGGCCCTTGGCCTCTGTAACCCTTTGTCTTTCTTTCAGGACTACCTGGGCCCTCTGACGGATGGCAGGGCCCTGGGCCTGAACATGGAGCAAGTGGCCACACTATTTGCCAACATTGAGGACATCTATGAGTTTAGCAGGTGGGGGCGGGGGGCAGAGGGGTGGTTAAGGAAATCTAAAGGGGCGTGGCTGCAGTGACAGCGGGGAGGGGCTGCGTTCTGACACTAACCTGACTGCCTCTTCGTGGCCCTGTGAAGGCTGGCGCTTGTGAGGTGTGGTGGCACTTGCCTGAGCAGGGTGGGCACAGTGGGGAAGGACACAGCCACAGAGACGCCATGCGCTAAGTTAACTTTCTCACACCTGAGTCAGGCCTGGGTTCTAAGAGTTGTATAGGGCGTGAGTGCCCAAGACTTTCCCAGATTGACCGCTCAAGTTCCCCTGGGCCCTAGGACACTCTGGCTGCTCCCCCTAGTGACGAGGGTGCCCGGGGCGCAGATACGACAGCTTAGAATCACAAGAGCAGCCTTGTGGTTGGTTATATTATTTAGCGTAAACAGGTTCTGGAGGAACTAGGCTAGCTTAGAACTTGCTAGGTAGACAAAGACAGCCTTAACTCAGTCTCCCTGCCTCCACCTCCCAAGTGCTGGAATTAGAGGCATGCGCCACCACACCCCAGCTGGTCTCCGATTTTTGAAATAAGGTCTCCCAGCGTGTGTGACAGTATGGGCTCTGAGCTGGCCTCAGAATTGAGATCTTCCTGCCTCAGCCTCCTGAGGGGTTAGATTACAGGTGGGCGCATCGTGCCTGGCTTGTAAGAGCCTTTTTTTTTTTTTTAAAGATGGAGCTTGAACCTTGGACCTTGGAAACAGTGGGCAAGCTCTGTATCAGTGAGCTGGGTCCTAAGCTTTTCTCTCTCTTCTCGTTTATCTTGAGACAAGAGTCTTCGCTAAGCAGTCCACACTGGCCTTGAACTATGCACCCTCCATCCTTGCCTCCCAAGTAGCTGAGTCTACAGGCTAGTCCCCCCCTCAGCTTATACCCCCCCCCCCAGCTTACAACAGAATTTTAAGATCATCTGTTTGGGGATTCCCAACACCCCCTTTCCCAGGGCTGCGGTGTCACTCCCTAGGTCAGGATGTGCCAGCTGTGACAGGGCTTTTAGAATGAAAGTTATGCAAAGACAGAATTGAGAGGGGACATGCTTTTCTCATTCGCCGGCCCGAGGCTCCTTGTCACTCTCTGTTGATCTCTCTGGGCTGAGGAGGTGGGTGAGCAAGTCCTTTACCTTCCCCCCCTCCCCACAGTGAGCTCCTGGAGGACTTGGAGGGCTGCAGCACTGCAGGGGGCATCGCGGAGTGCTTCCTGCAAAGGGTGAGTAGGAACCGGCCTCCGAGGAGGTTAGGGAACAGCTGGGCTGGGCTGAGGGTCATGGGGGGCCTCGGGAAAGCTTGGCAGTGCTGACTCCCTCCCGTGTCTCCGCAGAGCGAGGATTTTGACATCTACACTTTGTACTGCATGAACTACCCGAGGTGAGGCAGGAGGGAGTCTCTGATTGGCGCCAGGCTGTTCCCATGAGCTAATCCCAGCCACTACCCTCCAACCCTCCAACCCACCAACCCACCCAGAGCCCAGAGGGGGCCCCTGCCACAGACCTCAGTAGTCAACTGACCACCTTACCTGCCCTGCCCTGACCTTCCGGGACCCTGGCCACTAGCCAGCTCCACCCAGCCTCACCTGCTGGAGCACCAGCCACCACTGATCTGTGCCTGTGTCTCCCCCGCCCCCCCCACCCCATCAAGCTCCCTGGCCCTGCTCCGAGAGCTGTCGCTGTCCCCACCAGCCACTCTGTGGCTGCAGGAGCGTCAGGCCCAGCTCCGTCACTCCCTGCCTCTTCAGAGCTTCTTGTTGAAGCCTGTTCAGCGCATCCTCAAGTACCATCTCCTGCTGCAGGTCAGCTGGGGTCCCCCACGCCCCCGCCTAGGGCCTTGGCTTGTGGAGGGGGCTCAACCCCTGGTTTCCCGGATTCTCTGTGCTCCAGCCCCTCCCTCTCCTTCGTGTTACTCTACCTCCTGTCACTCTTATTTTCTTTTTTTTTTTTCTCCTTCCTTCTTCTCTTCCACCCTGTGTGCCCTGCTGGATGCCGGGCAGGAACTGGGCAAGCACTGGGCAGAGGGCCCAGACACTGGCGGTCGAGAAGTGGTGGAGGAAGCTATCGTGTCCATGACTGCAGTGGCCTGGTACATCAATGACATGAAACGCAAGCAAGAGCACGCAGCGCGCCTGCAGGTGGCCCCGGGGTGGGCTGGGCCAACCACCCTGGGGATGGATCTTGGGGGGGTGGGGGAGGGGCGTGCACGACGTTCAGCGCGTCCCTGTCACTAACACCTCTGTTCTGACCTGTATGTGTGGTGTGCCGCCAACCTGGGCCCCCCCATCTCTGTGCCTGGTGTGGTCCTGGCAGGAAGTGCAGCGGCGGCTGGGTGGCTGGACTGGCCCGGAGCTCAGTGCCTTTGGAGAGCTGGTGCTGGAAGGCACCTTCCGCGGGGGCGGCGGGGGAGGCCCCCGGCTGCGTGGGGGCGAGCGCCTGCTCTTCCTGTTCTCCCGGATGCTGCTTGTCGCCAAGCGTCGGGGGCCTGAGTACACCTACAAGGGCCACATCTTTGTGAGTATGGGGTGGGGGTCTGCGTCAGACTGTCACAACCAATAGACCTTCAATATATAGTCACTTGAATAACCGAAGGGTGTGTTAGGGGACAGACTGGCCCAGTGACATGAAACGAGGGTCCTCCTGAGACAGGAGGATCAAAGGTTCAAGGCTAGCCTGGGCTACAGAGAAAGTTCAAGACCCGTCTGGGCAACTTGATGAAACTCTGTGTCCAACACTAAAGGCTAGACTCACACCTAAACATCAAGCAGTCAAGGAACTGCAGCAAGGTCAGCCAGACCTACAAGGGGGCTCAAGGCCAGTGTAGGTTACATAGACCCTATTTCCAAAACAAATGGCAGCAGAGGCAGGCCGATCTCTGAGGGTTCTAGGCTAGCCAGGGCTACAGAGTGAGCCAGACCCTGTCTCAAAACGCAACACAAACAAAAAAAAGCAACAGTGAACTTAGCAGGTAGCTTCGTGGCCCAGTGAGTAAAGATGCCACAGAGCTGCCCTCTGGCCTCCGCTGGTACTTGGTGGTGTTTACACTCCCCTGTACGCAAGTAAGTAAAGTTTCTTGGGCTGCAGAGATGGTTCTTACAAAGGGTCCAGATTTAAGCCCAGCATTCATACCAGGCTGCTCAGAAACACCTGAACTGCAGCTCCACAGGATCCAAAGCCCCTGGCTTTCAGGAGCATGTGCAGTTTGTTTTTGAGACATGATCTCGCTATACAGTGGCCTGGAAGTCACAGATACCCGCCTACATCCGCCTCCCAAGTGCTGGGAGTAAAGGTGAGAGGATGTTTAGATGGAAAGCAAAGGCAGCGAGTTGGCCTTCCAGAATAGAGGGCACATTGAGCCATGTGGTAGTGCTCACAATTTTTTTTTAATTTATTTCTTTTTCTTTTCTTTTTTATTTTTATTTATTTTTTGGGTTTTTTTGTTGTTTTGTTTTTTTGAAAGATTTATTTATTATTATGTATACAGAGTTCTGCATGCATGCATGCACACCTGCAGGCCTAAGGAGAGCATCAGATCACATTATAGACGGTTGTGAGCCACCATGTGGTTGCTGGGAATTGATCTCAGGACCTCTGGAAGAGCAGCCAGTGCTCTCAATTGCTGAGCCATCTCTCCAGCCCTTTGTTTGTTTGTTTGTTTTTGTTTTTCGAGACAGGGTTTCTCTGTGTAGCCTTGGCTGTCCTGGACTCACTTTGTAGACCAGGCTTGCCTCGAACTCACAGCGATCCACCTGCCTCTGCCTCCTGAGTGCTGGGATTAAAGGCGTGCGCCACCACGCCCAGCCACATTATTTTGCTTGTATGTGTGGGGAGGCGGTGCTGTGGGGGAGGTAGCTCTCCCAGTTCAGTTCTGTCCTGCCACCTGTGGAATCTGGGCATTGAACTTGGGTCTTGAGGTTGGCACACACTTCTGTCCCTCACTAAACCCTCTGTCCAGTTTATAATCTAGCTGCCTGGAACTTGCTGTGTAGGCTCTGCTGACTTCAAACTTGCTTTACTGCTCCTGCCTCAGACTCCCAAGCATGAGGATTACCTCATGTGCCATCATATTTTGCCAGCATTTTTCTTGAATTAAAAAAAAAAAAATGGAGGAGTCTATTGGGGAGGCCCGAGGCAGGTAGATCTCTGTGCATTTGAGGCTAGCCTGGTCTACAAAGCAAATCCAGTATAACTAGGGCTCAAAAAAAAAAAAAAGAAAAAGAAAAAGGATGAGCCCTGGGCTAGTGATGTGCTTAGTAGAGCACATTTGCCTCATATGAAGAAAACCATGTATTCCATCATGTGTGTGGACAACAGGCTGGGGATTCAGGGTTGTCATCCTCTACTCCAAGGTCACTGAGGCCAACTTAGGCTATGTGAGATACCAGCTCAAAAAAAAAAAAAAAAAGAAAAGAAAAGAAAGAAAAAGAAAAAAGGGTAGCCAGACATGATAGTGCACACCTTTAATCCCAGCACTCACGGCAAGCAGACCTCTTTGAGTTTGAGGCCAGCCTGGTCTACAGAGCTATTTCCAGGACAGCCAGCGCTACACAGAGAAACTCTGTCTTGGGGGGGGGGGATGACACAAAATGCCATTGACCACAGAGGTATCCAGTGAGAATACCTGGAGGGTAGAATTGAGCATCATTTAAAAATGTGGGAGTGTGGAGGGTACTGTGGCGCACGCCTTTAATCCCAGCACTCGGGGACGCAGGGGCAGGCGCTTCTCCTTGAGTTCGAGGCCAGCCTGGTCTACAAAGCAAGTCCAGAATAGCCAGGGCTACACAGAGAAACCCTGTCTGGAAAAAAACAAATACGTAAATGGTCGGGAAGAGGCAGGAATACACTTCATGCACTTAGAGAGGAGCCTGGTAAGGGAGTGAGTGGGCAGAGCCCAGACTGGCAGGACAAGCGGCTAAGCAGCCTGTGGGGAGCCTCTTTCTAGGAGGTCAGAACCCTAGCATTTTCTGAAGGGTGTCTGGAGCCAGGAGGCTCTCAGCACCCCACCCTCTCTGCCCTCCCCCTCAGTGTTGTAACTTGAGTGTGAGCGAGATGCCTCGAGACCCCTTAGGATTCAAGGTGTCAGATCTGACCATCCCTAAGCACAGGCACCTGCTCCAGGTACGCAGAGGGTGGGCTGGGCTGAGCCCCACCCCTACCACCCCCACCCCCAGCACCCTGCAGAACCCAGATCCCCGACCCTCTCCCTACCTTACCCTCCCCTCCCCCCAGGCCAAAAACCAAGAAGAGAAACAGTTGTGGATTCACTGTCTCCAGCGCCTCTTCTTTGAGAACCACCCAGCTTCCATCCCTGCCAAGGTAATGGACCTGCCCATCACCAAGTGGCCGTGGGAGTGCTGGACCCCAGTAGTGTGGGCGGGGCACTCATACTGTCTAATGGCCAAGCCCGCATGCGCATGCAGATCCAGCCACCTCCTGTTCTGTGCCCTCGGGCAGGGAGTCGCTGGCCTTCTATATCCTCACCTGGAGGGACAGTCCCCTACCTTGTAGGGCTGTGGTGAGGGATTGGCTGGCATCAGCCTGACATGTGAGAAGCACCCGTTTGTTCCTGGGGATGGCTGTTGCTCAGCGTCTGCCCTCCCAACGCCATCCCTCCATCCCTCTCTGTCTCCCTGTCTTTCAGGCAAAGCAAGTCCTTCTGGAAAACAGCCTGCACTGTGAGTCCAGGGGCCAGGGCTGTGGTCCTATGCCAAGAGAGGAGACGCTTCCAAGAAAGTAGACGCTTTGTCCCCCCCAACTCTTCCTCCACAGGTACTCCAAAAAGCAAACCTATCCCAGAACCCCCAACATCCCCACTGGACTCTCCCAGACCGCGAGACGCTCGAAGTTTCACCCCTGGCAGGAGAAACCCAGGTAACTGAGGTAGAATGTGGGTTTGAGTCCGCAGCCCTCCCCCCAAGCCTGAAGGGCTGGTCTCACGCTGGACTCCTGACCATCTCTTCCCCGCAGCGCCATCTCCAAGACTTTCTGGCAGTCGCCGTGGCCGCAGGCAGTCTGGTGAGTATTGGCCACTTGAAGGGGGGGACCCAGGGATCCAGTGGCCTGGCCTCCTGACATCCTGTATTCTTCCCCCAGAGCCCGCAAAGGAAACTTACGTCGTTTTCCCCCAGAATGGTTAGTGACTGGTCCGTGTCTGTCAGTCTGTCCTTGTCAATTTCCAGGAATGTTGAGGGGTGGGTAAGGGGGGGTGATGGGAAGGGAGGAAAGAAATGTCTGATCGGTTACAGGAAATAATAATTTCCTCCTATGTCTTGCTTTATTCTTTTCTTGACTTCTCCATCCCCAGAGAAGCCTCAAGTCAAGGTAAGAGATGCCCTGGGTCAAAGTCTGGCACCTGAGCCGGGCGGTGGTGGCGCATGCCTGTAATAATCCCAGCACTCAGGAGACAGAGGCAGGAGGATCTCTGTGAGCTTGAGGCCAGCCTGGTCTACAGAGCGAGTCCAGGACCGCCAAGGCTACACAGAGAAACCCTGTCTCCAAAAAGGAAAAAAGTGTGTGTGTGTGTTTTCAGGGGAATAACAGTGGTAGAGTGTCAAGTATTCAGGAGTCCCCAAATTCCATCCCAGAACCACATTTTACCCTGACTCAAAAGTTAAGAGGGTAGGGGTGGGGCTCATGACTTCCCGGGGGAGTGTGGGGCACAGAGCACTCCTGTCTCTTCTCTCCCTCTTCTCGCAGCATGCCGGCAGTGAAGGAGAGCTCTGTGCCCCGTCCAGCTTGCAGCCACCCGCGCCTGCTTCCGCCCCACCTGAAGACCTGGAGGATGCTGGGCCTCCCACACTGGACCCGTCAGGGACTTCCATCACTGAGGAGATTCTAGAACTGCTGAACCAGAGAGGCCTCAGGGACCCTGGGGTGAGCCGGAACTGCCTTCACAGCAACCCTCGAAGCACTGGCCGTGGTCAGGCAGAGAGAGACCGCAGTCCAGGTCGGCCCACTCATCCATCCCCCACTGAAAGCTTGGCTTCCTTTGTGTACCCCCTACAGCCAGCCACCCACGACATCCCCAAGCTCCCCAGAGACTCCAGGGGGCCGGTCGAAGGTGAACCCCTCCCATTGTTCGGAGTCTTGCCCAGCCGAGAGTCTTCCGAGGAGGAGGAGGAGGATGAGGAAGAGCAGGAGATGGATGAGCGAGAGCCTTCTCCGCTCCACGTCTTAGAGGGGCTGGAAGGTCCGGGCACAGCTGAAATTCTCCACATGCCCAGCCTTCCAGAGATCCCAGAGGCTCCCTGCCTTCCCGGTCTCGCTGACATTCCTGGCGTTTTTGAGATACCCTGCCTTTCACCCGTGTCCAGTGTGTCCGACATTCCCAGCTTGGCCAGCACGCACTCCTTCCCCCATGGCTCCTGGCTCCCTGGACCCCTGCCGGAGCCAGCTCAACCTCTAGCCACCAGGAGGGAAGTGTTGGCTGGGAGTAAGCCAGGAAGACTGAGCGAGCCGCCCTCAGAAAGCAGGGACGGGAAGGAGGAAGAAGGCACAGAAGGCGTGCCGTTCCCAGTTGTGCAGACCCAGGATGGCACCTCCCTTGTCCAAGGATTCCCGGAAGAGCTGGAATACCGTTCTTGTTCAGAGATCCGGAGCGCCTGGCAGGCGCTGGAGCAGGGGCAGCTGGCCCGGCCTGGCTTCCCGGAACCTCTGCTGATCCTGGAGGACTCTGATCTTAGTGGAGGCAGCACCAGCGAGAAGGCGGCAATGCCACATTCGGAACGGTCAGCGTCCCGGGTGCGAGAGCTGGCTCGGCTCTACAGCGAGCGGATCCAGCAGATGCAGCGAGCCGAGACGAGGGCGTCCACCAACGCGCCCCGCCGCCGACCTCGAGTCCTGGCCCAACCCCAGCCATCCCCCTGCCCACCCCAGGAAGAGGCCGAACCAGGTGACTTAAACTTTTGTTTTTGTTTTTTGAGATAGGGTCCTTCTGTGTAGCCTTGGCTGTCCTGAACTCACTTTGTAGACCAGGCTGGCCTCGAACTCAGACCTGCCTGCCTCTCCTTCCCGAGTGCTGGGATTAAAGGCGTGTGCCACCACGCCCAGCTTAAACTTTTTCTATCCTTGTTGCTAGGGCCTCTACCACACCCTAGACAGGTGCTTTACCACTGAGCCACACCCCCAGCCCCTCACTGGGGGATTCTAGGCAGGGGCTCTACCACTGAGCCACACCCCCAGCCCCTCACTGGGGGATTCTAGGCAGGGGCTCTACCACTGAGCCACACCCCAGCCCCTCACTGGGGGATCTAGGCAGGGGCTCTACCACTGAGCCACACCCCCAGCCCCTCACTGGGGGATTCTAGGCAGGGGCTCTACCACTGAGCCACACCCCCAGCCCCTTACTGGGGGATTCTAGGCAGGGGCTCTACCACTGAGCCACGCCCCCAGCCCCTCATTGGGGGATTCTAGGCAGGAGCTCTACCACTGAGCCACGCCCCCAGCCCCTCACTGGGGGATTCTAGGCAGGGGCTCTATCACTGAGCCACGCCCCCAGCCCCTCACTGGGGGATTCTAGGCAGGGGCTCTACCACTGAGCCACGCCCCCAGCCCCTCACTGGGGGATTCTAGGCAGGGTCTCTACCACTGAGCCACGCCCCCAGCCCCTCACTGGGGGATTCTAGGCAGGGTCTCTACCACTGAGCCACGCCCCCAGCCCCTCACTGGGGGATTCTAGGCAGGGTCTCTACCACTGAGCCACGCCCCCAGCCCCTCACTGGGGGATTCTAGGCAGGGGCTCCACCGCTGAGCCACACCCCAGCCCCTCACTGGGGGATTCTAGGCAGGGGCTCTAGTGCTGAGCTACAACTTTAGCCCTTGACCCTCTTTCCTTTGCACACAGCACCCCTGCCTGCGTTTGGACATGTGCTTGTATGTGAGCTGGCCTTCCCACTGAACTGTGCCCAGGAGTCCGTCCCTCTGGGCCCTATTGCTCTGGTTCAAGGTGCTACACCTTTGTCTAAGCAAGGAGACGACTTGAACGGCCAGAGTCTAAGTGTTTCAGATTTGCCCAAGCAAGACCATCCTGGTAGCTGCTGTCCACCTCCTGTTCCTTTGCCTGAGCAAACCGACTTCCCGAACAGCCAGATTCCATCTCTTCTGTCCAAGCAAGATCCTCCAGACCTCCAGGTCCCAGCCGCCTCGACGTCGCCTGATCAGAGTCAGCTCCAAAGCCAGCGAACAGTCGCTGCTCCTTCAACTGAGCATAGAGACGACACGAAAATCCAGGTTCAGTCCAGCACCAACTGCCTCCCTGGGAAAGAGCATCACACAGACCTCCAAATGCCCAACACCGTGCCGTTGCCCAGTGCGGAAGCTAGTGCTGGTGTTACGATCTTAGCCGCCGCCCCTTTGCCCAAGCAAGAAGGCCCTGAGGGCAGCCAGAGCCCAAACAGTGTCCCAGGAAGCGAGCAAAGAGATGTCAGCGTTGATCAGGGCCTGGCTGCTGCTCTTGGTGGTGGCCGAGCTGTCAGCCCCTTAGCAGTGTACCCAAGCAGCCCTGACCATGAGGTCCCAGCCACTGCCCCACTACCGTTGTCACCTGACCTCCCAGACTTTGAGGGTCCTGGAGCCTTGCCTCTACCTGCACAGGCAAACCATCTGGACAGCTGCGGGCCTCTGAAATCTTTGCCCCTGGACCTTCAGGTGCCAGCTGCCATACCCATGTCCCAGCCACGAGGCCTTACAGACAGCAGGGCTGAAGCGCCCCCATCTTTCCCCAAGCAGGAAGAAGCTCCAGATTCTCTGGGTCCAGAGGCCAGCCACGTAGTAGACGCACCAGCTCCCAGACTCTTAGCCTCACTGGGCCAACAGAACCCAACAGACAGCCATGTTACATCAACCGTGCCTTTCACCGAACAAGAATTCTCTCAGGATTTTCAAGGTCTAGTAACTTCCACAGTTCAGACCACCACAGACTTAGCCAAACCAAGAGGTGTAGTCTCTCGTGTTGCTATGCCAGAGTCTTCAGACTTGACCCCACCGCAAAGCCCGTCGCTCTCCACTCGCCAGCTCCTGGGCCCCAGTGCAGCTGCCCTCTCGAGGTACCTGGCAGCTTCGTACATCAGCCAGAGCCTGGCACGGCGTCAGGGACCTGTGGGGGAGGGCCCTGTAGCCTCCCACAGTCACTGGTCCTCCTCTGCCCCCGCATCACGGGCACCTTCGCCACCGCCTCAGCCCCAGCCCCCAGCCCCGCCAGCCAGGAGGCTTAGCTATGCTACCACAGTCAGTATCCAGGTTGGAGGTGGTGGGCGGCTCCGACCAGCGAAGGCCCAGGTCCGGCTAAACCACCCTGCTCTCTTGGCAGCTCCCCACCGAGGAGCCTGTGGACCTTCCCAGGGCCCAGGGCCTTCCTGATGGCTCTGTCCATTTGTAAGCCTGGATGTTAGACTTCTAAGCTTCTGGCCGGAGGTGGTGGTGCGCGCCTTTAATCCCAGCACTCGGGAGGCAGAGGCAGGCGGATTGCTGTGAGTTCCATGCCAGCCTGGTCTACAAAGCGAGTCCAGGACAGCCAAGGCTACACGGAACCTGTCTCGAAAAAACAAACAACAACAACAACAAAAATAGACTTATGAGCTTCAAGAACTGTCACCAGGTGCCACCCAGCCCTTTATGACATCCAGAGTCCAGACACAGGTCCAGATACAGCTGCAGCTTTCTAGCCCTGGGGATCTGTGTCCACAGATGGTCTTCCTGAAGTCAGGTTTATTTTGTGAATTAAGTTTATGAACTACTGTGTGTTTTGTCATTCTTGAGGTAATGGGAGCTGGTAAGACACGGTGAATGGGGGCGGCGGCCACTGTTGTGGCGTCATATGTGAAAACTCTTTTAAGAATATTTGGGGGTGTCTCAGGTTGCGCTCGTAGCTCGTTGGGAGAATGTGCTTGCTTAACGCGTACGAAGTTCAACTCCCAACGCTACATAAAATTGGGTATGAGAGAGTATGCTTTTCATCTGTGGAGAGGGAGGACCAGATATTTGTGGCCATCCTTGGCTGCCATAGCAAGTTCAAAGCCAGCCTGAGCTGCACCGGAACTCACAGAGATCTGCCTGCCTCTGCCTCCCGAGTGCTGGGGTTAAAGGCGTGCGCCACCACTTTCCAGCCTTTATCCAACTCTCATATTCCAGTCCTATAGCTAAATACATCCCATACTGACCTCTCCATCTCTACTCACTATTGCGACATACCCTTCCATCTGTCCATCTGCCATCTCTCCTTGATGGGGTTCTTCCAGGTACCCTAAAACCCCATGGCCTTTCTGTGTTGACACCAGGGCAGATTTAAGCTGGGGTTGTGGGCGTTTCCCTGGGAACACTCAGGCCCCCCTTTTCCCATGAATATTCCGATTATTGTGTCCAGCCCCACCACACACCCACACCCCTCCTCATTTGGGAGCTCTGCAATTCCTCGGCATGCTCTTGCCTCCCACAGAATAATTCAAGCCGTGGAGAGACAAAAAGGGGTTTTGTGTTTGGACCCTGCCCCTCCCAGCAGCGGTCTGCCGGGGACGCATAATTTAAACAGTTTGTTTGATGGCAGAACATTGGCGGCTCCTTTCACTGTCTATAATGCTCCCTAGAATTCTAAGTCATCCCCATGTCTTGGCTATAAATTCCAATCTCCTTTCTGTTTGGTGTGTGACATTCCTCTCCGAGCGCTGGCTTTCCTGTCCTTAAAGCGACCAGTCCCTGGGATGGGTCTTAGCATCCAGTAAACATCCTGTCACTTCTCAAGGGTATCTTAACCTGTGACTCACCAGGGAGTCATTCTAATCAGGGGTGTATGCACACGCACGCGCGCACACACACACACACACACACACACACAGGCTCTCGCCCTGATTTACAGACCTCAGGAATCTGATTATTAGCCATTGGCTAAGCAGCCAGAGGCTGTACTGTATTACAGCGTAGCTCCTGGCTTTAGGGTGGTCACTGTGTGAGCCTATTCTGTTTCGGCTCTCAGCGTTTGGTTTGGTTTTGCACTGAGAACCAAACCAGGACCTTACACTTTGGAGAGGTTGGCCACGAGCTGCGTCCCCGACACGCTGAGGATGGCTTTTCTGTTTGCGATGCTGGGCTTGCTAGGCAAGTGCTCTGCCCCCACAGCGCAGCATCTAGTCCCAGCCCTGGCTTGGTGGTGGGTTGGTGTGTGCGCGTGCGCACGAGTGCAGGTGGTCCTGGAGTCCAGAAGAGGGCGTCATGATCCGTCTGGAGTTCGGGTTCTGGGTGGGTAGCTATGAGCCAACCAGCTTGGATGCTGGGAACTAAACTCGGGTCCTCTGTTAGAGCAGTGTGCACTTCTAACCACAGACATCGCTCCGGCTTTGTTATTAATCGGTATAGATGAGGGAACAGCCTCCCAACCCAAAAACAGGAAGAGGAAAGAAGCACCGAGAAGTAGTGCTTTGTTTAGTCTCACCGCTGGAAAGGGCTGAGCAGGGACAAATCCTCACAGCCTGAGTTGCCCATCAAGTGCCAAGAGCCACCAGGGCTAACAAGCGGGGAGACTGTGAGTCAACCAGCCCAAGACCAGACTGGATAAAAGGAGCTGCTTTCTTACTGAATGCCATTCTGCCCGCAAGCCCGGGACTGTGCCCGGAGGCTCCTTCGCTGCTGGGTCCTGTGTTTTCCCCCCTCACACTCACATACACAGTGACTGTGGCTTCCCGCAAGGTCAAGACTGAAGCTGGCCCTCTGCACAGTTGCACATTCCCAGCCGCCCCCAACTGTAGGAAAATTCCCAGCCTGGCCTGGGCTCCCAGCGGCGCCGGAATTCCCGGTATTCAAGGAGGTAGGGAGGGAGAAAGGGCAGCCGGCTGCAGAGCCTGGCTCGAGGAAGGAGGGGCAATTCCCTTCTCCAGATGTGTTCCAGCTGTGCCTCTAGGAAAACCATAGGGCCCAGGCTAGCGTCAGCCCCGCCCCCTCTTGGTGAATTCCGTTCCTCAATGTGTCCCTGCTTCGCAGCCCCAGATTACCAGGGTTAGGAGGGGTTTTGCCCACCCGCCTGTTGACCGCTACACTCAGGCGCAAAGAGGGGATGGAAGACAGTGGTGATGTAGCTAGTGCTTGGAGTCCCAGCTGCTCCAGAAGCTGAGGCAGGGGGATCCTCACAGTAAAAGTCCCATCCTCCTCACCGCACCCCACCCCTTTTTTTTTTTTTTTTCAAGACAGGGTTTCAATCGCGATCTGCCTTCTCTCTTCCTCCTGACTGCTGGGAATAAAGGTGTGCGCCACCACGGCCCTTCTGAATAACAGTGAAACCAGGGGTAACAGCAGACGCCTTTAATCTTGCTAGAGGCAGAGGCCAACCTGATCTACAGAGTGAGTTCCAGGGCAGCCAGAGCAATGTATAAAAACCCTGTCTCAGAGAGAGAGAGAGAGAGAGAGAGGGAGGGAGGGAGGGGACAAGAAGCTTGCTGCCTTTCTCTGCCAGGGCAATGTAGAGAGAGACCCTGCCTCAAGTGGAGCCTGTTGCCCCCCCAGCCACCCCCCTCCACCCTGGGCCCCCCCACTCCCGTTCCGCAGTTCTCATTAGCTGCAGCTCCAGTAATGCCTTTGGCACTAGGGACGTTTTTTTCTCAGGGACACTTCTCATTACCATTACAGGGCCGCCACCAAGAGCATGTCAGGTAGTACTTAGCCTGGCTGGCACCTGCTTGGCCTTTGGCGAGTCCCACTCCAGTTCTCTGTGCCTGAGGTCAGTGCTGTCTGTCCCATGGAGCCTTTCTGCTGGGTCCCATGTGGTGGCTTGAATCCCAGCCTTCTCAAGACAGAGGCAGGCAGATCTCTGAGACTCTGAGGCCGGTCTGGTCTACTTAGCCAAGACTACATAATGAAATCCTAGCTCAACAACAACAAAACTCTCTAAGTGTATGGGGCTGGAGAGGTGGCTTAGAGGTTAAGAGCACTGTCTGCTCTTCCAGAGGTCCTGAGTTCAATTCCCAGCACCCACATGGTGGCTCACAGCCATCTATAATGAGTTCTGGTGCCCTCTTCAGGCCTGCAGGTGTACATGCAGGCAGAGCACTGTATACATAGTAAATAAAGCAAAAACAAAACAAAAAAACCTAAATGGCTCCCTGGCTCTGTGTCGTCTTTAGCAGTGGATCTCCAGGCTGGGTGAATTCTCCTCTCAATTGGCACGCAAGGCCAGTACCCTCGAAGGCCAGTGCAGCTCACTGGCCGCCGGCCACTCAACTACTTTGACACCAACTCTACCAATAACAGCATTTTGTCAACAAAGTGGGTTCTGGTTACCAAGGTCCCCGGATCACATCTCTGAGCTATGTGTGACTAAGACCCGGCCGTTTACCAGCAGATCCTGACTTATACCACCCCTAAGAAACCCCGTGTGACCTCCAGGCTGGACCAGCTACTCCGTGGGCTTGGGCTTCTCCCACAGACTCAGTGCTCTGACTTTGTGCTCCAGTGACAGGACTGCAGGGTACAGACAGGATGGGGGGGTAGACTTAGCGCCTCTCAGCACAGTATGAGGGGCCTAGGCCTCCCCACTTCCCTCGCTGGCCCAGCATTATTCCCACCGTGTGCCTCTGAGCGCGCCATTTCCTGGCATTTTCCCTATCATCCTCTATACAGAACAGGGCTGGCATCCCAGAGGCACTTGAGTACTGGCTCCAGTTCTTTATTTTTTAACGTGCATTGATGTTTTTGGTCTGCGTGTATGTCTGTGTGAGGGTGTCATGTCCCCTGGAACCCGCATTGTGAGCTGCAATGTGGGTGCTGGGAATTGAATCAGAATCTTCTGGAAGAGGGCTGGGCAGTGGTGGTGCACGCGTTTAATCCCAGCACCCAGGAGGCAGAGGCAGGTGGATTGCTGAGTTGGGGTCTACAGAGCAAGTCCAGGACAGCCAAGGCTACACAGAGAAACCCTAGCTCAAAAAACAGTTGTAAGCCAGGCGTGGTGGCACACGCCTTTAATCCCAGCACTTAGGAGGCAGGCGGACCGCTGTGAGTTCGAGGCCAGCCTGGTCTACAAAGTGAGTCTAGGACAGCCAGGGCTACAGAGAGACCCTGTCTCAAAAAACAAAACAAACAAACAAACAAACAAGTTGTAAATTTGGGAGGGTGGCTCTGTGGTTGAGTACTTAATGCCCAGGGCTGGGATTAAAGGGGTGCAGTGCAGCACCACTACAGGAGCAGGCCTGATGGTGTGGCCCTTCAATCCCAGCTCTAGGCAGAGGCAGGTGAATACAGAGATATCTCTCTGAGTTTGAGGCCGATCTTCAGAGCAAGTTCTACCAGACAGCCAGAGAAATAGAAACCTTGTCTTAAAAAAAAACAAAAGCCTGGCATGGTTGCACACACTTGCTATCTCTATACAGGGGAGACAGCAGATCCCAGCAGCTCATTACCTGATTTCTTGTAAGATTCCGATCTTCTAAAATATATACAATTGTCTAGATAGTAGGCAGTTCACAAACCACAAATGCCAGGGGATCTAGTGTGTACACACACACACACACACACACACACCTCTCAACTACAAACTCCAGGGCCTCTAGTGTACACACACCTCTCAAACACTTTAAGGCCAGAGAGATAGATGGCCCCATGAAAGTGCTGGCTGCTCTCCTAGGACTTGGGTTCAGCATCTCAACAGTCACTGACACCAGACTTTAATTCCAAACCCAAGGGTCCAAACACCCTCTTCTGGCCTCTGCAGGAACCAGGCATGTGGTGTGTTTACATACATATACATAGTATATAATGTATACTACATGTCACACATATATGCACAAACAACCTAAAATATTTTTTGGGAGGAGGAGTTTAAGGCAGGGTTTCTCTGTGTAGCCCAGGCTGTCCTTGAACTCAGAGACCCACCTGCCTCTGCCTCCGGAGTGCTGGGGATGAAGGCGTATGCCACCACTGCTCAGCAACCTCAAATTTTTAAATAAAAAATATTTAAGGGAGGCAGCACTTAACATCCAAGGTGGCCCTCTGGTATCTACATGCACTTATACATACTCATAAAAACTATGTACACTGTAGACAGCCAAAACCACTGTCTCCTAGGCTCTAGTTACAACACACCCCACAAACTAAATCTACCTGCCACCTCTATAAACCAGAGACTAGGGAGAGTTATTTTAAGGAGGCTGGGCGTGGTGGCACACGCCTTTAATCCCAGCACTTGGGAGGAAGAGGCAAGCGGATCGCTGTGAGTTCAAGGCCAGCCTGGTCTACAAAGTGAGTCCAGGACAGCCAAGGCTACAGAGAGAAACCCTATCTCGGAAAAACAAAAAACAAAAAACAAAAAACAAAAACAAAACAGTAGCTGGATGTGGCGATACACACATTTAATTACAGCACCAAGCACACAGAAGCAGGCACAGATGTTCAGTTTGAGGCCAGCCTGGTCTACACAGAGAACCCTGCAGACACATAAAAATGCCCTGGGAAGGCAGCCACTGCTGAGCCAGCCCAGCAGCCACTTATTAAGGGTGTGCACTATGTCTAAGCACAAACACTACAAACAAAAGACCACAACATAGAAACCAGAATTAAAATCCTAGGATGTTTATTACAAAGGTACCCCTGAACCTTGAGATGGGTTTATCGGTAGGATTTCTGGTACCGAGCACGGGCCCCAGGACCTCCAAACTTTTTGGACTCGCAGCGACGGGGGTCAGCTACAAGCAGGGTGCGGTCATACTGGATGAGGATGTCCTTGATCTCCTTCTTAGAGGCCTCGTCCACATCTGGAAACGAAGAGCCCAGAGTCAGATAAGCACAGCCCTCAGCCTGGCTCCACACAGCCCCGCCCACTCGGAAGGACCAGCTCCCACTCACATTTCTGGTAATAAGCCACCAGGGCTTTGGAGATGGACTGCCGGATAGCTGCAAGACACAACGAGAAAGCTTTGTGAAGACCCAAAGTTTGCTCCAGGAGCTGCCTCACACCCACGGGCCCAGATCCTGGGGCTCACCATAAATTTGGGCCACGTGGCCACCACCCTTCACGCGGACACGGATATCCACACCAGCAAATCGCTCCTTGCCCAAAAGCAGCACGGGCTCCAGTAGCTAGAGAAACGGGAGGCGAACAGATTTACGTCATAACCGGACAGCTTAGCCACCCTGCCTGGGCATTTCACACCTCCCTCGTTTCCACCATCCCCAGAATGAAGGCGGCAACCTATCAGGAGGGCGGTGGTGCTGCACGCCTGTAATCCCAGCACTTCTGAGGCAGAGGCAGGCGGATCTCTGGGACTTCAAGGCCAGGCTGGATAGCCAGAGCTACAGAGAAACCCTGTCTCGAAATTTAAAAAAAAAAAAAAGGGGGGGGGGGCCGCGCAGGCCCGCAGCAACCTACCCTGGAAGCTGGACTGACAGGGGCAGCGAGGTCCTTCCACCCTCTCCTGAGCCTTCACTAGCCCACATCCCAGTCCTGACTTATGTGGATCACATCACTTCCAGCATTTAGAAGCTCCATGAATGCCAGGCTTAGAGCCATCTGAATCTTTGCTGTTTTCCCAATGCACAACATGGGATACGCACTTCAAATAACTGACAGCCATGAACAAAGCCCTGCATCTCTCTTTACATGTATGCACATATATGTGTATATATATACACATGTATACGTACACCACACATCTCAAAATCCCTGGGATACAAAGTAAACCTGCTGTTTTCCACTCTGCAAAGCATCACGTTCCTTCCCTGTGAGGAATGAATGGATTTTAAGCCAAATCTTTCATATCTGTTCCACATAACCCCCAAGAATAAAACAAAAAGTCCCCATTTTACAAAGTGGACCCAAGGGACAGCAATACTAGTGGCTCTGCCTGACAGACAACGGCAAGGGCCTTGGACAGGAGCAAAATACTTCTCAGCCCATTACATAGACAGTCCAGCTGTGTCCTTTCTTTAGTTGCCTGACAGCTTTCTCTGTGTAACCCTGTCTATCCCCAAACTTCTCCACCTGCCTCTGCCTCCCTCAACTGATGGGATTAACAGTGTGTACCGCTGTGCCCAGCTTGATAGAAAATTTTAGGGCAGCCTATGTTTTTCCAATTATAGAAATTCCACACTTCTAGCCAGGCATGGTGGCGCACGCCTTTAATCCAGCACTCGGGAGGCAGAGATAGGTGGATCTTTGCAAGTTCGAGGCCACAGCCTGGTCTACAAATTGAGTCCAGGACAGTCAAGGTTACACAGAGAAACCCTGTCTTTAAAAAAAAAAAAAGCCACTTCACACTTCTCTTAATTGGAAGTGGTCCAGATCACATCTATTCATAAGTCACCACACTCAGGAATATCCTGGGAGGCCAGCGACACCCCCTAACCCACCAGATTTCCCAGATAGCCCTGGCTGTCATGAGAGATCCTGCTGGGGGCTGGGATTAAAAGTGTGCTTCACCACCACGCGAATTGTAGTGACATCGTCCATACTGTGCAGAATCTAGAGTGTTAATATTCCTTCTCACATGCAACAAAACTAATCCCTCAGTGAGTTCTGGGCTGTAAAAAACAGTTTGGTTTTTTTTTACTTGTTTTTAAGTTTCTGTCTACCAGTTGCAAGAAAAACCTAACCAAGTGCTACCAATCTTTTTTCTTTTCTTTTTGAGACAGGGCATCTCTGTGTAACAGCTCTAGCTATCCTGGAACTCTGTAGTCCAGGCTGGCCTTGAACTCACAGCGATCCACCTGCCACGTCCTACCAATCTTAACGCTCCAGAGGGCTCCGGTCCTTTGCAGCTCCTCCTTTCACAGGGTCCCACACTGTACCCCGTGCAGCCCCAAACAGCGCCTTGTAGGTTAGAACGGCCTCCTAAACTCGTGACACTCTACTCCCCAGGGTGCTGGGATTTACACACAACGGCCTGCAAAGACTCACTACGGCAATCGGATCCGGATCGCACACACTGCGCTATTACTACTATTCCCTCGGCCACCACCGGCTCCTCGCCGCTGGCCAGGCTTCCAGGCACCGCAGATTGAGGAGTTTTATTTAATTTTATGGGGGGGAAAAATTTCGAGACAGGGTCTCTCTGTGTAGCCTTGGCTGTCCTGGAACTCTCTTTGTAGACCAGGCTGGCCTCGAACTCACAGCGATCCTCCTGCCTCTGCCTCCCGAGTGCTGGGATTAAAGGCGAGGAGTTTTATTTTTACCACCTCGGACTTCACAGTTTCCCAGCCCAGGCCCAGACGGCGTCTAATTAACCCCGGGGCCTCCTTCCTTCCCTCCCCGCGCCCGCGCCCGGCCCCAGCACCTTGTACTGCAGCGTGCGCGGCTCGATCATCTCCAGGGGACGCCCGTTCACCTTGATGAGCCCATTGCCCCGTTTGCAGTGCGCCACGGCGGTGGCTGTCTTCTGCGGGAGGCGAGAGGGGGGGGGGGACCCGTGGGTGAGTGCGGGGCCCCCGATCCCCGGTGTCTCCCGCTCCCCACCCCGGGGCCCCCGATCCCCGGTGTCTCCCGCTTCCCACCCCCCGGAGACCCCGTGGGTGAGTGCGGGGCCCCCGATATCCCCGGTGTCTCCCGCTCCCCACCTCGGGACCCCCGTGGGTGAGTGCGGGGCCCCCGCTCCCCGGTGTCTCCCGCTCCCCCCGCCCCCCCCCGGGGCGGCCTCCCTCGGGCTCCTTCCATCCCGCCCCCCCGCACACCTTGCGTCCGAAGACCTGCACGGACTGCAGCGGACCCTTGGACGGCATGGCTGCGAGGAACGAACACGAGGTCCTCACCGCGCGGCGCCGTCACCGGAAAAGGGAAACGCGGGGCCGCCGAGGCCGATTTTCCAGGGTCTGCGCATGCGCTCTGGGCGCCGCGTCACGACGGCAGCGGGCTTTACGGCTGACGTGGGAGCCATCAGGCGCGGCGGGGAACGCCCTTGGGCCAGGGTTCCTTTATGTATGTATTTATTTTTTCCCCCTTGCTTTCCCGCAGCCTTGGTTGTCTTCACTTTCGGCCACTTCTCACAGACACCTCTGCCCTGCTTCGGCCCCTCCTCCAGGCTGGTCCTCCCACCCGGACGCCTCTTTCCCAGGATCCACTGCGCTCAGCCAAAACTGGGTTCTCAGCATCCTGCCTCCCCCTCCCTTTTCCCCCCAAACCATCTTCCCTAGGACCCTAGGATCCCCCTTGTCCCTTCTGATCCTCGGCCGCGGATCTGCTTTTCACTAGAAATTGCCTTCTTAGCCCTGGGCGGTGGTGGCGCACGCCTGTAATCCCAGCACTCGGGAGGCAGAGGCCGGGGGATCGCTGTGAGTTCCAAGCCAGCCTGGTTTACAAAGTGAGTCCAGGACAGCCCAGGCTAACACACAGAGAGACCCTGTCTTGAAAAAAAAAATATTAATATTTTGTGAGTGCAGGCTCTCGAGGGCGCCTCCGATCTCCCTAGAAATGTAGTTACAGGGTGTCTGTGAGCCGCCCAACTTGGGTACGTAGAAACAAACTCACGTCCTCTGTTAAGAAGAGGAAGCAGGTGCTTTTAACTTCTGAGCCATCTTTCCGGCCCCCAGATGATCTTAATGCTCCCCTAAACCCTCCGCTCTAAGTCTCTACCCCCACAGAATTCTCCAGCACACCAATTAAAAAAAAAAAGATTTATTTTGGGCTGGAGAGATGGCTCAGGGGTTAAGAGCACTGTCTGCTCTTCCAGAGATCCTGAGGGGTACATGCAGGCAGAGCACTGTACGTGATAAATAAATCTTTTTTAAAAAAGATTTATTATTATGTATACAGTGTGCTGGCTGCACTTACACCTGCAGGCCAGAAGAGGGCGCCAGATCTCACTATAGATGGCTGTGGTTGCTGGGAATTGAACTCAGGACCTCTGGAAGAGCAGACAGTGCTCTTTAACCTCTGAGCCACCTCTCCAGCCCCAGCCCACCAATTTTATCTGAGGAAACCCAGCTTTTAGTTTTCCTGTGGTACCCAACCCCAGAATTCCCATAAGTCAACGGGATTCTCTTGTTGGGCGACAGCTTTCTCTAGCAGCACGGGGTGTAAGGACTTGTCAGGGACTTGGGGACAGTTGGAGGGCAGGGCTGTCAACAAGAAGGTGAGGTGTCCTCATGTACACCTGTACTCATAAGTGTCTGGCCAGCCTGGGCTACATGTGACCCCGCCTCAAAAGGAAAAGAAACCCACCTGGTGAAATGTTCAAGGCTGACAACCTGAGTTCGAGTTCTAGGACCCACATAGTAGAAGGAGAAAAGTGCTAGCTCTACGCAAGCTCCACACGTGTACACACACACACACACACACACACACACACACACACTTTAATACAATAAAATGCAAAGCAAACAAAACCCCACAAACGCAGTGGGTCCTGTAGATTAGAGGCCGGTCTGGTTTCCAGAGAGCAGTCCAGGCCAGCCAGGGCTACGTAGTGAGGCGCTGTCTAGACAAAACAGAGCTTGCCCACACTGAGTGACCCGTACCTTCCTTAGGGGTAACGCCTCCCTGAAAGCTGGAAAATTAGGGAGCGACCTTGGGGCTCTGTGTGCAAGCACTCTATGTGTTCACAGGAGCCAGTAGGGCTGGTGTTCTGGGTGTCATATTTCTGACCCACTACCCCAGACTTCAGCAGATAAACATTTGAGACGACGCATAAGTGATAATTATGTCGATTACAGTCACACTTAAGTAGGGCTTAGTGTGTGCCAGGTGCTGATCCAATCCAAATGCGTTGGCTGTGTTAGCGAATGCACTCTCCCTAGGCTAAAACCATGAGGGATACCACATCTACAGAGTTTGTCTTGGACATTGCAGAGTCATACTTGTTAAATTCCAGCAGATGGCACTAAAATACGTTGTCTTAAACCGCTGTTCGTTCTGTCCGCCCAGCCTCTTACCGTCACCCGCACCCCCCCACCCTCACCCCCACCCACTCCCCACCCCCACCCCCCACCCCACCTACAGTCTCTTTTGGAGTTTAGGCTGGCTGGAACTCACGGTGTAGCTAAGGAGAAGATGGCTTTGAACCCCCGACCCTCTTGCCTCCACCTCCCCTTTTCTGAAAACTACAGATGTGCACTACTACATCCAATTTTAGAAGTGTCTTTTTTTTTTTTTTTTAAGGTTTTTCAAGACAGGGTTTCTCTGTGTAGCCTTGGCTGTCCTGGACTCACTTTGGAGACCAGGCTGGCCTCGAACTCACAGCAGAGCTGCCCCCTCTGCCTCCTGAGTGCTAGGACTAAAGGTGTGGGCCATCACACTTGGCTGGAAGTGTCTTAAGGAAAGAGTGTTTTATTTATTTTGTATGTGTATACTTAGTGGTGCATGCCTTTAATCCCAGCACTCAGGAGGTAGAGACCAGCCCAGGGCCCAGTTACACAAAGAAACAATGTCTCAAAAAAACAAAACAAAACAAAACACAAACAACCAAAAAACAAGCCAGGCATGGTGGTGCACACCTTTAATCCCAGCACTTGGAAGGCAGAGGCAGGGAGATTGCTGTGAGTTTGAGGCCAGCCTGGTCTACAAAGTGAATACAGGATAGCCAAGGCTACACAGAGAAGCCCTGTCTCGAAAAACAGAACAACAAAAAATAAAAAATAAATTTAAAAAGGAAAGAAAAAACCCAGTAGGGTGTCTTTTTTTCCTTGCCTTTTGATTTTTTAAAAAATATTTATTTTAAGCTGGGCGTGGTGGCGCACACCTTTAATCCCAGCACTCGGGAGGCAGAGGTAGGCGGATCGCTGTGAGTTCGAGGCCAGCCTGGTCTACAAAGTGAGTCCAGGACAGCCAAGGCTACACAGAGAAACCCTGTCTCGAAAAACCAAAAAAAAAAAAAAAAAAAAAAAAAAAAAAAAAGAAAAACCAAAAAAAAAAAAAAAAAAGTATTTTATGTATGTGCATGCTCTATCTGCATGTATACCTGCACACCAGTAGGGGGCCTGAGATCACATTATAGATGGTTGTGAGCCACCCACGTGGTTGCTGGGAATTGAACTCAGGACCTCTGGAAGTGTGGACAATGGTCTTAGCCATTGAGCCGTCTTTCCAGCCCCTGAAGGAAAGTCTTTCTAACTGGCACACGGGGATCTGTGCATTGGTGTTTTGCCTGCATGTATGTCCGCGTGAGGTGGCAGAAGGCCCCCACAACAGGAGTTACAGATGATTGTGAGCCGCCATGTGGGTGCTGGGAACGGAACCCCCTTCCTCTGGAAGAGCAGCCAGTGCTCTGAACTCTGCAGTCCCTACTGGCTAGTGTCATTCTTTTTTTTTTTTTTTTTGGTTTTTCGAGACAGGGTCTCTCTGTGTAGCCTTGGCTGTCCTGGACTTGCTTTGTAGACCAGGCTGGCCTCGAACTCACAGAGATCCAGCTGTCTCTGCCTCCCGAGTGCTGGGATTAAAGGCGTGCGCCACCACGCCCGGCTCGCTAGTGTCATTCTTTAGGGCAAAATTGTCTGGAGAAAAGCGAAGTTTTGCAGAGAAGGAAGGGGAGTCCTGGAGAGGTGAGGGGGCGGGTCCCACGCTGTGCCCGTGGGAGCTTCAGGTCCCGCCTGGAGACCCCTGCTCTCTCTGCTCCGCAGGTCTAGTCAGCTGAGAACTCAATTCCCCCGTGAGGATGGAGACTGTTGGAGACTGGGTTTGAGGAGAGCCAGTTGGTAGCAGCTGCTGGGTTCCTGTGAGAGTGCTCGCTGACTCTCTGAGGTCCAGCTTGCCAATGGCCAGCCAGGATGCCAAGATGCTGTCTTCCCTCTGGAAGCATTCTCAGCAAGCTCAGCCCAGTTCTGGTCAAACCCTTAGTGTCTTTTTTTGTTTTTTTTAAGTCAAGGTCTTATGTAGCCCAGGCTAGCCTTCAACTTGTTTTGTAGCCCAGGATGGATGGTCTTGAACTTCTGATCCCTTAGCTGCTACCTCCCAAGAGCTATCGATTGGTTTTTTTTTTAAAAGATTTATTTATTTATTATACGGTATTCTGCCTGCATGTGTACCTAAAGGCCAGAAGAGGGCACCAGATCTCATTGTAGATGCTTGTGAGCCACCATGTGGTTGCTGGGAACTGAACTCATGACCTTCGGGAGAAGGGCCAGTGCTCTTAACCACTTAACCACTGAGCCACCTCTCCAGCCCCTCAACTGGTAGTTTTGAGAGAGCAGGGATGCTGGGAGCCGGACCTACAATCTTCTGCATGCTAGTCAAGTAATCAACTACAGAGCTACATCCCCAGCCCAGAGCATCTGTGGTGCTGGAGAGACGGCTCAGGGGTTAAGAGCACCGACTGCTCTTCCAGAGGACCCAGGTTCAGTTCTCAGCTCACAAGTGTTACAACTCTGAGAACTGACACGCTCACGCAGACAAACATGCAGGCAAAACACCAATGCACATAAAATAAAAAGAAATTATTATTTTCATTATTTATTTTTTTGAGACAGGATTTCTCCGTGTAGCCTTGGCGGTCCTGGACTCCCTTTTTATCCCAGGCTGGCCTCGAACTCACAGCGACCCACCTGCCCCTGCCTCCCGAGTGCTTGGGAATGAAGGCGTGTCCGCCACCCCCGCCCCGCTAATCTCGCCACTCCCAAGATGGCGGCTCCACAAAGCCTCCCGCCCGGGGAAAATCTCGCGTTAGGCTTGGCGAGCGCGGCAGCTCTCGCGAGACGTCGCGTCAGGCCAGCTAAGCGTTGTGTGCTCCGCAGCCGGCGCGGCAGCTTCAGGTGGGGAAAGGTGATCGGTGAGGCGGGGGCGTTTGGCGGAGGAGGAGATGGGCGA
This sequence comes from Acomys minous, assembly GCF_964271855.1. NCBI lineage: Eukaryota > Metazoa > Chordata > Mammalia > Rodentia > Muridae > Acomys > Acomys minous. Next base: position 24,149,143 of record NC_140502.1, on the reverse strand, counting down.
GGGGGGCGCGGGCTGTGGCGCCGGCGGGGACCCGGCAGGTGTGGCGGCGGCCGCGGCCGGCGTGTGCAGAACCCGGGTTCGCCATGGCCGGAACCGGGCTGCCGGAAGCCAGCGGTGCAACTTGCCGGGGAAACTGAGGCTCGCGGGGGGCGGGGGAGGCGGGGGTGGAGATCCGGGCTTGTGCGGTGCGCTGAGGCCGCCTGTCCCCCCTCACCCCCCGCAGTCGCGGAAGATAATGTCGGACAGCGAGGACAGCAACTTCTCGGAGGTGGAGGACAGCGAGCGCAGCAGCGAGGCGGAGGAGGCCGAGGTCAGTGCCTGCCGCGGGTTCTCGGGGGGACGCGCTGCGCCTGGGGACAGGGACAGGGCACAGACCCCCCCCGTGGGGAGGCCGGGACTCGGAGCGCCCGGGGTCCCCCCAGATGGTCCGGAGAGATGGGGGAGGAGGCGAGTGGGGGTGCGTCGTGCGTTCAGACATCGTTGGTCGCTTCTTCGTCACGTACCAGAGTTGCAGCATTATTATTATTATTATTATTATTATTATTATTATTATTATTATTATTATTTTATTTTATTTTTATTATTATTAATTTGCGGTGCTAGGATTGAATTCAGGGCCTTTACTCGTGCTGGGTAGGTGGGCTGTCGTCGAGCTGCAGCCCCTCACCTATTAGTTATTTTTCTCCGTTTTTTTTTTGTTTTTTTTTTGCTTTTTGCTTTTTAGGTATGTCCAGTTATTCTGGAAAGGTTACTTGTGTTGCCTGCTGTGTGCCGGCCGCAGGTCTTTATCCTTGGGCTCTTGTAAATAGGTTGTGGTCGTTGTTGTTTTTCGAGACAGGGTCTCTCTGTGTAGCCTTGGCTGTCCTGGACTCATTTTGTAGACCAGGCTGGCCTTGAACTCACACTGATCCGCCTGCTTCTGCCTCCAGCCGGGCCAAAAAAAAATTTTTTTTTAAATGTAAGCAAACAACTGATTAAGTGAACACAGATTTGCTAATGTGAGTAAATAGAGCCACTATGTTTAAGACTCACAGGTTGAGCATCCTAACCTGAAAATCCAAAACCTGAAACTTCCTATATGGAGGCCAGCAATGGAAAATTCCATACACCTGACTTAATGTGACAGATCAGAGTCAAAACGGTGGAGCACTAAAAATTCTGTATTAAACTGCTGTGCAAAAAGTACATAAGAAACATGTATGGATTTATGTCATATCGTCCCATCCCAAGATGCTTCATTATGAATGTGCAAATATTCCAAAAAGATTCTCCAAGATCTGAAATCTATATTTTGGGTCTTTTTTCTTTTGTTTCTTACTTTCTTTTTTAAAAAATATATTTTATTAATTTATTCATATTACATCTCAATTGTTATCCCATCCCTTGTATCCTCCCATTCCTTCCTCCCTCCCATTTTCCCCTTACTCCCCTCCCCTAAGACTGTGACTAAGGGGGACCTTCTTTTTCTTTCTCTTTCTTTTTTCTTTTTCTTTTTTTTTGGTTTTTGAGACAGAGTTTCTTTGTGTAGCCTTGGCTGTCCTGGACTCACTTTGTAGACCAGGCTGGCCTTGAAATCAAAGCGATCCTCCTGCCTCTGCCTCCCGAGTGCTGGGATTAAAGGTGTGCGCCACAACACCTGGCTCTTTCTTTCCTTTCTTTCTTTCGTTTCTTTCTTTCTTTCTTTCTTTTTTTTGTGTGTGGTGGTTGTTATTGTTTTATTTGGGACAGGGTTTCTAGTCCTGACTGTTGTAGAACTCTCACCCTGTAGACCAGGCTAGCCTCAGAGATCTGCTTGCCTCTGCCTCCCAAACTCAGGATTAAAGGTGTGCACCATCACTCCCCCCAACCCCTTTCCTTTTAGTAACGGTGCTGGGGCTAGAACTCAGGGCTTTAGCTAGGCGTGGTGGCACACGCCTTTAATCCCAGCGCTCTGGAGGCAAAGGCAGGCAGATCACTGCGAGTTCAAGGCCAGCCTGGTATACAAAGCTAGTTCGGGACAGCCAGGGCTACACAGAGAGACCCTGTTTCAAAAAAACCCCAAAAAACAAACAAAAAAAAACTCAGGGCTTTGTACACACTAAGTGTGAGCACTACCACTAAGCTGCACTTCCTTCAAAATTAGGTGTGTGTGTGTGTGTGAGAGTGAGAGAGAGAGAGAGAGAGAGAGAGAGAGAAGAGAGGGGAGGCGGGTGGGGCGTGAGCCAGCGCAGGTGCTGTGCCACCAGGCCCTAAATTAACTTTTTTTCCTTTGCTATTTTGTGTTTGGGTGTGTTGTGTTCAATGCGTGACTCTGCTCCATATGCATGCAGTGCCCTGGAGTTAGGGGTGGTTGTGAGCCACCATGTGGGGGGTGGGGATTGAACCTGGGTCTCCCCATGAACTAGTGCTCTTAACCTCTGCTCCGTCTCTCCAGCCCACCTAACTGACTACTTAAGTGAGGTGTCAGTGTTTTCCAAGGTTTCACCGTGCACAATAGAAAAGCTCTGAGGAAGGAGCTGGGGACCCTGGTGTCATCATCATTTTCCGCCAGACAGTAAGCCAGGCTGCAAGTCTGTCCGCTCTTTAGTGGGAACCAGAGGGAAGTGACAGCGTGGAGCTCAGGGCATCTTCTGTGCAGCATCCCTGCTGGGAAGTGGCATCTCCTCCTCCCCTGTTACAGCACTGCCGTGACCCCTGGCCTCAGGCATGCTGTGCAGTGCTTACCACTAAGCAGTGTCGGCACCCCCTGCTCCTGGCAGAGATTAGAAAAGGGAAGGTGTCCTGGACCTGTGTCCTGGAGGGCATCAGGTTGGGGCTGTGTACAGATGTGTTTCTGTGGTCTGCTTGTCCTGTGTGGCTGTTTAGTTGCCAGTCTCTGAGCCTTTGGGGGCGGTCCTCTGCTCCCAGGCAGGGATGGGGGGTGCCATAGTGATTCAGGGCAGGTGGGGAAGTGACAGGACCGGCCTTTGCTCAAGCTGTAGCCCTGGGCCCTTGAGAGTGACTCACGGCTTCAGGTCACTGCTGGCACTTGTAGCCTGGTGGGAAGGAGAGCAGGTCCCTGGGTCCTTCCTAGCAGAGGTTTTTTACCGGGCATCTCATCAGGCTCATGAGCCATCTGTTGGCTGTTGATACCAAGCAGGGTGGCAGTGTGAGGCCTGCCCCGACTGAGGGAGACAGGGCCAGCTGTTCTGTGTTCTGTAGTAGTCAGGCAAGCAGCCGGCTTTGTGCTGAAGGGACCAGCTGGCTCCCATCCCCAGCCCCTTCATCAGCAAGGGCTGCAAGTGTGGCAACATTGTCTTATGTGTGTCTGTTATATTCAGCCATCGCTGTCACATACAGTCACGGCAGGGTGCCAGGTGTGGGGGGCCGTGCAGATACAGTCACGGCAGGGTGCCAGGTGTGGGGGGCCGTGCAGATACAGTCACGGCAGGGTGTGGGGGGCTGTGCAGATACAGTCACGGCAGGGTGCCAGGTGTGGGGGGCCGTGCAGATACAGTCACGGCAGGGTGTGGGGGGCAGTGCAGAGTGCTGGGATGAGACTAGCAGTGCAGTGCTGCCCACCGGGCTACTCAGTTCTTTGTGTCCTCCCTCAGCCTTTGGCTGTATGGTCCTCATTTATGCTTACAATTTCAGATTGTTTCCCAAACAAAACAACAACCAAAGACTGTGGTCCAGCCTCCAGGGAGCACAGCAGTGTGCAGGAGTCCTGCCTCATAGAAGAAGGCTCCAGAGGAGAAAAGGCTTCCCCGGGGCCCAGGCAGGGACACAATGGCAACATTGCTTGAAAGCGGCCTATGAAGTTGCTTTTTAAAATGTGAGACATTGGACTGGTGGGATGGCTCAGTGGGTGAGGGCACTTTGCTCCTAAGTTCAGGAACCTGTCCAGCCCCACACCTTATTTCTGACACAGTCTCAAGCTCACAGTTTCAGCTAGATTAGCTTGGCAGCGAGATCCTGGCGTCCATATCGTCTCTGCCTCAAACACTGTAGTTACAGGACCACATGGCCGTGCCCAGTTTATACCTGAGTGCTGGGGATTTGAACTCGGGTCCTCTTGTTTTCACAGTCAGTGCTCTGACTAGCTGAGCCAACCTCTTAGCCCTGCCCCCTTTTATGGTTTCTTGAGACATGCTCTGTGGAGCCCATGTTGTCCCCAAACTCTCAGTCATCCTCCTGCCTCAGTTTACTCAGTTTGTAAGTGGGATTACAAGCATGAGCCACCATGCCCACCTGTAAAAAGATATTTTTGAGGGCTGGAGAGATTGACTCAGAGGTTAAGAGCACTGGCTGCTCTTCCAGAGGTCCTGAGTTCAATTCCTAGCAACCACATGGCTCACAGCCATCTATAGTGAGATCTGGTGCCCTCTTGTGGCCTGCAAGTATACTAGCAGATACAATATTGTATGTATAATAGATAAATATTTTTTTTTAAAAAGCCATGCTGGATGTTAGATGGTATGAACACATTTACATTTTTTCAGGTGTCATAATCAATGATCTAATTAACCCCCTCCCCTTCTTTTTTGAGACAGGGTTTCTCTGTGTATCCCTGACTATCCTGGATTCACTTTTGTAGACATAGCTGGCCTAGAACTCACAGCAATCCTTCTGCCTCTGCCTACCGAATGCTGGGATTAAAGGCGTGCGCCATCCGGCGTGGCTTTGTGCTGGTTTTATACTCCTGGGATATGGTCCACTTACCAAGGGCTCACCCTAGAGCAGCCCTTCATAGAGAGCAGTGCTGTGGTGGATGCCATTGCTGAGGGCACAGAGTGTGGTGCAGGTCCTGGGGCTGCTGCTCAGTGATGGAGCTTGTGCTTAGCATTGGAATGACCCTGGGGTCCAGCCAACCAACCAAAAACCAAACAGAAACCTCCAAAATACACCCACATTGTACACAGTAGTTGTGCAGAACGGAATTCCAGAGGAATTACTTGTGAGGAACGGCGAGGAGAGAGGGCCGGGGAGCAGGCAGAGTGTGTGTCCTGCCGAGGAGCCAGGGCCAGAGACCAAATGTCAGGCTCAGCGGGCGTTGTCAGTGTGGATGGGGCTGGTTGGTTTGTTGTTTGTTTTTGTTGGGTTTTTTGTTTTTTTGAGATAGGGTTTTCTGTGTAGCCTTGGCTGTCCTGGACTCACTTTGTAGAATGTGTATTTTTAAAAGTCTTTTGGTCACATTTATCATTTATTAGTGGGAAAAATATTAATAATAACTAAATGAAGATGTATACAATTTATAATTTAAAATTTTGAGGTTGAACATGAATTAAAATGGAATGGAGAAGTATAAGTTTGTAAAAGATTTCTTTCCTCATTAAGACAGGGTCTCATTGTATACAGAGATCAGGATTGCCGCAGCATCAGAGTTCCCAGTGCTGAGATTAGAGGTATTCGTCACCACATCCAGTGTAAAGATCTTTACTTGTGCATGTGTGTGCATGTGTGTCCGTCTGTCTGTCTGTGTGACTGTATGGAGGATGCACCCAAGAAGAAAGGAGGGCTTTGGTCCCATGGCTTTAGAGTTATAGGCAGTTGTCTGTCTGTCTTCCCCCTCCCCCACAAGGTTTCTCTGTCCTGGACTTGCTCTGTAGATCAGGCTAGCCTTGAACTCACAGAGATCACCTGCCTCTGCCTCTGTGAGAGCTGGATTTCAGGCCTGAGCCCAGCTTGAGCTACGGGCACTTGTGAGCTACCCAGTGTGAAAGTTGGGAATTGAACCCTGGAACCATGGCTGAGGCCCAGAGCATTGCTAAATGTACACAGTGATACAGATAGATGTATTTGTTACTTTTCTTTTAAAAGATATTTTTTGGGGGCTGGAGAGAGGCTCAGAGGTTAAGAGCACTGCCTGTTCTTCCAAAGGTCCTGTGTTCAATTCCCAGCAACCACATGGTGCCTCACAGCCATCTATGGTGAGATCTGGCGCCCTCTGCTGGCCTGCAGGTGTACATGCAGGCAGAGCACTGTATACATAATAATAAATGAATAAATCTTTAAAAAAAGAAAAAAACAGGAAAAAGATATTTCTTTATTCTTTGACAGTTTCACATATGTATACAATGTACCTTTTTAGCCCCCTTCCTTGAGACAGGGTTTCCTCTTGTATCCCTGGCTGGGATGTAGGGGTGCTCCGCCACACCTGCCTGTGGTAGTGCCTCCTACACGCCTTCAAACACCCCTTCTTCTCCCTCAGGTGTGCCTCTCAGCTTTGTGTCCAATCTTTTTTTTTTTTAATATATTTTTTAAAAATTTATTTTTATTTACATTGGTGTTCTGCCACCAGGTACAGATGTGGGAGAGCGTCAGATCCCCTGTAACTGGAATTTCACACAGCTGTGAGCTGCCTTGTGGGTGCTGGGATTTGAACCCGGGTCCTTTGGAAGAGTAATCAGTGCTGTTAACCACTGAGCCAGCTCTCCAGCCCCAGTTCAATCTTTTTTTGAAACAGGTTTCTCTGTTCCCTTGGCTGTCCTGGACTGGCTTTGTAGACCAGGCTGGCCTCGAACTCACTGTGATCCACCTGCCTCTGCCTCCTGAGTGCTGGGATTACAGGCATCATTCTTTTTTTAAATCCACTGAATCCACATAGTGCTGCTTTCGTAAGCATCAACAGCCTTGTAGTGACCTCAGCACTGAAGGCAGATTACCATGACTCCCCAGCCGCCATAATTGCCAGTCGCTCCCCAGCCAACATCACAGTGCTCCCCCAATCTGGATGGATTTGATCTGATGCAGGCATCTGCAGCTGCTGTGGCTTCCGGAGTGCAGCGGCCACAGCACTTCACAGCACATCCCAGCCTCTGGCTCTTACATGCTCCCCTTCCCCCTAAGACAGGGTTTCTCTGTGTGGCCCTGGCTGTCCTGGACTCACTTTGTAGACCAGGCTGGCCTTGAACTCGCTGAGATCTGCGCCTGGCTGGCTCTTACATTTTTGCAGCCTCCTCTTCCTTGGCGTTCCGGAGCCTTGTGTCTCATTTATAACTGACACTCACTCAGTGGTCACTTACTCTCGTCACGTAGGCCACTTAGTCTGTAGTAGCCACTCCACTGTAAACACACCAACAGACCCCTTCCTTGCCTAGAGCATGGCTCAGTGCTCAAGAGCAGTTGCTGTTTAGAGAGAGGGCCTGGCTTCAGTTCCCAGCAGCAGTTTAAAACTCTCCTATCTCCACTTCCTGATGGCCTTTTCTGGCCACCAGTTATACAGGAGGTGTGTACATGTTGTGTAGGCAAAACATACATACACGTAGAAGAAATTAAAAACAAAACAAAAAGCTTCCTTAACCAAGGTAAAGAGCAGTGTGAAGCCGCAGCACATCAAGGTGGCCTAGCCACGGCAGCAGTGGCCTCAGGAAGCTGGTCATATGCATGGCACAGGAGCATGGGCGACAGCAAACATCTGCTCATCACAAAGTCTCGCCTTGTTATGGATGAGGACCTCGTGGAAGCTGCTGCGGGAGCTGTACTTGTCCTTGTTTCTGACAGGCTCTTATATGTAGCCCTTGTTGGCTGAGGTCTCTGTAACTAAGCAGCCCAAGTGCTAGGATAACAAGGGCTCTCCTGAGGCCTGGCTTCCGGCACCTAACCTTCACAGTGGGCTTGGGAGGCAGAGGCAGGTGGATTTGCTGTGAGTTCGAGGCCAGCCTGGTTTTCAAAGTGAGTTCAAGACAGGCAGGGCTCACAGAGAAACCCTGTCGCCAAAAAAAAAAGGGAGGGGAGGGAGGGGGCTTCACAGCCAGGTAACTGGAGGTGCTTTCGGGTAGGACAAGGATGTGACCTGAGGCCACACTGAACCATGTAGGGGATGTGTTAGGCAGCTTTGCACTCTGTGTCTGGTTGGAATATGGAGTTTCCTGGTGGTGCTTGCTTGGGTGTCCTTATCCCTTGCTCTCTGAGGTTGTGGGGCCAGGGTGTCTGAGGGGAAGGCCCGGCTTGTAGCCTGTAGCAGCATCCCTTTGCTGCTGTTGTTGTGGTTACTGTCTTGTTACTGTATCCAGCAAACATTGAAAAAGCCTTTAGTTGTCCCTGTATATGGATCCTGAGAGTGAGCCAGGAGGCACCGAGCCTTAAGCCCTGGTGGTAGGTTTTGTTTTACTTTCACTACACAGCCTGGAATTTACTATGTAGACCAGCCTGGCTTTGAACTCACAGAGATCCACTTGCCTCTGTCTCTTGAGAGCAGGGATTAAAGGTGTGCACCGCCATGCCCAGTTTAACCCCCCTCCCCACTAGAGTTTCTCTGTGTAGCCCTGGCTGTCCCGGAACTTGCTTTGTAGACCAGGCTGGCTTTGAACTCAGAGATCCACCTACCTCTGCCTCACGAGCTCTGGGATTAAAGGTCTGTGCCACCGTGCCTGGCTACCTATTCTTTTGTTTTGTTTGTTTGTTTGTTTGTTGTGTCTCTCTCTCTCCCTCTCTCTCTCTCTCTTTTTTTGTTTTGTTTGTTTGTTTTTTTGAGACAGGTTCTCTCTATGCAGCCTTGGCTGTCCTAGACTCAATTTGTAGACCAGGCTGGCCTTGAATTTACAGCAGTCCACCTGCCTCTGCCTCCCGAGTGCTGGGATTAAAGGCGTGTGCCACCACGCCCGGCCCTGCTTGTTGTCTCTTAAGCTATTTAGAAATAGCTAAGTGAATTTAAAGTAACATTGGACTGGAGAGATGGCTCAGTGGTTAATAATAGCACTTGCATGTCCAGAGGACCTGGGTTTGGTTTGTAGTATCCAGGCCATGTGGCTCACAGCTGCCTATAACTCTGGCCCCATTGGGTCTTACACCTTCTGGGCACCGTCACATGTCTGTCATCCACTCACACAGGCTGACTGCATGCACACATGCACACTGACAAGTCAAAATAATGACAGCTAAGTATGGTGATGCACGCCTTCAATTCCAGCACTTGCTAGGCAGGGGCAGACAGATCTCTGAGTTTGAGGCAGCCTGGTCTACAGAGTGAGTTCCAGGGAAACCTGCCTTGAAAAACCAACCCAAGCCAACCCAAACAAAGCAAGCAAATAAATAAATAAATAATAAGCAAAATTAAAATAAAAACAAGAACATACAAAAATACTGGGTAAATAGGGGGTGAGTTAGAGGTTGTTGCTTGGGCAGCAGATTATGTGGGCCTGTTTGTAACTGGCCCTGGACAGGGAGTACACACGGGGGCTTTGGCTTTGCATCCCTAGAGGAAGTCTAGGGAGGCAGCCCAGAGGCTGCTGCACGTGAGGAGTGCGCTCTGTCTGGACACAAGTTGAGAAGAAGCATCATGAGTAGAGGCGGCTGAGCACGGAAGCTGAGTGGCCAGTGACAGGCAGCAGCTGTCGCTCTAAGGTCCATCCAAAGCTGCTGCTCAGGTGAGAGAGTGGAGGCCAGCTGTGCTGGTTTACACCTGTATTCCAGAACAAGTTCACGGCCAGCACAGACGACACAGCTCCAAGGCAGTCTGCATTACTAAGTGACCCTGTCTCAGACGCGCGAGCGCGCACACGCACACACACACTCCCGGGAATAGAGTGTTGCAGCCTCAGGAGAAGAGGCAGCTGTGCTGACCCTTAGGTTCCTGTCAGAGCAAGTGCAGGGGATTAGCACTAGGGACACCCACATTGGTGAGTATCAAGCGCCTGAAACAGACCTAGAGATAGGAGGGGGCGCTTGAGGAAGCACACAGGTGAGGAACAGCCTCAGAGCAAGGGATCCCGTGAAGGGGTTGGTCCCAGGGTCGGGTGTGTGGCTGGGTCATACTGTACTGCCACGTGTGTGTGACATCAGGGCTCTTGGATTTAGGGATAGTAAAACCCTAGTGCCCTAACTGTGCGTGACCCTGCAGGTGGAGGAAGACCGACGGAGTGCCGCAGGCAGTGAAAAGGAGGAGGAGCCCGAGGAAGAGGAGGAAGAGGAAGAGGAGGAATATGATGAGGAGGAAGAGGAGGAAGATGACGACCGTCCCCCCAAGAAACCACGCCATGGGGGCTTCATTTTGGATGAGGCTGGTATGTTTCAGGGCCTGGAAGCATCGGGCAAGCTTGAAGGATACATGACATACAAGATAGTCTCTGGCTCCAGGTGTGTGTGAGTGTGTGTGTGTGTGTGTGTGTGTGTGTGTGTGTGTGTGTGTGTGTGTATACACGTACACGCACATGAGAGTGTATGGATTGGCCAGGCAGTGGCAGTGCATGCCTTTAGTCTCAGCACTCAGGAGGCAGATGCGTGCAGACAGAGTACCAACAGTGGGGATTGACTTGTGCTGAATGATTGCTTTCCGCTGAGTCATGTGCCTAGCGCCTCACTGCCAGGGGCTTGGCAAACTCGACACCACTGAGCCATTCCCTCAGCTCTTGTCACTTTATTCTGAGGCGAGGTCTCGATGAATTGCTTAGTCTGGCCTTGAACCGACCATGTAGCCGACACTGGCCTTGACCTTGCAGCTTTCCTGCAGATTCTGAAGCAGTTGCATGGCTGCCCCGTTGCACGGGCCGGACTCAAAATGCTGGGCTTACAGGTGTTTGCCACCATGCCCGCTGCGGTCTTTTGTTTGTTTGTTTGTTTATTCGTTTATTTATTTTTTGAGACAGGGTCTCTCTGTGTGGCCTTGGCTGTCCCGGACTAACTTTGTAGACCAGGCTGGCCTCGAACTCACAGCGATCCGCCTGCCTCTGCCTCCCCGAGTGCTGGGATTAAAGACATGCGCCACCATGCCAGGCTGTTTTTATTTTTGTTTTTGTTTGCCAGCTCTGGTCTTAATTTTCAGAAGGGCCTTTTGTAGGTTGGGTGGGGGGAGGTGACCTTTAGAGACAAGTGGGTCCACAGGACCCTTTCCCCACTGGCCCAGTTTGTGGCATGACCATGGTGAAGCGTCCTGCCCCTCAGAGCCTGCGTCCAGCGCGGTGGCCTTCTGGAGTTTGTCTCTCACAAGTGTTTCACTCTCCTGGCGCTGTGCTGAGGCCTCTTTCCCTCGAGCTGACCGTGGCGCTGTGCTGAGCCCTCCTCTCTCCCTCCTCAGATGTAGATGATGAATATGAGGACGAGGACCAGTGGGAGGACGGAGCTGAAGATATCCTGGAGAAAGGTGCGTGTGGGACCTGCCTACCAGGCCACTCTGAGGGCGGGCCGTGCCTGGGAGGGCGGCTCTCAGTTAGCCCCACCCCCACCCCACCCCCACCCTCTTCACCTTGCTTCTTTCTGTCCTTGCCAGAGAGACGGCACCCCAACCCTTTTCCTTTTAGGCCCATGAGTGGGGGGCGGGGACTGTTGTGTGGGTGGTGTTGTGGGTAGAGGATTCTGGGTATCCCTTTTGTGGGGTGTAGGGTGGGTGGGCTCTGTCCCACGAGACCCCCCACTTGCTGGGCCAGTGCCCCTCCCTGTTATTTTCCGTCTGTGCACCTCATACATTTCGGCTTCCCCACCCACCTGGTGCCTGGCCTTTCCTTTTGGTTTCGACCTTCCTGTGTCCCTCCCTCTCCCCACCCCATTGGTTGATTTCGCTGCTATAATTTGGCTCATACTTTGTCTACCCTGCACACCACTACCACCACCACCACCACTACCACCACCACCACCTTCTCCTCTTCCTCCAAGTAGAAGAGATTGAAGGTAAGAACTGGGCAGGTGTGGTCTGTGACCTCCCATGTCCTGTTTGGCCCTGGGGCTCTGACTCACATGGGGTGCAGGGTTAGGCAGTCTGGGTCCCCGACCTAGGAAGGTATACATTTCTGTGTTCATACGCCAAAATTGTGTAGGCAGGAGCGTGGGGAATGGGAGCTCAGGGTGTGCTTTGAGATGGAGCTGCTGGATGCCCCCAACAACCGCACCTGTCCCTGTGCACCTGTGATGAGAAGCAGGGAGCTGGCTAGGACAGGATGGGGGCGGTGGGGTCTCGGCAGCCAGGTGTCTTCCTGCCCGGGGCCGTTGTTTCCAGCCTGGCTCTCCCTGCGCCTCTGTTTCCAGCCTCCAACATCGACAACGTTGTCCTGGATGAAGATCGCTCTGGGGCCCGGCGTCTGCAAAATCTCTGGAGGTGAGCAAGTACGGAGGACGGTGGGAGCAGCTTCCTTGGACAGATGTAGGGCGCCTCAGCCTGCCCTCCCCTCTTCCACTTTCCTTCATGTCTGCTTTCCCCTCATATTCCAGGGACCAGAGAGAAGAGGAGCTGGGCGAGTATTACATGAAGAAATATGCTAAGTCATCTGTGGGAGAGACGTAAGTGTGGGGTCGCAGGGGGTCCCTAGGTGGGAAGCAGGTGGGGCCTGCACAGTGTCCTTGTCTTTAGCGCTGTGTTCTCCTCAGCGTGTATGGAGGGTCTGACGAGCTCTCGGATGACATCACCCAGCAGCAGCTGCTCCCAGGAGTCAAGTAAGACAGTGGCAGAGGGTGAGGTGGGAATCCCGAATGGGGTCAAGACACAGAAGTGTGAGGCAGCAGGACCCCTGTGTGCGTCAGTGAGAGTTGGTGCCTGGGCTGGAGGGGAAGATGTGCTGTGGCTCGTGACTCACTGAGCAGGCAGTTCTGGTAATCAGCATCCTTGTCTTCCTTACCCTGTGCTGTGTAGGGACCCCAACCTGTGGACTGTCAAGTGTAAGGCAAGTGTTCTTTCTGGGCATGGGCTGCGTGAGGGAGGACCATGTACCTTCTCTGGGTCTTCTTGGACAGCCAGTCTTATGGTCCTGTGACTGCCTCTCTGTGCTCCTCTCCGTGCTCCTCTCCGTGCTCCTCTCTGTGCTCCTCTCTTTGCTCCTCTCTTTGCTCCTCTCTTGTGCACCTCTCTCTGCTCCTCTCTGTGCTCTCTGTGCTCCTCTCTTGTGTTCCTCTTTCTGCTCGTCTCTGCTCCTCTCTCTGCTCCTCTCTGCGCTCCTTTTCCTACTGGCTGTCTCTTTCTCTTGACAGGTTTTTTTTTTTTTTTTTTAGATTTATTTATTTGTTATATATACAATGTGCTGCCTGCATGTGTATCTGCCCACCAGAAGAGGGCGCCAGATCTCACTATAGATGGCTGTGAGCCACCATGTGGTTGCTGGGAATTGAACTCAGGGCCTCTGGAAGAGGAGTCAGTGCTCTTAACCTCTGAGCCTCCTCTCCAGCCCCTCTTACCCTGTTTTTGCCCCTTTCTCCTCTCTTCTCTCACCTCCCTTAGTGTCTTTTTCTTACAGCCCCTCCCCCTCCATCTCTGTCCCCACCTTCTCCTGCCTCTTTTGTCTCCTGCCAGTTTTCCTGCGTCCTGCTCTGTCCCTCCACAGCTTTCCAACATCCATCTCTTTCTAGATTGGGGAGGAACGAGCCACAGCGATTTCCTTGATGCGCAAATTCATCGCTTACCAGTTCACAGACACAGTAAGTTGGGCGGTGGCTGACTGTGAGGACCAGGGCTAAGCCTGAGCGGAGGATGTGACAGGCACTGGGTGCCCTGGCAGCAGAGCTGTGCAGGGCCTGAGTGAGTGGACAGACTCGGTGTGCAGAGGCAGGGGGAGGGGGAACACAAACGAGAGCACTGCCTGGACTTAGGGACACTGCCTTCCCAGGGACTTTGCTTTTGTTGGTGTTGTTGGTTTTTAGCTGCAGAGACAGCTGAATGGGATTACAGGTGTGTGCCACTGTGCCCAGTGCTCTCTTTTTTCTCAAAAGTTTTTTCAAGACAGTTTCTCTGTGTAGCCTTGACTGTCCTGGACCTGCTTTGTAGACCAGGCTGGCCTCGAACTCACAGTGATCCGCCTGCCTGTGCCTCCCAAGTGCTGGGATTAAAGGTGTGCACCACCACCGCCCGGCTTAGTGGTATTTTCATGACATGTTCTGGAATTATAGCACATTGATGGTAGAGATCATAAACTTCCATACTGAAACACGTGTTACACTAACGGAGTTTACACGTGCTTACCACAGACTGAAGCAGGGGGATTGACATGTTGAAAGGCAGCCTGAACTGAAAAGAAAGATCTTGTTTTTAAAAAGTTTTAATTTTGACTCTGATCAACCTGTCAGTTTAATTTCTTAAAGTTTTTTTATTTTAATTTAAAGATGTTTGTTTATTTACTTATTATGTATACAGTGCTCTGCCTGCATGTGCACCTGCACACCTGAAGAGGGCGCCATATCTCACCGTAGATGGTTGTGAGCCACCATGTGGCTGCTGGGAATTGAACTCAGAACTGCTGAGCCTTTTCTCCAACCTTCAGTCGGTCATTTTTAAAGCTTCCGTATGGTTGCTGTGACCGTGTGCTTCTGTGGACTCAGCTCTTGGAGGAGAGGCAGAGAGTGGCAGTCCTGACTGTCCCTCCCACCTTTTTTGTCCAGCCCCTGCAGATCAAGTCCGTGGTTGCCCCGGAGCATGTGAAGGGCTACATCTATGTGGAGGCCTACAAGCAGACCCATGTGAAGCAGGCCATCGAGGGCGTGGGCAACCTGCGGCTCGGCTACTGGAACCAGCAGATGGTGCCGATCAAGGAGATGACCGACGTGCTCAAGGTGGTCAAGGAGGTGGCCAACCTGAAGCCCAAGTCCTGGGTCCGCCTCAAACGAGGCATCTACAAAGACGACATCGCTCAGGTGGGAGGAATGGACAGCCCGGCGGCCATGCTCCTGTACACTGCCCTCCTTCCTTCCCTCCCTAGCCAAGGGCCCAGAGCAGGGCCTCCCTCAGCCTAGTGACACAGGTGAGAGCAACTCTGAGACACAGGAGGTGCACGGTTGGTCCTAGGATAGTCAAAGGCAGATTGAGGAAAGACGGAGGAAGGGAGTGAGGTGGGGAAAGGCAGGCGTGGGCGGGGAGAGAGGTGGGCTCGCGGTTAGGAGCAGTGGTTACACTTCTAGAGGGCCTGGCTTTGATTCCGAGCACCACATGATGGCTCATGGGGCTGATGTGCCTCTGAGGGAGCCATGCACAGCATGATGCAGACACCCCCAACACACACATACCCCCCCCACACACACATACATACACACAAGATAAATAAAAGCAAGGTGGTGAGGAAAATGTAGTTCTGAGGTGCTAGGCCTTGTGGCCCGTTGTAAGTCCTTTGCTTTGCTCTGTTTTGTGGAGACGGGATCTTTTGGACTGGAACTTACTGTGTGGACCAGGCTGACCTCAAGCTCACAGACATGCCTCTGCCTCTGCCCCTGGAGTGTTGAGGTTAAAGCCTTGTGAGTCTCTGGCCTCACTGGAGGGCAGCTGGGAAGGTGCTATGGAGTGTAGTCCAACTTTTACATTTTCTTACGCAATGGCAAGTGAACCTAGGGCCTTACATGTTCTTGGCAAACGCTCTTCTGCTGAGCCACACCCCAGGCCCCTCAGAGGTAGAGTCGAGGCAGATGCTCTACTGCTGAGCCACACCCCGGCTGGGAAGGATGGGGCGCCTTACAGTTCAGAGCACAGAGGATGCACTAGAGTGTGAGAAAGAAGGGGCTGAGAATGACTGCCAGGCTTCCAAACCCATCACAGCTGCCTGCGTGCAGCGCTCGAGGCTGTGGGCTTGAGCCCCTGCACTGAAGGGGAAATGGAAGGAACCGGGCTGGGGCTGGAGCTCAGTTGGTAGGTGCTTGCCAGCATGTAGAAGGCCCTGGCTTTAATCCTCAGCCCTGAGTAAAACCAGGTATGGCGGTCCATGCCTATAATCCCAGCGTCAGGTGGTAGCTCAGTGTCATCCTCAGCTATTCAGCAAGCTTGATGCCAGCCCAGGCTGTGGAGCCCCTGCCTTTAAAAGAGAAGAACACTGCCAGCTGGTGGTGGCACACACCTCTAATCTGGAGGCAGAGGCAGGCGGATCTCTGAGTACTAGGACAGCCTGGTCTACAAAGTGAGTTCCAGAACAGCCAGGTTACACAGAGAAACCCTGTCTCAAACAAACAAAGAACAAGAAAAAGAAAATAGCCGGGCCTGGTGGCACATGATTTTAATCCCAGCACTCAGTAGGCAGAGGCGGGTGGAGCTCTGTGAGTTCAGGGCCAGCCTGGTCTACAAAGTGACATAGAAACTCTGTTTGGCTGGGGGCGGGGAAGTTACCCTAGGCTGTGGCTGAGCAGAGTGGGAGGTTATGGGGAGGGGCAGTTTGGAGAAAGCGGTCGTTACTAGGTGCTTCAGTGTTTGTGGACCTTTCAGACATTCAAGTGGGGAAGGCAGGTGTGTGGTATGTGTTCATTTCCAGCTCAAAGAAGTGGTGGGCAGGGAAGAGAGGCTTCTGGGCGTCTGAGCAAGCGGGTTTCTCCCTGTTCTCTGGGCGTTCCTTCTAGTACCTTGTCTGCAGCTTGCTAGGGTCATGCAGCCCAGCTGGGCCCTGCTGACCTGCGGCTTCCCCAGGTGGACTACGTGGAGCCCAGCCAGAACACCATCTCCCTCAAGATGATCCCGAGGATCGACTATGACCGCATCAAAGCCCGCATGAGCTTGGTACTGTAGCTGTGCTGCCTGCTGGGGACACTGTGTCTTTGCTAGCGACCACCCTCCTCCCTCACCTCTCCCACCCGCGGCCCTTGTCCTCCACAGAAAGACTGGTTTGCCAAAAAGAAGAAGTTCAAGCGGCCTCCACAGAGGCTCTTTGATGCCGAGAAGATCAGGTGTGTAGATTTTTTTTTCTTTACTTTTTTTGGTATTGAAGATTGAATGTAGGGCCTTGTGCATGCTACGCAAGCACTCTACCATGGAGCCACGTCCCAGCCTGTTGCACATTGCTAATAAAGATGACCTACTCTGTGTGTGTGTGTGTGTGTGTGTGTCTGTCTGTCTGTCTGTCTGTCTGTCTGGTCAGAGCAGCCCCAGACAAGAGAGAGGACACGGGTTTCTCTAATCTTGTTCTGGAGCTCGCTGTGTACGAGTGGCAGGCAGGTGTCTGGTGTGATGCTAGGGTGGACTTTAGGGCATTGAGCACACTGGCCACACCTTCTGCCATAGGGCCACACTGGAGCAGATAGCAGAGGGCCCTCAATGTGCCCAGTAGAGCACACTGCTCCCTTTGCCCAGACTCTCCATGTGGCAAAGATGGCTGAGGCAACAGCCATTCAAATGTTTTCTTATAGCGGCCATCATCTTCCCGTACTGGGGGCCTAAGCTGAATGCTTGTGCCCTATATTCTGAGTGAGGGGCCCTGATAGCTTGGGGCTGCATTGGGATCACAACCTTCAGTCAGCCTTGCTCTCAGCCACATTGAGCCCACCTTCCCTTTGCAAGATAATGATGTTCTGCGTCCGAGGTCACAGGGCTGGGGGTGTCTGCACAGCTGTGGTCGTGCAGGGACTCTTGCCCCTGCCCTCCAAGGATGGTGTTTGTTCTGAGAGCCTGCTGTGCGCCCAGCGTTGTCCAGTGAGCGAGGTGACCGCAGCAGGAGCGGACCTGCCAGTGACCAGTGATTAGCTGGCCCTTGGGGCCTGAGAAGTCATTTATGCCACCAAGGTTGTGTGCTGGACAGTCCTGAGCCGCCCCTTCTTTGTCCAGGAAAAGGAACACACACACACACACACACACACACACACACACACACACACACACACACACACACACACACTGCCTCTTAACTTCTTCTGTTCTCTCTGATACCCCAGGTCCTTGGGGGGTGATGTTGCCTCTGATGGGGACTTCCTCATCTTTGAGGGGAACCGCTACAGCCGGAAGGGCTTCCTGTTCAAGAGCTTCGCCATGTCTGCTGTGGTAATGCTCATGGGGTGGTGCAGCTCGTTTCCTCCTGGAACCCTGGGCTCCAGTGGTTTGTCCTGGGCAGTGGTTCTCAGCCCTGGATAGTGACACTGACCCCTGTCCTCCTCCTCCCTCACCCTGGGTCTCAGATCACAGAGGGTGTGAAGCCCACCCTGTCAGAGCTGGAAAAGTTTGAAGATCAGCCTGAGGGCATCGACCTGGAGGTGGTGACGGAAAGCACAGGTATCTGGTCCTGGCCCGGTGCCTGGCGGCGGTGGCGGAAAAAGGTGACTGTGGAGATGGGTGCTCAGTCAGCCCTGCACTGTCCCCCCAGGGAAGGAGCGGGAGCACAATTTCCAGCCTGGGGACAATGTGGAGGTGTGCGAGGGTGAGCTCATCAACCTGCAGGGCAAGGTGCTCAGCGTGGACGGCAACAAGATCACCATCATGCCCAAGCACGAGGACCTCAAGGTGACCTGCAGGGCTGGCCAGGGTGTGCGGCCACACAGGCCTGCACGGGTCCTCACGGCGGGGTGTGCGGCCATGGCAGGCCTGCACGGGTCCTTGAGGAGAGCATGTCTGGGCCTTTCTGTGTCTCCTGGCGCTCACGGGGCTGTTGAGAGTGCTCAGGCCTGCTTTCTGTGATTGGGAAGCAGGTATCTGAGAGGGTGTCAGGCCTGATCCTGCCTGTCTATAGAGGACTTTGTGGGTACATGCTGTGGCCTAGCTATGAGGGGAGACAATGTGACAGTGACCCCCATGCCTGTCTGTGACTGTTTATAAAAGGGAAGAAGAATACCTCCAAGGGATGGCACCCCACCCGCCCTACCTCACCTCACCCCCACCCTGCCCCACCCCACCCCGTCCCACCCCACCCCCTTGTGCATATGTGCGGCACTTAGGATGGAACCAGGGCTTTGTGCATGCTGGATATGTGCCCTGCTGCTTAGCCCCACCCCCATCCTCGCTGGTCGCTTCTAGGCAAGTGGTACACCACTGAGCTGAGCCTCACCCTGAGCCGGGCCTCCCCCCTCACTGGGGCTTCTCCACTGAGCCGGGCCTCCCTCCTCACTGGGGCTTCTCCACTGAGCCGTCTGCTGTGTCCCCTTTTGTTTTTTACACCTACTTCTGTGTACATGCATCATAGCACAGAGTCGTCTTCACCTTTTTAGGATTGAACTCAGGCTGACAGACTTGGCATAAATTCCCTTACTGCTGAACCATCTTGCTGGTCCCCTTTGCACTCTTTTTGTTTTGTTTTGTTTGATTTTTTAAAAAGGGTCTCCCTATGTAGCCCTGACTGAACTGGAACCCACTATGTAGACCAGGCTGGCCTTAAATTCAGAGGGACACACCTGCCTTTGCCTCCCAAGTGCTAGGATTAAAGGCGTTTCCACTATGCCCTGTTGATGCTAGGTTTAAGCTCTCCTTTATTTGGGGCATATACTGCCTCTACCTCCCCTCTCCACCCCTCAGCACGAGGAGCGAGAGGTTAGTGGGAGAGGGTGTGTAGCTGCTGTTGATGGTCGATTGAAGCCCCCTCTGACTTTCTGTCTCCCTGTCCTGCCGCCCCCTCTGCCGTCTCCCAAGCATTCCTCGCCTTCTCTCCGTCTGTGTCCTCACCTTTTCTCTTCTTTCTCCGTCCTCTCCAAATTGCCACACTTTCTAGCTCTCTGAGCTCTGGTATTTATACCCTTCAGTGTCCTCAGAATGAAACTAACCGTGGCAGGCGAAGCCCACACCCTGCACGAGGCACTTAGCAGCTGTGCTAAAATTCTACACTTGGGACTAAAACAAAAACATGTTTACATAACATAACTGAGCTGGGTTTTTTTGTTTTTTGAGACAGGGTCTCTCTGTGTAGCCTTGGCTGTCCTGGACTCGCTTTGTAGACCAGGGTGGCCTCGAACTCACAGTGATCCGCCTGCCTCTTCCTCCTGAGTGCTGGGATTAAAGGTGTGCGCCACCACCGCCCCCGCTATGAGTTTTTAAAGATTGATTGATTATGTATACAGTGCTCTGCCTGCATGTACACCTTCAGGCCAGAAGAGGGCACCAGATCTCACTATAGATGGCTGTGAGCCACCATGTGGTTGCTGGGAATTGAACTCATAACCTTTGGAAGAGCAGGCAGTGCTCTTAAGCCTCTGAGCCATCTCGCCAGTCCCTATAACTGAGTTTTAAAAGAAATCAAAACCTCCATTACAATGCCCAGCGACTTTTTACTGTAAGAAAGTTTAATTCCTGTGTCTATGAGGAAGGAGGACTAAAGCTCAGGTTGTCAGGCGTGGCGGGAAGGTGCCTTACCCACGCTGAGCTGTCTCGCTGGTTTGTGGGGTCGATTTGTTTATTTTTGTTTCTGTTTTACTTTTGAGTCAGAGACTTCCTAAGTTACCCAGGCTAGCTTGAACCTGAACTTGTGGTGTGGTCCTCCTGCCTCATCCTCTCTACTAGCTAGAATGACCAACTTACAACCACCAGGTTCTCGTTATGGGATGTTTTCTGATGTGTTGTTGAAGCTCTGATTTCCAGTCTGTCGTGAGAATTTTTTTTTTTTAAAGATTTATTTATTATGTACACAGTGCTCTGCCTGCATGTACACCTGCAGGCCAGAAGAGGGTGCCAGATCTCACTATAGATGGCTGTGAGCCACCATGTGGTTGCTGGGAATGGAACTCAGGACCTCTGGAAGAGCAGACAGTGCTCTTAACCCCTGAGCCGTCTCTCCAGGCCCCATGACATGGTTTCTTTTTTGTTGTTGTTTCTGAGGGGCAGCATGTCTGGGTCTCATTGGGCTGAGGGTTTGACTATGGAGTAACCTGAAGTCAGTCTGCTTTCAGTCACACAGTGTGCGTGCACACACATGTATGAGGAGTTATTGGTACCAATATTCATCTTGGGCTAGGGAACAGCATCAAAAGACTGATCCTAGAAAGTTCCATGTATTGAGGACAAGCTGGCCTGTGCGTTGAGCATGTGCATGTGGCTTATGGGGTAAAGGTTGTCCACCTGCAGAGCAGCTGCTGGACTAGTGTCTCAGACGGCCTCGGGGGCGGTGGTGGTGGGCAAGCTGTTCTCTCAGGTCTCTTCTGAGACTGAGGTGTTGCTAGAGCTGAGGGGGCAGCTGACGACAGCTTTTCTCGAGTGCTCACTGTCCCATGGCCGAATCTCCCAGGACATGCTTGAGTTCCCAGCCCAGGAACTTCGGAAGTACTTCAAGATGGGGGACCATGTAAAGGTGATCGCTGGCCGATTCGAGGGTGACACAGGCCTCATCGTGCGGGTGGAGGAGAACTTTGTCATTCTTTTCTCGGACCTCACCATGCATGAGGTAAGTGCCAGGAGGAGTGTGGCAGAGGCAGGCTACCAAGGGGGGACCGTGGTAGGTAATTCCTTGGGGCCTGCCTCATCCCCTTCACTGTCACTCCACAGCTAAAGGTGCTGCCCCGGGACCTGCAGCTCTGCTCAGAGACAGCCTCAGGTGTGGATGTCGGGGGCCAGCACGAGTGGGGTGAGCTGGTGCAGCTGGACCCCCGCACGGTGGGCGTCATCGTGCGGCTAGAGCGAGAGACCTTCCAGGTGTGCCTTACGCTCCTAGTCCAAGAGCCCCACATCCTAGGGAGCAGCGGGGCGCAGTGTGGTGGGTTGTAGATCTGGCAGTGCTTCCTGAAGCCTGCCTGTGTAATGCTGGCAAGTAGCCTGTTACTTCTCCTGTCTGCCTCACATTCACACCTAGGTATGTGGAGGTCTACCTCATTGGCCGTGACATTGGATGTGCCCCCCAATGTTCGGTGCTTGTGCAAAGATGGAGTGCTACAGTTGCACACTTCTGCCCTCCCCAGCCCATGTGTGCATCAGCAACAGTGCCTAGGGCCCCGGCTCTGTGTCAGCTCCATTGCTGCTGTCCTGGGGGTGACCCTAGCCTCATGGCTGACCCTGTCAGGGCTGCTGCAAGGAGGAGCTGTGGTTGTGTTCCTTCCTCTCAGGGGAGTGTGTGAGCAGTTTAGCAGGGGTGATAAGCAGTGGCTTCTCCTCTCATGACGCTGATGCTCAGGCAGGAAGGTAGAGCCTCCTCCCAAGAGCCCCCTCCCGTGTAGCTGAGGGTGGCCTTGAACTCCTCATGCTCCTTCTTCCACTCTGAGTGCTGAGGTTATAGGCATTGACCCTGAGACTCAAACACAGAGCTTCATGCATGCTAAGCCAGCACGCTGTGAACTGAGCTACACCTCAGCCTCCCCTAGGGTCTCCTAGAATGATCTAGAATGCTGTGGCTGACGTAGTGCCTGGTGGGTGGTGCTATGACTTTGCCCCATGAGCATGCGGTGAGGATGCTGTGTGGGGCTCAGCAAGGACGGACAGCTCCCCTCATGCCCTCGCCTCTCCTCTGCGCCCTTCTCCCTCCACAGGTTCTGAACATGCACGGGAAGGTGGTGACCGTCAGGCACCAGGCTGTGACTCAGAAAAAGGACAACCGCTTTGCTGTGGCCCTGGACTCAGACCAGAACAACATCCACGTGAAGGACATCGTCAAGGTCATTGACGGCCCCCACTCAGTAAGTGTCTGCCCCGGCCTGCGTCTGAGAGAGGTGAGGTGCGGCCTGCCCTGCCCAGCACATGACCCTCCTCTCCTGCCAGGGCCGCGAGGGTGAGATCCGCCATCTGTACCGCAGCTTTGCCTTCCTGCATTGCAAGAAGCTGGTGGAGAACGGCGGCATGTTTGTGTGTAAGGCGCGGCACCTGGTGCTGGCCGGGGGCTCAAAGGTGAGCACATCGGCCCAGGAGGGGCAAGGCTAAGAGTGTGGTTGTTACTGCTGACTTGCTGGGGAAGGTAAGAGGGTTTCTCTGGGATTTTGAGCTGCTCTCCTGCCATTTGTCGTTCACTTTGTGGGGTACTCTTGGTGTACCTTCAAAGGACATAAACGTCTCTCCCCTCCTGGAGCTGAGACTCTGGGGTACAAGTGAAACCGTGAGGTGAGGGCAGGCTTTTACTTTCAGGGCTCCCTTTCCCTGGTGCCCCTCTTCCTGGAAGAGGTGGTAGAATGCAAAGCTAGAGACAGAGTGAAGGAGTACAGCGCCACAGGGACGGGAGTCGCCATTGCGAGGCCCTAAGACAGACTGCAGGGAAGTTGTGCAGAACCAGATGTCGGGAAGAAGCCCTGAAGCAAGATGGTCCAGCCCACGCCTGCAGTGCCAGGGCTTGGGAGGGGGCAGGAGGCAGCCTAGGCTACCTCATCCGTTCTTGGCTACATAGCAAGTGCAAAGCCAGCTTGAACTAGGCAAGGCCTGTCTCAAAAATAAAAATAAGAATGTAAAAATGAGGACGTCAGTGCCCTGCAGATGAGATGGCTTGTGCCCGCGACTTGTGGTTTTATGTCACTAGGGACTTACATTTCTGACTCATGATGGTTGCGATGCAGCTCTTGGTGTGGGGAGACCAGAAGTCTTGATGGGCAGGCATACAGAGGCAGAGGGTGGCACTTCCTGTCCTAGGAGATGAGGATTTGCCCCTAGAAGAAGCGGGGATGATTGCTGGACTGCTACAAGCAGGATCTAGTCCTGGCGTTGTGGGGAGAGGGCTGGAGGCCTGTCTCCTTCATCTCTTGCCTGGCTGTTCATTCTTTATCCCTCTCTCAGCCCCGGGATGTGACCAATTTAACTGTTGGTGGCTTCACTCCTATGAGTCCCCGGATCAGCAGCCCCATGCACCCCAGTGGTGAAGGTGAGATGGGGTCAGAGTTCAGAGGTTAGAAGGGGGGAACTTTGGCTGTTGAACCTGAGATCCTTGGCCAGAGTGGAGTCAGGAAAGGACTCGAGAGTACGTGGAGGAGGCTCCTACCAACTTGGGATAGCTCAGGCTGGTAGAGAGCTTTGAGGATGTCCTGCTGTGGGCTCAGGACAAGAGGGAAAGCCGTAATTCCTGGAGCCCCCCAGCGTCCTCCCACCCTGCAGGTCAGCATGGCGGCTTTGCTAGCCCAGGTGGTGGCATGAGCAGGGGCCGAGGGCGAAGAGACAACGAGCTCATAGGCCAGACTGTGCGCATCTCCCAGGGACCCTACAAAGGTGAGCGGCGCAGTGCGGGGGGGCAGGCGCTGTGGCGGAGGCAGTTCTACCCACCTGACTGCCTCATTCCTCACAGGCTACATTGGTGTGGTGAAGGATGCCACGGAGTCCACAGCCCGAGTGGAACTGCACTCTACTTGTCAGACGATCTCTGTGGACCGCCAGCGGCTCACCACCGTGTATGTTTGGGCTTGGGGAAGGCAGTGTGGGGTTGATGGGTCGGCCTCGGGAAGGCCACCACGAGGGTGCTGGGCACCCCACCTACTGCACTGGTCCTGTGTCCACAGCGACTCCCAGCGTCCAGGCGGCATGACATCCACCTACGGACGGACCCCCATGTATGGCTCTCAGACGCCTATGTACGGCTCTGGCTCCCGAACACCCATGTATGGCTCACAGACACCTTTGCAGGATGGTAAGTGTGTCCAGATACTAGGCATGAAGCCGAGGGGGGCGGGCAGCATAGAGTGAAGATCGTGCTTCCTTCCTCCGTCCAGGTAGCCGCACTCCTCACTATGGCTCACAGACGCCCCTGCATGATGGTAGCCGTACTCCTGCTCAGAGTGGGGCCTGGGACCCCAACAACCCGAACACGCCTTCCAGGTGAGGGTCGCTTGTGGAAGAGCGGTGCTGGCGAGGGCGTGAGTGCTTGTGTTGAGTGTTGTGCTCCGGCCTGGTCCCCGGCCCAGCGTGGGCACAGCTGGGAATACGCGTCCTGCCCGAGTCCTCAGCCTCAGCGTACAGTGACTGCTTGCAGTGTTGCCCGTGTGTGATGCTGAGCAGCCAGCCTGGTCCCTCTGCACCATGGACTCTGCTGTGGAGTGGCTTTGTGGCAGAAGAGCCTGTGGCCGGGGCTTTGCTTCAGTTGCGGGTCCAGTTTGTAGCGCTGCTCTTCAGGCATTGTCAGACTTGTTTCCACACGTCATTCTCAACAGACTTCTGTCCCCACCAGGGCTGAGGAGGAATACGAGTATGCCTTTGACGACGAGCCCACCCCATCCCCTCAGGCATACGGGGGAACCCCGAATCCCCAAACACCCGGCTACCCAGACCCATCATCCCCCCAGGTCAATCCACAGTACAACCCGCAGACACCAGGGACGCCGGCCATGTGAGTCCTCCAGGGCTGAGCCCGAGAGCCCTGCACACAGCCGCCCACTGCACAGCTGCTTGCCGCCCCGCCTCCTGACCCTTTCTGTCGAGACTAGTGCCTGCTCTTCTGTCTGCAGGTACAACACGGACCAGTTTTCCCCCTACGCTGCCCCCTCTCCACAGGGGTCCTATCAGCCCAGCCCCAGCCCCCAGAGCTACCACCAAGTGGCACCAAGCCCAGCAGGCTATCAGAATACCCATTCCCCGGCCAGCTACCACCCCACACCGTCTCCCATGGCCTATCAGGTATGCCATGTCACAGAAGGTGGGGGTCGGGGGGGTGGGGAGCGCTTCGGTGGGACTCAGTGGGGATGGCCAGGCTGGTGACTACTCTCTTCCTTCAGGCCAGCCCCAGCCCCAGCCCTGTTGGCTACAGTCCGATGACCCCCGGAGCTCCTTCTCCGGGAGGCTATAACCCACACACACCAGGCTCAGGTATTGAGCAGAACTCCAGCGACTGGGTGACCACTGACATCCAGGTGAAGGTGCGAGACACCTATCTGGACACACAAGTAGTGGGGCAGACAGGAGTCATCCGCAGTGTCACGGTAAGTGGGGTCCTAGGGGCTGGGCAGGCACCCAGCTCTGGAGGCCCATTTTGTCTGTGGTGTTGTAGATGGAGCCCTGACTTCACACGTGCATGAATGTGCTCTAGCATTGCACCATGTCCCAGCTTACTGTTCATAGTTAGGTTTCATTGTACAACTATCAAGTGTGCTGTGCGGTGATGTGGGCAGATGTGGCAGGCTGGGGGAGGGGACAGACAGATGTGGAAGGCTGGCGGGGGAGGGGACGGATGTGCCAGGCTGGGGGGAGACAGACAGATGTGGAAGTCTGAGGAGGGGACAGACAGATGTGGCAGGCTGGGGAGTGCTGCATCATGTGCTCACAGCTCAGGCTGTGGCCCCGGGCGCCCAGCACACTCGGATGTGGTGACTTAGAGTCAAAGATGAGCTCCTTAGGGGTGGCCGAGAGGTCCCCAGCCCACTGGCTCCCTGGGTTCCCACGCTTTGCACATGCCACCCCAGTCAGCCTTCAGGAAACAACTGTAGTCTCAGCTTGTGTTAGGAGTCTGTGGAGCTTTTCATGTTACCCACCTGTTGCCTAAAAATTGAGCGCCAACCCTAGCTTGCATAGTAACAGTTCTGTTTGGGGCTGGGGGTGCTGTGCCCCTTGTGAACCCTCACGTCGATGTTCTGCAGCTCTAGGCCCTATCCTCACAGACCTCACATCGTGTTGTGGTAGAGATGTGCCTAGAGTGGGCAGAATTGGGATGGGGAGCCCAGAAGGCTTGGGGAACAGGGTGAGCTGAGAGAGGAGCCAGGGAGCACTTCCTGGAGATGACACTGAAGCTGAGCCCTGAGGAGGAAACAGAGTCAGCCAAGAGCCGGGTGTGGTGGCACACGCCTTCAGTCCTAGCACTCGGGAGGCAGAGACAGGAGGATCTCTGAGTTTGAGGCCAGCCTGGTCTACAAACTGAGTTCCAGGGTAGCCAAGGCTACACAGAGTAATCTTGGTTTTTTGTTTTGTTTTTTTTGTTTTGTTTTTCGAGACAGGTTTTCTCTGTGTAGCCTTGGCTGTTCTGGACTCACTTTGTAGACCAGGCTGGCCTCGAACTCACAGTGATCCGCCTGCCTCTGCCTCCTGAGTGCTGGGACTAAAGGCGTACGCCACCACACCCGGCAGTAATCTTGTTTTTAAAAAAACAAAACCGTAAAATCCCCAGGGGGAGGGAAGGTGAGCAGAGCGGCTGGGCTCGCTCAGCCTGGGCAACTGGTACTGTTGAGAGGACACTGAGGAGCCACAGGACAGCGGGCGGACCCGAGCTGACGTGGGCCTGCTTCTCCAGTTGCAGTCGCATGGATAGATTGGGATGGTGACACTGGTGTCAGGGAGGCAGGGAAGGTCGGGGTGCTCTGTGGCAGGGCAGTGGAGAAGGGAGGGTGGGGAGCATGGTGAGGTAAGTGTGGCTGGGGTCAGGGCTGCCGAGGCGGCTGGGGGAACAGCAGTGGAGAGGCCAGGCTAGTTTGTGCGAGCAAGTCTTCCTCTTCATCTGACTTTGTTGTTGGGGTTTATTTGGTTTGTTTGGTTTGGTTTTGAGACAAGGTCTCATTATGTAGCCCTGACTACTAGCCTGGAACTGGATGTACAGCCCAGCTCAGCATGGTGCCTTTAATTCCAGCACTTGAGAGGCAGAGGCAGGCAAATATCTGAGTTCAAGGCCAGCCTGGCTATACAGAGAAACTCTGTGGAAAAAACAAACAAACAAAAGCAGGAAAAACAAAACAAAAGAGGAAGCAAGCAAACCACAGATACATAGGTGAGGCAGACTAGCCTGGGCTCCACAGAGGTCCTTTTGCGTCTGCCGGGTCTCTGAGTGCCGAGTTTAAGGTATATTAAGGTATGTGCCACAATGTCTGGCTCTCTTTTGACCTGACTGAGCTGCATTTAGTGGGTCCCTCGGTCTCCTTAAATGCTTACCCTGATGCCCGGCCTGTGGGGGCTGGAGCGTGGGCTCCAGATTGCGGTGAGCGCACAGGCTGAGCAGCAGGCTCTCCTTCCCTGCAGGGCGGCATGTGCTCCGTGTACCTGAAGGACAGCGAGAAGGTGGTCAGCATCTCCAGTGAGCACCTGGAGCCCATCACCCCCACCAAGAACAACAAGGTCAAGGTGATTCTGGGCGAGGACCGAGAGGCCACCGGGGTCCTGCTGAGCATTGATGGCGAGGACGGCATCATCCGAATGGACCTTGAAGACCAGCAGATCAAGATCCTGAACCTCCGCTTCCTGGGGAAGCTGCTGGAGGCCTGAAGTGCGTGTGTGCAGCCAGGCCCAACACTTGACTGCGTTTCCTCTTCCTCCCTCCCTGACTCTCTAGGTACCAGCGTAGTTTGAGGAAGGTCCCGCCTTCCTGCTGTCCCAGCTGCCCTTGTGCTCAGGGCGCTGATTAAAAAGAAGCTGGATGAACAGTGTGTGAAGGGTTTTGTCTTGTCTTAGGGGAGTTAGTAAGTGGGGGCAAATAACTGGGTTCTAAGTAAGTCTGCCCATCTAGAAAGTAATGCTTTTGGTTCCTCAAAGGGTGTTGAAGAGAGGAGGAAGATGATTACCACTGGGCTCTGTGGCTCAGGCCTGTCATCCAAGCTACTTAGCCGACTTGGGGAGGAGGATCAAAAATTTGTGGCCAAGCCAGCCATGGTGGCACACACCTTTAATCCCAGCACTCGGGAGGCAGAGGCAGGCGGATCCTTGTGAGTTCAAGGCTACAAAGTAAATCCAGGACAGCCAGGGCTACACAGAGAAACCCTGTCTTGGGAATGGGGCTGGGGGTGAGGAGAATGGAGTTAGGACTGCTTGTGGACAGCCCTGTGGAAAACAAGGGAGCAAGTAGATGTAGGGGTCTATGATCTAGAGAGACTCTGGCTGCGCAGAGCCCGTGGCCGGTGAGCTCGTCTGTCGATGACGAGATGCTTCCTCCAGAACAGCCACCAACTGAGAGTCAAGACAGGACACCCAGACCCAGGGGGATGGCTTAGATGGTAAACGTTCTGCTACCAAGCTGAGTGGCCTGAGTTCAAACCCAAGTACCCACATGCAAGGAGAGAACCAACTCATGGCAGGTTGACCTCTGGCCTCCAAGTGCATGCAGGAGTATCCTCTCCCTAAGGAGATCGTGACTTTTAAAAAGGCATGATACCCGGTCAGGAGCTGATCCCAGGAAGGGGAAGAACAGCCAGAGGTTTAAAGGAAGAGCTGAAAAGGTGGCTGGGATTTGAACTCCTCAGGATCTCTGGAAGAGCAGTCGATGCTATTAACCTCTAAGCCATCTCTCTAGCCCCAGATATGAGATTTAAATTCAGCCTGGCGTGGTGGAGCATGCTTGTAATCCCAGCACTCAGGTGGGTCTCTGAATTTGAGGCCAGCCTATTCTACAAAGCAAGCCCAGGACAGCTAAGGCTACACAGAGAATCCCTGTCTTGAAAAATAACAAAACAAAAGAAATGGAAATTCTCTAGAGTTTTGTGATTTTCTTAAAACAGTTTGCCATATGACTGATAAAGTACACCTTGGGGATAAGTGAAAAATCAAGTCAGTGTCCCCAGGGACTCTTTTGTTGTTGTTGTTGTTGTTGTTGTTTTTCAAGACAGGGTCTCTCTGTGTAGCCCTGGCTGTCCTGGACTCGCTTTGTAGACCAGGCTGGCCTCGAACTCAGAGATTCACCTGCCACTGCCTCCCGGACTCTTAATTCCTCCTGTGCTGTATTCACATTGGCAGCCTCCTGAGTGGAGTCTACGCCAGCACTGTACCGTTGAGCTGTCTCCAGCCATGCAGTCGTATCTTGAATGATGAGGGTGGTGACCTCAGGATTGCTTCTAGGGGCAAGAACAAGCTGCCCCTCGCTAAGAGATTGGGCTTCTGTACCCTGCTCCTCATACCTGACAGGCCCAAACAGAAGCGTCCTGTAAGACAGCTCACGTATTACAGACGCCATCAGTCAGGGTACAGCGGCACATGCCTCTAAGGTCAGCGCTGGGGTCTGGAAGCAGGAGGTTCGCGACTTCAGGATCAGCCTGAGCTGCATGAAAAGCCTGTCTCGGGGCTGGAGAGATGGCTCAGAGGTTAAGAGCACCGTCTGCTCTCCTAGAGGTCCCGAGTTCAATTCCCAGCAACCACATGGTGGCTCACAACCACCTGTAATGAGATCTGGTGTCCTCTTGTGGTGGGCAGGCACACGTGTGGGCAGAATACTGTGTAAATAATAAATAAATCTTAAAAAAAAAAGAAAGAAAGAAAGAAAGAAAAGCCTGTCTCAGTAAAATAGCCGGTGAGATTGCTCTGTGCTGCCAAACCTTTTCCACTTGAGTTCAGTTCCCCTGAACTCCTATAACTGACCCCTGCAAGCTGTCCTCCCCTCTGACCACTCCAACCAGGCGGGGGCATACACCTTTAATCCCATCGCTAGGGGAGTTGCAGACAGGTGGATCTTTATGAGTTCTAGCCAGCCTAGTCCACATAGTCTACAGGCCGGCCAACACTGCAATAGACCCTGTCTCAAATACAACTATTTTTAGAAATTAAGATATATCGGGGGCTGGAGAGATGGCTCAGTCAGCAGTTAAGAGCACCATCTGCTCTCCCAAAAGTCCTGAGTTTAATTCCTAGCACTCACATAGTGGCTCACAGCCATCTATATTGGCATCTGATGCCCTCTTCTGGTGTGCAGGGGTACAGGAAGACAGAACAGATTTTATACAGATAAATAAATAAATCTAAAAGAAAAGTTAAGATATAGCATGAAGGGGCTGGAGAGATGGCTTAGAGCACTGGTTGCTCTTCCAGAGCTCCTGAATTCAATTCCCAGCAACCACATGGTGGCTCAGAACCATCTATTCTGAGATCTGGCGCCCTCTTCTGGCCTGCAGGTGTACATGCAGATGGAACACTACTTAATAAATCTTTTAAAAAAAATACATCATGAAGATCTATGTTCTCTCCACCCAGTTACAGTAATACAAGACCAACAAGACTTAGCAGGTCAGGGCAATGTTTTGACCTTTTAAAAAAAGACTTACTATGTATACAGTGCTCTGCCTGCATGTACACCTGCAGGCCAGAAGAGGGCGCCAGATCTCACTATAGATGGCTGTGAGCCACCATGTGGTTGCTGGGAATTGAACTCAGGACCTCTGGAAGAGCAGACATACAGTGCCCTTAACCTCTGAGCCATCTGCTGCAGAGCCCCTGATTTGGCCTTTTTGACCACTAGCCTCAGAGGCTTTTCCTCCAAGTCAACTGTAAGGGAGTCAACCTAGTTCAAATGACTTAAGTTTGAGTTCCTGGACCCACAGGGCAGAAGGAGAAAACCAACTTTTGAAAGCTGTCTTTTGAGCTGTGTGCAGCGGTGCACTCCTGTAATCCCAGCACTCGGGAGGCAGAGGCAGGTGGATCGCTGTGAGTTCGAGGCCAGCCTGGTCTGCAAAGCGAGTCCAGGACAGCTAGGGCTACACAGAGACCTCTTTCTAAGAAAAATGAAAGAAGAAAAAGAAAAAGAAAAAGAAAAGTTGTATTCTGACTTCCACGCCCTGTGGCACGAGGGTGCACACAACTCAAACCCACATATGTAATTTAGCAGCACCGCAATCTTATTTCATTCCACTCCAAGAAACAACCACGTCTCGGAATTCTGTGTACCTTTCCTTTGCCCGACTCCGTATTTTAACTATCTTAGTACTTTGGCATTTTAAACTTTAAATGTTAAAAATCTTTGAAAACAACTTGGGGGAACGCTCATGGTGGCTTCCCATACCCTAAATTCACTGCTTTCTTAGTCACTCTCGAACCTAAACCAGATGAGCCTCCAGTCACTCCCAGAAATTCACTGTGGAAGGGGTTTAAAAAAAAAAAAAAAAAAAAAAAAAAGATCTGAGGACGCGAGAGAATACCAGTTCGACCTCCCTGTCCGAGCGGGGAAAAAAAAAAACAAAACAACCCAAAACCCAACCGAGGCCCGCCAAGGTCAAGCTCCGACACTGAGAGGCGAACACCAACTTCCGCGCGAAGCCGGGCGTGGTGCCAGATGTTTGGAATCCACGGTAGCTGCTCTCGGGGGACACAGCCTGAAGAACGGTCTGCTAAAAGAGCAACGCCAAGGCACTCCACCGCACGCCTTTTTTTTTTTTTTTTTTTGTCCCTCTCGGGTTCCCGTCCACACGCACCCACCCCAGCGCTCTCATTGGTCGCGGCGCTCGCCTGGGCGGGAGGGAGCGCCCGGGGTGGGCGTGGCCGCGTGGCGTCAGCGCAAGATGGCGGCCTCGGCGGCGCTGTTCTCGCGCTTGCGGAGCGGGCTCCGGGTAGGCGCGCGTGGACTGTGCACGCGGCTGGCGCCGCCGCCTCCCCCCCGCACTCCAGAGCAGGTGAGCCGCACCGGGGTCCGCACCCCGTTTCGGGGTAGGGGTTGGAATCCCTTCCTAGAGTTTTGGGCGTATGGTCGCAGCCCGGCGAGCCTGGAATACCGCACTTCACGGTGCTGAATGGGACGGAGCCATGCCTCCTGTGTGGACCGTAGTTGGGGCGCCGCGAGGCTGGATGATGGAGGTCCCCAGTGCGTCCTCTGCACCCCACGTCTCAGCCACGTGGGAGCCGGGAGAGGTCACCTGTGCCGGTGTCAGTGACTGTCTCAGGTGATACTCGCCGTGGGAGGGGCCCGGGACGCCGGAGTCCCAGGCTGGCCCTAGGGACGTTTGGTTAGCATCGGTGGGCGTGAGCGGGAGAGACGGGAAGGAGCCAGCTCTGCCTTCCGCCTCGACCTACGTTCTGACCTCTTAGGTCCCATCACTGTTTCCTTGAGTCCCCCAGACGAAGGGGTTGTATCTCCTTGCCCCTGGCTTCCTTCCCTTTCAGACCCCTCCATCTTGGGCCCTGGGTGTCCGAATGCCTTAACTGTTCGACCTGTCCCTTGTGTGCCCTGTGTCCCGTTAGTTTTGGCATCCCCGTGTTCGCGCACACGCACATTTCCTGCCCTACTCTTCCTGGCCTCAGACCCTGCAGTCCTGTTGTTGTTTCCAGGATCTTGGGCAATCCGGCCTTTCAGCTCTCTGAACCTCTGTGATTCTCTCATAGACAAGTTTTAGTCCTGACCCTCTAAGGGGACCAACCTCTCAGCTTACTCCTCCGGGGACACAACTTTATGGCGCTCGGTGGATGTCCGCTCCCTAGCTTGATCTTGAGTCTACTTGGACCAACTTAGAGGTCAGAGTATCACGTTGTTTTCCTTCTTCCCCTCCGCTCAGGTTGCCGAGATCGCCAGCCGTGGAGGCTCAAAGGCCCAAGGGCCGCAGCATCAGCCCGGCTCCGAGGGTCCCAGCTATGCCAAAAAAGTTGCACTCTGGCTTGCTGGTTTGCTTGGGGCTGGTGGGACGGTCAGCATCGTCTATATTTTTGGTGAGAGACATAACCCTGGCTTGTTGTCCCCCCTACCTCCCATTTCTACTGTGAAGCTTCCTCCTCCTTTCTCCTCCGTTCGTTCCCTGGCCCCTCCCTCAGTGGGGCTGTCAAGTAGAATCCTCACCTTGGGGGGCTGGAGAGATGGCTCAGAGGTTAAGAGCACTGCCTGCTCTTCCAGAGGTCCTGAGTTCAATTCCCAGCAGCCACATGGTGGCTCACAGCCATCTATAGTGAGATCTGGTGCCCTCTTCTGGCCTGCAGGGGTACATGCAGGCAGAGCACTGTATACATAATAATAAATAAATAATCTTAAAAAAATATACTCACCTTGGTTCAACAAGTCCCCTCCTACCCCTTGTACTTAAAGTTCTGTCTTCTGGTTGGTCCCTGTACCTGACTTGAGGACCTAAGGGACCGTTGGGAAGAATAGAGCTAGCCCAGTACCTGAAGCTGTTTCTTCCCTCAGTAGCAGAAGTCTGACCTTCCCCTGGTGTGTCCATCTCAGCCTCAGCCCACTTGGGATCCCAGCCCCCAACCTCTTCCTCTAGCAATGTTTCCTTGGAGTGGGGAGTCCAAGCCACTCAATTCTCCACTTTCCAGATGCCCAGGAGACGAGGCTCTGATTTCCCTCTTTTGTCTCTGTCTCCCTTGCAGGAAACAACCCTGTGGATGAAAATGGTACCAAGGTGAGGGGGGAATGAGACGCAGAGATGCTAGGGTCTGTTCTGCGGGGTTGTTTGGGGCTCCCTTCAAGTCTGGTGTGAGCCTCTCCCGCCCTCCCTGGGCTCTTTGCCTAGGAGCAGGGAGCTTGGAGCTCCCTGCGTGGATGTGCTGGGGTCCTAATGCCCCCACCCCCGCCATTTTAAACCTTTGCCTTTTCTCTCCCAGATTCCGGATGAATTCGACAATGGTGAGTGGTTAAACAGAGTTGGGGTCCCCATTTCTGTTCCCATCTCTGCTGTTTTGTTTGTTTATAGAATGCTGCTGCCCTACCCTGTACCCCAACCCCTCCTCCTTTCATGGACGTGCAACAGTTTGATGGCTTTGGGGAGGGACATAACAAAAGCCCCAGCTCCCTTTCCTGGCTCCTTGGCCGTGGAGCAGATGGTCAGGGACAGATGGGGGCAGGGAGCTCGGCCTTCCATCCCAGACACAAGGCTTCCTGTGCCTTAGATCTGAGCATCTGCAGCCCCTGGCCCCACCCTTTTATGACATCCTCTTTTTTGTTGTTGTTGTTTTTTGTTTTTTAATCCCTTAGTCCCTACTCCAACCCATGTCTCATTTCCTAAACAAAGTCTCTTATTGTCCCCTTTCTTCACACACACCCAAATTCACCAGAGTTTGGCAAGGAATTTGTTTGTTTGTTTGTTTGAGATAGGGTTTCTCTGTGTAGCCTTGGCTGTCCTTGACTCTGAACGCTCCCACTTGTCTCTGCCTCCCTAGTGCTGGGATTAAAGGCGTGCACCATCATGACTGGTGATAATGGAGTAGTTGTGGGTCTTAAAATTTATTTTAATTTATTCAGCTTACATATCGATTGTTATCAATAGTTGTGGTCTTACCTGAAGGTGGTGGTTCCAAAAAGGCCCCTGCCTCTGTGTGCGTGCGTGAGTGTGTATTGTGTGTACAAGTGCACTCATAGATAGCAAATACAAACCCCGATTGTAGTACTTGTTTACACCAGACAGATGGACAGGTCTGTTCTTTTACAGCTGTTAAGCCCACTATTTTATTTTATTTTTCTGTTTTATTAGTTTTTGTTTTAGTTTTGTTTTTTTGAGACAGGGTCTCTCTGTGTAGCCTTGGCTGTCCTAGACTTGCTTTGTAGATCAGGTTGGCCTCGAACTCACAGCGATCCGCCTGCCTCTTCCTCCTGAGTGCTGGGATTAAAGGCGTGCACCACCATGCGTGACTCTTTATTTGTTTTTGAGACAGTCTCTCTATATAGCTCTGGCTGTCCTGGAGCTCACTGTGTAGATCAGGCTGGCTTCAAACTCACAGAAATCCACTTGCCTCTCTTCCCACAAACTGGGTTTAAAGGCCTGTACCACCATGCCTGCTCCACACTGGTTTAAACAAATTACTAAAATTGGGCAGGTAGACATGGGAGGTTAAAATATGTTTGCTAGTTTAAATTGGCTTCAACATTGCAACTTTAAGAAGCAGGCTCATAGATTAAAAATGGTACCTTTAGGGCTGGGCGTGGTGGCGCATCGCTGTGAATTCAAGGCCAGCCTGGTCTACAAAGCGGGTCCAAGACAGCCAAGGCTACACAGTGAAACCTTGTTTTGAAAAACCAAAAAACAAAACAGAACATAAAATGCACATTTAAGTTATTTTTGTTGAATTTTATATGTTCATTTAGCCAAGAGTTTACACCCTTGGCTGTTAAAGTATCTTTTATTCTCTTGATCACTGTCACCATCTGCTAACTGAGGCTTGGTCCTGGAAGCTGTAGTCTCCACACAATCTAATATGGGCCTAGAATTTTTTTCAGGCTCTGAGACTTACTGTTAAATAAGCTCACCCTTTCTAGTTGTTTCTGAACTCTGGCTGGCTGGTTAAACTCAGTTGTCTGGT
This sequence comes from Acomys minous, assembly GCF_964271855.1. NCBI lineage: Eukaryota > Metazoa > Chordata > Mammalia > Rodentia > Muridae > Acomys > Acomys minous. Next base: position 24,113,829 of record NC_140502.1, on the reverse strand, counting down.
TCAAAACTCCTCTCCAAGCTGACTGACTCAAATTGGCTTCTCTTCATTTCTGACCGAGTTGCTCTGCTCGACCTCTAACTCTCGAGGTCTGTTCCAGTGTTCTGGGTCCTCTGTCTCCTGGGATTAAAGTGTCTGTATCCCATCTGAATCACACAGGCCTAGAAGGTCTTGGATGTGATCTGTTGCCAGAGCGGCCATGTTCTGAATTAACATTCCTCTACACTTGGCTCTTTTTTAACACTGATGCCTTTTCATTAGGGCAGCGATGCTGCATTCAGAGGCCTGATGCTGGGCAAGGGCTCTGCCACTCATCCGAACCCCCAGCATTGTTCTGGTTCTGTTTGTTTGTTTGTTTGTTTGTTTGTTTTTCTGAGGCAGCGTTTTTCTATGTAGCCTTGGCTGGCCTGGAACTCAATCTGTAGGCCAGGCTGGCCTGGAACTCAAATGGATCTGCCTGCCTCTGCTTCCCTGAAAGTGAGTCCAGGACAACCAAAAGCTACACAGAGGCAGAGTGGTCGTGGCGCACGTCTTTAATCCCAGCACTGAGGAGGCGGAGGCGGAGGCAGGCAGATCGCTGTGAGTTCAAGGCCAGCCTGGCCTACAAAGTAAATTCAGGACAGTCAAGGCTACACAGAAAAACCCTGTTTTGAAAAAACAAAAACAGCCAGGCGTGGTGGCGCACGCCTTTAATCCCAGCACTTGGGGAGGCAGAGGCAGGCAGATCACTGTGAGTTCAAGGCCAGCCTGGTCTACAAAAGTGAGTCCAGGACAGCCAAGGCTACACAGAGAAACCCTGTCTTAAAAAACCAAACAAAGAAAAAACAAAACAAAACCAAAAAAACCCATAATAAAATAGCTAGGCAGTAGTAGTGCATGCCTTTAATCCCAGCACTGATCCCTGAGTTCGAGGCCAGCCTGGTCTACAGAGTGAGTTTCAGGACAGCCAAAGCTGCACAGAGAAGCCCTGTCTTGAAAACCAAAAACCCTGAGGGTTTTCCTCGCTTTTCCTTAAGCGATCTGCTTGTTCTGCAAGACAGGACAAGTGAGCTGCCCTGTCAGGAGGCAGAGCAGAGGCTTACTGTGTAACCCCTTGTGCCTGGTGTTCTAGATCCAATTCTGGTTCAGCAGCTGCGCCGGACATACAAATATTTCAAAGATTACAGACAGGTGAGTGGGGGGCTGGGCTCGGTCCCTCCCCGGGGCCTGGTGCCCTGGCCTGCTTCTGATGAGCGGCTCATCGCCTCCTGCAGATGATCATCGAGCCCACCAGCCCCTGCCTTCTCCCAGACCCTCTGCGGGAGCCCTACTACCAGCCACCGTATACCCTGGTCCTGGAGCTCACCGGGGTCCTTCTGCATCCGGAGTGGTCGGTGTGTCCTGCGGAAGGCAGTGTGTTGGGGTCCCCGGGGAGGCTCGGGAGGGGGTGGTCAGCCTCACTGTGCCGTCGGCTCTGCTGCTGCCTTGCTGCCTTTGGTACCTACGTTAGGTTGTCAAGCACAAGTTTGCCTTGCCTCTGAGTGGTTGTGCCACATGGTTCTGAACCCCCAGGAGCAGATAGAAGCCTGCTTCTGGAGACCTCAGGCTGGGTCTTGACCTTTGGCTTTTCTGGTCTAAACGCTCCCGTGTCCTCACTGCCTCTGCAGCTGGCCACCGGCTGGAGGTTTAAGAAGCGTCCAGGCATCGAGACCCTGTTCCAGCAGCTTGCCCCTCTGTATGAAATAGTCATCTTCACGTCAGAGACTGGCATGGTGAGGCTGTGAGCCCAAGTGACCTGGGTGGGTGGCTGCAGCGCTGGGAGCCAGCCTCACCGTCCCTCCATCCTTGCAGACTGCGTTCCCACTCATTGATAGCGTGGACCCCCACGGCTTCATCTCTTACCGTCTGTTCCGGGATGCCACCAGATACATGGAGGGACACCATGTGAAGGTGCCATGTGGGGAATCACAGTGGGCCTCTGGGATAGAGTGGGGTGCTTCTACCGCTGAGAGAGAGGGCCCTGCTGCTTCTGACATCAGTGCTTGGGCGAGGGGTGGCGGCCTAGGCTTTGGTTCTGGAGCTGTGAATGGCTCCCGTGCGGCTGTGCTTGGGACTGCCGTAGAACCTGGTCCTCTGGCCAGCCGTGCATCCAACCATGTTGGCCAGCCGTGCATCTAGACATGTTGGCTAGGCCCCTTTTAACCATGTTTGTCAGATTCTCTCTTGTGGCTTGGTGACCGAGGGGTTTGGGCCATTGTACACTAGAACTCAGGCTTTGACAAGGGGCCGGTCTGTGATCCCTGGCTTGTAGCATGCCACAGCCTTGGGGTAGGACAGAGCCTGTGTTCTCTCCAGAAATCCCTGGGTTAGGTGTCCATGTGATCAGCTCTCCAGTTTCCCAGACGCTTAAGGTCACCCTCCATACTCTGTATTTGGGAGACTCTGCAAGCCACGACAACCCCAGTGTATGATGCTGTGTCTGTGCGTCCCCTCTGACCTGACCCATAACACCCACTTCCAGGACATTTCCTGTCTGAATCGGGACCCAGCCCGAGTAGTAGTCGTGGACTGCAAGAAGGAAGCTTTCCGCCTCCAGCCCTACAACGGTGTCGCCCTGCGGCCCTGGGACGGCAACTCAGATGACCGAGTCTTGTTGGACCTGTCTGCCTTCCTCAAGAGTGAGACTGACCCCTAGTGTCTGATCCAGAGCCCTTGACCCTGAAGGCAATGGCAGACACTTGATTCTGGCTTGTCATTAGTGTAAAACAGCAATCAGGGTACAAGAGACCTCTGAGTATCCTGGAGTCTTCCGGAGCTTTCTGGAATACCCAGGCAGTTCTTTTAGGGCTCTTTGGGCATGTTTGGAGAGCCTGCCAGAGCCTGGGGCAGCGCTGACAGCATTCCAGGGTGTGCTGCCCCTGGCCCATGCCGAGGCCTGACTGACCAGCCCCCTTCCTGCTGCCCCTGGCTCATGCCGAGGCCTGACTGACCAGCCCCCTTCCTGCTGCCCCTGGCCCATGCCGAGGCCTGACTGACCAGCCCCCTTCCTGCTGCCCCTGGCTCATGCCGAGGCCTGACTGACCAGTCCCCTTCCTGCTGCCCCTGGCCCATGCCGAGGCCTGACTGACCAGCCCCCTTCCTGCTGCCCCTGGCCCATGCCGAGGCCTGACTGACCAGCCCCCTTCCTGTTGTGCCGACAGCCATTGCGCTGAACCAAGTGGAGGACGTGCGCACGGTGCTGGAGCACTACGCCCTGGAGGATGACCCGCTGGAAGCATTCAAGCAGCGGCAGAGCCGGCTTGAGCAGGTGAGGCTCCTGATGGTGGGTGCCCTGAGCAGCTGCCTCTGTGTCCTGCATCTCTGTGTCGTCTTGGCTTTGGCCTGTGATGGGGGGGGGGGGTCTGCACAGCCTGCCTTGCAGAGCTGTTGTGGTGATTCTGTAGCAGGGGAGGCAGGGAGGAGGTTCTGGGACCTTTCGTGGTGGACTCTAGGTTTAGAGCTGGTCTGCTGGGATCTGTGGACACTTGGCTTCAGTGTCCATATTCATTTTATGTATGAGTGCTCTATCTGCATGTACACCTGCAGGCCAGAAGGGGGCACCAGATCCCATTATAGATGGCTGTGAGCCACCATGTAATTGCTGGGAATTGAACAGTGCTCTTAACTGCTGGGCCATCTCTCCTGCCCTGAATTTCATTTTGAGACAATATCTCATGCAGTTCAGGCTGGTCTTAACCTCTGGTCTCCTGCCTCAGTCTTCTGAAGTCTGGTTTGCAGGTGCTGCGTCACCGTGCCTGGCTGTATAGACTGTGGCATGTGTCTCTTAGATTGTTCCTGACTATGCTGGGGTACAAGAGTGTCTTTTGGATTCTAGTCCTGCACCCCTGGGCTCAGAGTTGCTCTTGTCAGGGTGCAGATCTTACCGTGTGGACTGGTGTTCTGTACTGAGTCTAAAGGCAGGCAGGCTGCTGTGTGTGTGGATGCGGACCCCTGTCTTTCTGTCTCCCAACCCCAGGAAGAGCAGCAGCGCCTGGCTGAGCTCTCCAAGTCCAACAAGCAGAGCCTCTTCTTTGGGTCACTCACCAGCCGCCTGTGGCCTCGCTCCAAGCAGCCCTGACTGCTGGGCCTCCTCAGACTCGGTGCCTGGGCCTCCTCGGGCCCCAGCCCTCACGGAGCGAGGTTTGGACAGCCGTGTGTCCACTGAAGCGCATCCCAGATGCCACAATGCCTGTGTCCAGAGAGTCCAGACGGGGCGTTGGGGTGAGGGCCGTCAGCACAGTGACCGAGCGCCACTGCTAGGCACAGTGAGTGCCTTGTGGGATTGGGGCTCCTGCCAGCCTGAGACTCTGTAAACCTGGGTTTGCACATGTACTGTATGAGCTGCGAAGAAAAGCCCCCCCCCCTTTCTCCTCTGGCTCTGGATTCCTTGTGTGCTATGGAAATAAAGGCAAGTGTGGCGTCTCGGGAGCCGTCTCTAGGGCTGCTCGGCCTAGCTGCTGCGGGTGGCTCCTTGGGAAGGCGGTTCTGGGACTGTTTGATCATCCACATTTCATAGAAGCCAGAAGTCAGGATACTTTTTCTTTTGGAGACAAGGTCTCACTGTGTAGACCAGGCTAGCCTTGATCTCAGAGATCTGCCTGCCTCTGCCTTTTAAGTGCTGGGACTAAGGTCTTCGTTGCTATGCCCCCACGATTTAGTCATCTCTGGGAGACTGGCTCTTATTCTGTAGCTCAGGCTAGCCTGGAATTCCTATTCTGTAGCTCAGGCTAGCCTGGAATTCCTATTCTGTAGCTCAGGCTAGCCTGGAATTTCTAGGCTGAAGCAGTCATCCTAAGTAGCTGGGACTGGAGGCATAGGCCACTGCTCTCTGCTAGAGAACAAGATTTAAAAACAACCAACCCACTGGATTTCTCTAGATGGTGGTTGTATTATTATTGTTGTTGTTGTTGTTGTTATTACTATCTTTGTGATACTAGAGATGAAATACACAGCCTGGCATGTGCTAAGCAGCACTCTACCAGGGAATCCTATCCTAATCTGGATCTATCTATCCCTGTCTTTTTAACTTTATTTATTTATTTATCTATTTATTTTTTTCCGAGACAGGGTCTCTGTGTAACCCTGGCTGTCCTGAACTCACTTTGTAGACCAGGCTGGCCTCGAACTCACAGTGATCCGCCTGCCTCTGCCTCCCGAGTGCTAGGGTTAAAGGCGTGCGCCACCACGCCCACCTTCTGTCATTTTTAAAGTAACGTGTGCGCGCGCGCGCCCGTGTGTGCAAGTGTGTATGTGTGCGTGTGCACGTGCGTGTGTAGAAGGCAGAGGCCAGCTTGGGAGTCTGTTCTCCTGTGGGTCTGGGGTGGAGCTCCTGAGATGCAGGTTCTTAGACCCTGCTGAGCCGTTGTTCTGGTTTTTGGCTTGGTGTGTATAGCCTGAGCTAGTTTCAGAGTGACCATGTAGCAAAGGATGACCTTGAACTCCCGATCTTACCTCCACCTCCTGGTTGCCAGTATTACAGGCATGTACCACTCTGCCCAGCTGATGCAGCGCTGGGCGCCAGGGGAATTTATGCTAAGCAAGCAGAGTAGCTGCTGAGCGGCACCCAGGGCCTCCTCAGGAGCAGCCCTGTATGCCTGCCAGCCTCTGCTTTGAAAAGAACAGTTGTGTTGTGTTTAAGCTTGTGAATTCCAGTTCTGAGTTCAAGTCCAAAGTCTCATTCCTTGGCTGGCACTTAGCCTCTCTGGAGGCCAGTTTCTGCATCTGTAAATGAATAGCTTTTTTTTGGGGGGGGGGGTTGCACTTCTGAGTAGCAAAAGTTTCAGATGGAAATGTACACGACCCAATTCTAAGTCACAGACAGGCCCTTCGGGGAGGGCTGTGGGCACCTCTGCTGAACAGATACTGTTTAGACTCTTACCAAGGCTTCCAGCCCAATGCTGCTGTTTCCTCGGATGACCACCAACCCGATGGTGCTGCTGCCACTGGCTGCCATCTCCACGCTCGTCAGTCACAAGGTTCATGAAGGGGTCAAAGCCCTTCCAAAGTGTTCCTTGTACATGTCTGTCGCCATTTAACGTCAATGATAACGTTTGTCCATAAATTTCTTCAGTTTGGGCTGAGTGTGGTGGCACATGCCTTTAATCCCAGCACTCGGGAGGCAGAGGCAGGATCGCTGTGAGTTCGAGGCCAGCCTGGTCTACAAAGCAAGTCCAGGACAGCCAAGGCTACACAGAGAGACCTTGTCTCAAAATAAAATAAAATAAAACAACAACAACAAAAGAAAAGAAACAAAAAACTCCCACCAAATAAAACTTTTAAAAAATTTCTTCAGGCGGTGGGCCTTGCTTATGGCTACGACTCAGGCTCAGTGCAATGGCAAAAGATGAGCCAGTAGGTGTTTGTTGTTGTTAATTTATTTTTAATTTATGTGCATTAGTGGGACCATGTGGGACCTGGGAATTCAGAAGCCAGTGGGCAAGGTCTGAGCATCTGCCCCCTCTGGGGGTGAGCTCCAGTTTCATTGCAGCTGTTGCTGAGTCCTTGCTGGCACCAACAGGTTGAGTCCTGGCCCCCCACCCGCACCCCAGGCACACAAGACAGCAGTTTTGCATCAATGTCTTGTGAGGGTTTGTTTCCCTTGGAACTGGAGATACAGTTGTGAGTTGCCATGTGGGGGCTGGGAATTGAAACTGGATCCTCTGGAAGAGCAGCCAGTGTGTTTTGTTTTAAGATTTATTATTCTGCCTGCATGTGTGCCTGCAGGCCAGAAGAGGGCACCAGATCTCATTATAAATGGCTGTAAGCCACCATGTGGTTGCTGGGAATTGAATTCAGGACCTTCTGAAGAACAGCCAGTGCTCTTAACCACCAGCCATCTCTCCAGCCCAATATTAGATCATCCTTTTTTATGTTATGTATATAGATGCGTTGTCAACTTACAGAGTTCACGGAGGCCAGTAGAGGGCGCTGAGTCCCCTGAGGTTGTGAGCTGCCTTGTGAGTGCTGGGAATTGAACCTGGGTCCTCTGGAACTGCAGCTAGTGCTTTTCACTGTGGAGCCATCTCTCCAGGCCACCAGTAACCATTCTAACTGAGCCAGTCGACCCTGGTGTGGTAGCCACACAAACCTCAGGCCAGGGTACCTCTGCCTCGGTTTCCTCCTGTCCAAAGTATCTGTTTTGTCTGCTACGCAAGCCTCTCTGCTCTGGCCAGCGCCTGGTGTTAGCCCAGCTTAAAAACAACAAAAATGTTTTCATGGCATTTGAGGCCATGGGCTGGATCAGGTTGCATTCTACACTTTAAAATGCATTTGGTGATAGCATGGAGGGAAGGGTTGGTGTGCTATAGTGCTGCAGTTTCAGCATTTAAGACACCGCGGAAGGGACGAGTCTGAAGCAAAATTAGTCATGTTGCAAGGCACTATACAAAGAAATACAATTAACACCCGAACTCCAGGCCTGGGGTACTGGGCAATATGGAAGTCTGCTCCCACCATGTTCTGAAGACTCCCTTCACCCCAAGACAAAGGCGTGTAACTGTATAACTTGCTGGCCTGCAACTGTAGATCAGGGTGGACTCCCCAACTCAAGAGATCCGCGTTGCCTCTGCCTCCCGAGTGCTGGGATCACAGGCGCGCGCCTCCACGCCCGGCTCTGGTTCTCTATTCTAAGGTACGGGTTTGGCATGGGGAAGCCCTGAGTCAGAGGCTGTATATAAAGGAACAATGGTGGAGCAAAGCTTGGTTTCATAGGACCCTCTGAGGGCCGTATCGTGTCTGAGGAAGTCTTGCCATGGAGCTCAAACTGGCTCTGACCTTGAGTGGCCCTCCTGCCTCAGCCTCCTGAGTGCTGGGATTGCAGCCGCGCGTCCCTGCTGCATAAGGAAGAAGCATGTTTGCTCCATTGCCCTGGAGCTCAGTGGACCAGTCTCTCCCTGCACCTTGCTGCTAACTGGGCCCTGGGCCCTGTCCATTCACACTGGAGGAGGAAGTGGGCATAGGTGCAGAAGTCCTCAGACCGAGCTCACGTGATGGCGCCTGGGCATTGAACCCCGGATGCTCTGTGCTCCAGGCCTCTGTGTTGTGTATAGTCGTGGCCTCTTCCCATGAGCCCCTCCCCTCCCATGTGGGACCTGGGAATTCAGGAGCCAGTGGGCAAGGTCTGAGCATCTGCCCCCTCTGGGGGTGAGCTCCAGTTTCATTGCAGTTGTTGCTTGAGCCCTTGCTGGCACCAACAGGTTGAGTTCTGCTGTCCCGGCACACAAGACAGCAGTGAACAAGGGTAACAGGAAGAGGGCCCCGTGTCCTCAGGGAAGGTGCAATGCAGGCAACTGGGCGGGGTGTGTGTGTGTAAAGATGAAGGGGGCAGGATAAATACCCAAGCGTGTAACTCCAGCTACTCAGAAAATGGAGGCAGGAGGGTAGGAAGCTGCAGGCCAGCCTGGGTAACTTAGGGACACACTGTCTCAAAATAAAGGGCTGGGAGTGTAGCTCAGCCACAGAGTGCTAGTCTAACAGGAGAGAAACAAAACTGAGGTGAGCCTGGGGTGCTGGCCCAGCCGTTACACAGAGAAACTCTGTTTCAAAAGGCCAAAACAACCCCCACCCCACCCCCCAAAACCCCCACATTTTAAAGCCGGGCAGGGTGGCACATGCTTTTAATCCCAGCACTCAGTTGAGGCAGTTGTTTCAATGTGAGTTCAAGGCCAGCCTGGTATACAAAGTGAGTCCAGAAAACCAAGGCTACCCTGTCTCAAATAAAATAAAATAAAAAAATAAACAGCAAACTGAGGTGAGAAAGCAGTGGTCTGGGGCCTTGAAGATGGATTTAACTTACTATTTTACATTCTTGTGTAGAGGGGGGTAGGGCATGCACATAGGGTCAGAGAACAGCATTCAGGGTCAGTTCATCGTGTGGAACCAAGAGATAAAACAGGTGACCCACCGGAAGATGCTGTAGATTAGATGGAATCATCTAGAAGGCCTCTTGGGAGCAGAACGCAGAATGAACTGAGAGGGAACACTGAGTGTATAAGCATGGTTGCCCACGGCCTCTGCACTGGCTGCTCACGGTGTGCTCTTCCCCAGGGTCTTTCTCCTGCCCCAGACCTTAGCTCAGATGGCACCTCAGCATGGCCTCTGTTCCTGTATATAAGGAAAGCCCAGCCAGGCGTGGTGGCAGAGGCAGAGGCCCGTGGATCTCAAGGCCAGCCTGGTCTACAAGTCCAGGACAGCCAGGGCTACAAAAGAAACCCTGTCTTAAAAACACACACAAAACCAAAAACACAACAAAAAACAAAAATAAAACCCCCCAAAACAACAACAGAACAAAAGGAAACAAACAAACAAAAACAAAAGGAAAAGCCCTAAGAAGCTTTAAGAAATTCCTTAATGCGTGCTTCATTAGTAACGCAGGCAGAGTTCTGGAAACACCATCTTGCCTGTGGTTGAGCTTACAGTGCTGGGGACTGACTGTATCCACAGCCTTGTGAGTTAGACAAAACCAGCTGTGGTAGGGCTCTGTGGGGCGTGTGTGTGTGTGTGTGTGTGTGTGTGTGTGTGTGTGTGTGTGTGTGTGTGTGTGTGTGTGTGTTGTCTTTGAGAAAGGTTTTCCCTGCTTGTCTGCCGCGCTGGGACTACAGGTCTGCCCCACCATGTCCACCCGCGGCTCCTTTTCTATGAACAGTTACCGAGCTGTACCGTAGCTGCCTCCACTCTACAAGACAAACGAGGATGTCAGTGTAATGTGTATTTTCCCTAAAACTATCAGTTCTGAGTGCTAACATTATTTACTGGGGGTTTCCTCTATTTGAGCAGCCTTGCGCGGCACGGGACACCAACACACTGTGACCTGACACTGGGCACCTGCGCCTAAGTGCCTTTACTTGTCTGGATCCTGGAACACGAAGGGGCTCCCCCCACCCCCACACAACACAGGGGTGGGGTGGGCGGCTACATTCAGCTTGGGGCGGAGAGCGGGCCTCTGGTGTCTGAGGACTAATTTCCTGCCCGTTTGCCCCTCACACCTTCTGGAGTCCAAATGGGAGTCCCAGCTGCGGCCCCGGGGGGGCGGGGCTCGGCCGCCCGGCAGATGGCGGCATTTACATACAGCTGGGAGGCCCCTTCCCAGGCGGTGGCCCGGGCCTGGCGTCTGAGGGCGACGTTGGGCTTGGGGAGGGAGGCTTTGTTTGAAACACGCATGCATGCACGCGCGAGGCCTTCCACAAACACACACAGGGGCGCACAAAAAACCCAGGATCTTTATCGTATCCCCCCACCGCCTCATCTTTTGGGCCACACACACACACACACACACACACACACACACACACACACACACACACACACACACTCATACACACTTTGTAAACCTCACACACAACCAGCTGGGGACGCAAACACAGAACGCACAGGCTCATAGGGTCCACGACAGTGGACAGGAACTCATATACGTGCTTACAAACGAGAAAGAGGAAGGGACACGGCCACAACAATAAAGCCACCTGCCCTGCGTTTCTCCCACTCCGGTACACACGGGATCTCGGAGTTCTTGACAACCTCGCAACCGCGTTTAACAGTCCACACAGGTTGCGGCACTTAATTAACCCCCCTCCCCCGACCGCCCCCTCCCCCACCCCCGCCCAAAGTCAGTTCGTCTTCCAGTAGACCTTGCCAATTACACTGAGCCACACACAAGCTTATTAACTTCTGTCACCTGCGGACCGACGCGTACAATCACACGCAGGAGGAAAACCTCACATAGAGTTACAGTGAGTGTCCCCTTCCCCCCCCCCCCCCGCGACCTTCTCTCCCTCGGTCCCCAGGAGTCAGGAGGCTGCCTGAGGGGGCGGGGCGTCCCCCTCAGATATAAGGCTCAGGGAACAAGCAGCTGCGACTACCCCCCTCATCCTGTCCCCCAAAGCAATGGTCTCCGTGCAGGTGTCTCCGCTACCCCAGATGCTGCTCCTGGTCCTCCTCCTTCCCCAGGTCAGCCTCGGGATACAGAGAGGAGATGGACGCATGGGGTCGGGTTCCTAGGAAGGTTCGTGGGACAGACAGACAGCCGCCTAGGTCCCCTAACCCTAGCCCTCTCCGTCCCAGGCACTGCCAGACGGTGTCTTCGAGCTGCAGATCCTATCTTTCGGGCCAGGCCCAGGCCCCGGGACCCCACGGTCCCCCTGCGACGCCAGAGGCCCTTGCCGCCTCTTCTTCAGGGTCTGCCTGAAGCCGGGAGTCTCCCAGGAGGCCGCCGAGTCCCTGTGCGCCCTGGGCGCGGCGCTGAGCACGCGCGGCCCCATCTACACTGAGCAGCCCGGAGCGCCCGCGGCTGCCCTGTCGCTGCCCAACGGCTTTGTACGTGTGCCCTTCCGCGACGCCTGGCCGGTGAGCCCAACCCTGATAGCCAGACCCCCACCTCCTTCTGTGCCCCAGCTCCTGATACCTTCCTGTGTTCCAGAGCCTTAACTACCCCTGAACCCACATTCTCAGACACCCCCCCACACTCAGGTCCCCTCTTTGGGGATGTCTAAAAACCGGGCTTCTCATCTTTTTGTCGTTTTGTTTGTTTGGGTGTGTATGTATGTATGTATGTATGTATGTATGTATGTATGTATGTATGTATTGGGGGGCGCACATGTCACATGTGGATGTCAGAGGACAATTTGTGGGAGTCAGGTCAGTCCTGTCCTTTCACCATGTGGGGCCCAGGAATTGAACTATGGTTTTCTAGATGTTGGGTATATACTTTTTGTTGTTGTTGTTTTGTTTTTTTGTTTTTAGAGACAGGACTGGCTGTCTTTGAACTCACCATGAGCTGAGTCTGCTCTTGAATTCCTGACCCTCCTGCCTCCATGCTCCACATATCCAACCCCCCAAGTGCTAGAATTACAGGTGTGCAATTAGCAAAGCTGGGTCTGGGGTCTTTGTCTTTACTTCCAGATCTCTTTGTACCTGGGGCTTCTCCCAAGGACTTTATTGCAGTGCCCTGCTTGCTTCTTGTAGTTTAACCTCAGCGCTTCTGCGGTACCCAACCCATCCGGTCATCCCTGTGCCCTGTAGGGCTGAGAGGAGCAGGGCTGTATTTGAAATTTAGACATCTTTAAGAACTCCTTTTTTTTTTTTTAAAGACAGGGTTTCTCTGTGTAGCCCTGGCTGTCCTGGACTCACTTTGTAGACCAGGCTGGCCTCAAACTCACAGCCATCCACCTGCCTCTGCCTCCCGAGTGCTGGGATTAAAGATGTGCGCCACCACGCCCTGCTCTTGAGGACTCTTTTTCTATAATTTTCTCACCTGTGAGGTGGGGACGCTCAGGCACGTTTCTTTTTGGACTGGCTCTTGGTACCCCAAACTGACCTCCTCATCTTTGTAACCTTCCTACCTCAGCCTCCTGAGTGCTGGGATTACAGGTATGTGCAAACACACCTGGCACAAGGGTCTCTTTCAAGGGACTCAAGAGGTTTCTGGAAAAAGGCCGAAACGTTCCTGGCTCCCCAGGCAGCTCCCTTTGAGGATGTTCTCTCTCTCTCTCTCTCTCTCTCTCTCTCTCTCTCTCTCTCTCTCTCTCTGTTTCTCCCCCCTCCCTCTCCCTCTCTCTCTCTCTCACCTCCTCCCTCTGTTTTTTGAGACAGGGTTTCTCTGTGTCGCCCTGGCTGTCCTGGATGCGCTTTGTAGACCAGGCTGGCCTCGAACTCACAGAGATCCGCCTGCCTCCGCCTCCCGAGTGCTGGGATTCCAGGCGTGTGCGCTGTGCCCTGGCCTTTGATGAGCTTCCCTGACCACAGGCTTCCATTCTTCCCCCCTTTTCCTTCTCCATCCACCAAGGGCACCTTCTCCCTCATCATTGAGACCTGGAGAGAGCAGCTGGGCAAGCATGCTGGAGGTGAGTGTCTTCGGTCTTGGAGCTTTGATAGGCAGGGGCAGCTTGGGGTTCAGGACAGACACAGGGGCTGCCTCTAAAGGCGGAGGAGCATTCATGGGACTCCTCCACCTGTGATGTCATCGTAGCCCCTGGGATGTGCTGCTGGGAGAATGGCTCTCCATCTGTGGACCATTTGGGAATGGAAGAGTCCCGAGGGAGGACTCAGCAGCTGGGAGTGCTTGTTTGCTCTGTGAGGGACCAGGTTCAGTTCCTTGCACCCACGTCTGGCTCACATCCATGACTCCAGTTCTAGAATTATCCTATTCTTTCTTCCTATGCTTTTCTTTCCTGTGCTACCTACATGCCTGCAGGTAAAACACACATAAAATAAAATATATTTTAAGAAGTCCTGACGGCAGCGATGTAGAGACCATGTCCTGGTACGGATCGAGCATCTCTGATCCAAAAATGAGACATACGCAATGCTCCAAAAATCCATTTATTTTTATTGTAATAGAGCAGAACTTCCCATATGAATTCACAACAATCCTCCTGCCTCAGTCTCCTGAGTGCTGCGCTTAAGAGCATGAGCCACCACTTTGGGCTTGTCTCTTCTTAGCTTTCTGAGTAAGGCTCTTCCATTGGTCACAGGCATCGGGCCATCCATCTGGCCTACCCCTTTGCTCTTTTTGAGGCTTCAACTGCCGTTACTGGCGAGAGCGGAGGTACTCGGCTTCGGAAGACCTTGCGGGGGCGCTATGACCTCATCTCCGTAGACCCGGTCCATAGATACTGCTATCACAGGATATTAGAAATCTCCTATTTTAATATTCAAAAATCTTGGGGCAAATACATGAGTAATTTCATTTCTGAGAAACCTGTCATTGTGACACCAACCGAAGTGTGACATGCAATTCCCTGGGTGCATTTGGGGGAGGGAGCAGGCAGGCTCGCTAAGGAGGACTTCTATCCTTCATCTTTCTACATGGGGATGCCCTGAATCCCAGTGCCTTCCATTTCCCCCATCTCAGGGCCCGCCTGGAACCTGCTAGCACGAGTGGCCGGCCGCAGACGCCTGGCAGCTGGGGGCCCGTGGGCCCGCGATGTGCAGCGCGCAGGAGCGTGGGAGCTACACTTCTCCTACCGCGCGCGCTGCGAGCCGCCCGCCGTCGGGGCGGCCTGCGCTCGCCTGTGCCGCTCACGCAGCGCCCCCTCGCGTTGTGGCCCGGGCCTGCGCCCCTGCGCTCCATTCCTAGCCGAGTGCGAAGCCCCGCGTGAGTCCCTACGCATGGCCCACTCTCCCCTCCGCCCTTCTTGCTTAAGCGCGGGTCCCAGTCTCCTACCACGTCTCATCGATCTCCGTCAGGGAACCGGGGGAGGGTGGGGGGCCCCTGAATCCCAGCCTGCTCTAGTATTCACGTCTTGTTCTCTCTGCCTTTCCTCTGCCTCCTCCAGCCTTATGTCGAGCCGGTTGCAGCCTCGAGCACGGCTACTGTGAAGAGCCCGATGAATGCCACTGCCTAGAGGGCTGGACTGGACCTCTCTGCACGGTCCCTGTCGCCACCAGCAGTTGCCTGAACTCCAAGGCCCCAGGACCTGGCAGCCCTGGATGCCTTTCACCCGGGCCTGGGCCCTGTGATGGGAACCCATGTGCCAATGGGGGCAGCTGCAGTGTCAGTATCTCCCTTCAGCCTCATCTCGATTACAACTGTGTGCGTGCGTGTGCGTGCGCGTGCGCGTGCGCGCGCGCATGTGGAGACCAGATGTAGACACCGGTGTCTTTATCACCTGCCATTTCATTTTTTGAGCCGGGGACTCTCCCTGAGCATAGATAGAGCTGGCTAGATGTACACCGCCAAGCCTGCCTTCACCTGGGTGCTGGGACTCTGAGCTCACGTTTGCTCAGAGATGGTTTGCTTCCTGAACCATCTCCCAAGTGCCCCTCACCCTCACCCCCACCCCCAGGGTCCTACTGTGTAGCCCTTGCTAGACTTGAGCTCACTATGTGTAGACCAGGCTGCTCTTGAACTCACAGAGATCCATCTAGACCTCATGAGCGCTGGGCATTAAAGGAGTGTGCTACCCAGTCCGGCAAAGGCACCCCCACACCGCCTCCTGAGTTAGGTTCTGGTTGTATAGCCCTGGCTGGAACTCTGAATAACTCGGGCTGCTAGAGCTCCTAAGTTTCCTGTCTCAGCCTCCTCGAGTGCTAGGACTACAGGTGTGTGTCACCATGGCTGATCTAATTAGAACTTTCCTCTGTGAGTTCCAGCAACACCCCCTGTCTGGGCTCGGGGACACTGTGGCCTGGGAGGAAGCTGGGGGGGGGGGCGGGGGCGGGGGGCGGGGGGCGGGGACGGCTGGCTACCTGGAAAGCCTTCCTGGAGGCAAGCTTGTCCTGCCAGCATCTTGGGCCTTAAAGTAGGATTAGGATACGGGAAGGGTATTGAAGGGCCAAAAGCAAGTGGGCAGAGTCGGAAGGTGTGTGCGAGGCAATAACGGAGTCCTGCGGGGGCTTCTGGGAGTTGAAGATTTGGGATCAGGGCAGTGTGGAGGGCAAAGGCAACAGACAGCTTCCCGCGGACTGGGCCAAGGCCGAGCCAACAGAGAGGGAGCCAAGGAACAGAGTTGGGAAGGGGGATGCTGGGAAGGGGGATGCTGGGAGGGCAGAATCCGGGGTCTTCCGACACTGACAGATCGGGTGAGGCAGTGAGTCTCAAGTTACAGAGAGAGCCTGGGAAAGGGGGCTCAGGGCTATCAGCCCTCGCCTAGAGTTTACCAGTGAGGAGCTGAGGGGTGGGGTGGGGGTTGGGGGGGAAACTGGCTCTGCAGAGGGCGTGTCTAGGATCCTCCAATAAGGAGCTGAGGGGTGTGGCTCAGCGATAGAACACCTGCCCAGAGTCCACCAGGGAGGGCTTGGGGGGGGGGGGGTCATGGCTCAGGAGTCCAGCGCTTTCTTCACGTTTGAGAAGCCCACGGTTCAGTCCCTAACACAGTTTAGTGGGGAAGCTGGGACCATAGCTGGGGTGGGGGTGGGGGGTGCGTTGACCTAAGACGCTGAGTTTGGTTGTTAGGTGGGGGTGGGAAAGAAGCTACCGTAGGGGTAGGTATGAACTCATTCGTGTAATCCGGCACATGGGACACTGAGGATCCTGGGTTCGGGGCCATCCTGGACTCCAAGGGGAGAGACCCTGCCTTTTAAAATTGGTTTCATGGGGGAAGTGTGTGTGTGTGTGTGTGCGCGCGTGCGCGTGCGCGCGCGCGCTTGCTTATGGGTGGGCAGGGCAGGTAGGTGTCATGTGGTAGGCACAGATGTGGTGGGAACACAGCCTCACTCTGGGGATTCCAGGTGTAGACACAGCAGCGTGGAGTAGATGGGCGTGCGAACAGCGTTTCCGGGGAAAAGCAGGGTACCCTGGGACAGGGGGCTGGCCAAAGACTCCCCCCCCCCCACACACACACAGTGGCTCACGAGAAGGAAGGGCTTTGGCTCCAAGGAACCTCCTGCCCAAAGCCACCTTGTCTCTCTGTTCAGGAAACCCCTGGCTCCTTTGAATGTGCCTGCCCCCGGGGATTCTACGGGCTTCGATGTGAGGCGAGCGGGGTGACATGCGCAGACGGACCCTGCTTTAATGGCGGCTTGTGTGTTGGTGGCGAAGATCCCGGCTCTGCCTATGTCTGTCATTGCCCACCTGGTTTCCAAGGCTCTAACTGTGAGAAGAGGGTGGACCGGTGCAGCCTGCAGCCATGTCAAAACGGTGAGGCGGGGACGCCAGAGTGGCCCTGGGGACGGGTGGGGGGATAGAGTTAGGGATGGGGGTCTCTGTGTGGCTCACGTGGCCCTGGGTGGGAATCCTCTGCCTGCATGTCCTGTGTGGTCCTAAGTCCTGGGGACACGACCCTCTGCCTACTCCATGCTAGGAAACAGGAAGAACATTCCTCATCTCATAGGTTTTTGTTGAGAATTTACTGCCTGCTAGGGCTTAATTTAGGACACGGCAGAGAGGGTGGGCAAACCCCTCCGCCAATTCAGAGCTGCTTTTGATAGATGAATGCGCTCAGCGCATTGTGGAGTTTGACCAGAGCGAACTGAGCCCGAGTGGTGAGGAATGGGCTCAGACCGGTGACAGGGGCCCGACCCCGGGACCCGCCCGGAAGCTGGTAGATGTCTTGTTCTTTTCTTTGTTTTTTTGTTTTGTTTTTGTTTTTGTTTTTGTTTTTGTTTTGAGACAAGGTTTCTCTGTGTAGCCTTGGCTGTCCTGGACTCACTTTGTAGACTAGGCTGGCCTCGAACTCACAGCGATCCGCCTGCCTCTGCCTCCCAAGTGCTGGGATTAAAGGCGTGCGCCACCATGCCCGGCCCTTGTTCTTTTCTTTGAGTGAGATGGAACCACAGGAAGATTCTAAGCAGGGACGAACCCTGATTTGACACAGGTATTACATGACACGTTGGGCGTAGCGCACGTACCTATGGTCCCAGCCCTCTAGAAGGCAGGGGCAGGAGGATCAGGACCTCAAGGCCATTCTGGGTTGTATAATGAACCAGGGACCCCCCCAAAACAAAACAAACAACAACAACAACAAAACAAGGCAACAAAACAAAACAAACACCCCAAAGCGAAGTAAAGGATTAAATAAGACCATGAATGTAAAGAACCCGCTAGAAACAGTGATTCTGAAACACTGTTTAACAGTGGAGTGTGGTGGCAGTTAATTCTAGCACTCTGGAGGTTGAGGCCAGAGGGTCGCATGTTCAAAGCTAGCCTGGGCTAATTGTGTCCTCTGGTCGGAGCGACAGACCGGATAGTACTAAGCTCTGCCCTTTCATGAGTGCCAGCCTTACCCCAGGGCTCCTATTTGCCCACTCTCAGAACTCAGAGGCATGAGGGCTGTGATGACCGCACGGTGGCTCTGGGCTGAAATGGAGGGGGGGAAATATGAGAGAGCTTCTTGGAGGAAAACGTTTAGGAATAAAGAGCCGTCCGAAATTAAAAAGGCGTGGATGGACGAGGGCCAGCTGGCTCTTCAGACCGGCTCTTCCGACCGTTTTTTGGTTTTTATTTTTTGAGACAGGGCTTCTCTGTGTAGCCCTGGCTGTCCTAGACTTGCTTTGTAGACCAGGCTGGCCTCGAACTCACAGAGATCCACCTTCCTCTGCCTCCCGAGTGCAGGGATTAAAGGCGCGCGCGCTACCACTCCTGGCTCTGGACTGGAGACTTTTAACGTCTGATCACAGAGAGAGAAGAAGAGCGAGGGCGGGGCAGGAGGTGGGGGGAGCGGGCGAGGGTGACCGGTGGTCACTGGCACCACTTCCCCGCAGGCGGCATCTGCCTGGACCTGGGCCACGCGCTGCGCTGCCGCTGTCGCCCGGGCTTCGCGGGGCCGCGCTGCGAGCGCGACCTGGACGACTGCGCCGGCCGCGCCTGTGCCAACGGCGGCACGTGCGTGGAAGGCGGCGGCTCGCGCCGTTGCTCGTGCGCACTGGGCTTCGGCGGGCGCGACTGCCGCGAACGCACCGACCCCTGCGCCTCCCGGCCCTGCGCGCACGGAGGCCGTTGCTACGCTCACTTCTCCGGTCTCGTCTGCGCCTGTGCGCCGGGCTACATGGGCGTGAGATGCGAGTTCGCCGTGCGCCCCGATGGCGCGGACGCGGTGCCCGCAGCCCCACGACGCCTGAGGCAGGCTGACCCGCAGCGCTTCCTTCTGCCTCCCGCCTTGGGGCTGCTGTTGGCGGCGAGTTTGGCCGGCGCCTCTCTCGTGTTTGTTTACGTGCGCCGCCGAGGCCCTGGCCAGGATACCGGGGCTCGCTTGCTGTCCGGGACCGGGGAGTCTTCGGTCCACACGCTCCCCGATTCACTCAACAACCTGAGGTTACAAGATGGTGCCGGGGATGGCCTCAGGTGAGGGCTGATGGCTTGATCCATCTTGATTGTAACCTCTTACCCTCTTCTGATGTGGTTACTGCATACTTGACAACCCGTAGTTCTTTGGTGCGGGGGGGGGGGGGGGGGCGGGGAGGAAAAAATTCATGGGCTCTGAATCGTCTCCCGTGGTGTCTCTTCTTTCACAGTTCGTCAGCTGACAGAAATCAGCCCGAAAATGGAGACTCTCGACCCATTTATGTCATACGGGCCCCCTCCATTCACGGTCGAGAGGTTAGCCACACCCCAGGTTCCCACACTCCGTACTCTGGGCACTTGGCACGGCGGCAGCCAGCTCCACTCCCCCCCTCACCCCCAATTTCCTTCCTTCCTTTTTTTTTGGGGGGGGGGTTCAAGACAGGGTTTCTCTGTGTAGCCTTGGCTGTCCTAGACTCGCTTTATAGACCAGGCTGGCCTCGAACTCGCAGCGATCCACCTGCCTCTGCCTCCCGAGTGCTGGGCCCGTTTCCTTTCTAATATTTCTTTTTCGTTTTGTTTTTCAGGCCTGATCCTGCCCCTTTCTCCATCACGGCCTGGAGATGGAGCCTCAATGTTTTTATTGGCTTTGATATGCTCAGTCTCTGCGTTCCTGCCCCCCCTCCACTGACTGGAGGCTGAGAGGACTTTATTGTACATTTATGTGTATTTATAACCTACTTTTTCTCATCTCTCCAGAGACATCTATAAAGGTTCTTATTTTGATCAACTAAATCAGGCTGTGACTTTTTTTTTTCCCCTTTGAGACAGTTTCCCTGTGTAGCCTCGGCTGTCCTGGAACTCGCTGTTGACCAGGCTGGCCTCAAACACGGATCTGCCTGTTTCTGCCTCCCAAGTGATGAGATTAAAGGCACGCGCCACCACTGCCAGGTGAGAACTTTGTTTTTCGTTTGTTTGTTTCGTTTTTTTTCCCCCTCCAAGACAGTGTTTCTCTGTGTAGCCTTGGCTGTCCTGGACTTGCTTTGTAGACCAGGCTGGCCTCAAACTGAGAGAGATCCTCCTGCCTCTGCCTCCCGAGTGCTGAGATTAAAGGCGTGCGCCACCACGCCCGCAAGAGCTTTGTTTTTGATGTTGAAACTAAGGAAGAAAGCTGTCTCGTCAGGTGAATAATAGGATTTTTTTTTTTTTTTGAGACAGGGTCTCTCTCTGTGTAGCCCTGGCTGTCTGGACTCACTTTGTAGACCAGACTGGCCTCTAACTCACAGCAATCCACCTGCCTCCGCCTCCCGAGTGCTGGCATTAAAAGCGTGTGCCACCCAGCCCGGCTGGATTTTGTTGTTTTTAAAATCGAGACAGGATCTAGCTTGGAACTCAATATTTTATTTATTTATTTATTTATTTTGGTTTTTCGAGACAGGGTCTCTCTGTGTAGCCTTGGCTGTCCTGGACTCGCTCTGTAGACCAGGCTGGCCTCGAACTCACAGCGATCCGCCTGCCTCTGCCTCCCGGGTGCTGGGACTAAAGGCGTGCGCCACCACGCCCGGCTGGAACTCAATATTTTAAACCATTAGTTCTCAACATGTGGGTCGCAAAACCCCTTTGGGAGTTGAAGACTCTTTCACTGGGGTCACACATAAAATATCCTGCACATCAGATATTTACGTTGACATTCATAACAGTAGCTAAATCACAGTGATGAGGTAGCAACGAAATACTTTTATGGTTGGGGGTCAGCACAGCATGAGGAACTGTATTAAAGGGTGGGAAGCATTAGGAAGACCGAGAAACACAGGATTGTTTGCTTTTTGTTAGCTTTTTTTTTTTCCCTTCCCTGGAGATAGGGTTTCTATGTGTAGCCTCTTGGCTGACCTGGACTCACTCTGTAGACCAGGCTGGCCTCGAACTCACAGCAATCCACCTGCCTCTGCCTCCCAAGTGCTGGGATTAAAGGCAGGAGCCACCGCCTGGCCTCACATTTCTTAGGACATCAACAGGGTCATATTCTGAGATGTATCTGACAGGTGGTGGTGGCGTACGCCTTTAATCCCAGCACTCGGGAGGCAGAGGCAGGTGAATCGCTGTGAGTTTGAGGCCAGCCTGATCTACAAAGCAAGTCCAGGACAGCCAAAGCTACACAGAGAGACCCTGTCTCAAAAACCAGGCCTTCGTGAATACTATGACAAAATTTCTACCAACTGAGCCGCATCTCCATGGCTTCAGAGCGAAGTCTGGCTGGCCTCACATCGTCACTGTGTCATGAGTGGCCTGCCTTCTGGTACCCAGGTGGAAGGGTGTCAACTCCGAGGGCTGGGAAGGTATCCCTGCTCTGAGGTAGGGCAGCATCCCAAGGGTATCCTGAGGCACGGGAGCCCAGGCACCTCACAGTTCTCAAAGGAGGCCTCCTCAAGAGAGACAGTGCAGCTCCTAGGATGGTTACCCCAAACCCTGAGGAACCGAGGAGCCTTGGAGCTTGAGCTGCACTCCTTTGTTTCTTCTTCTTTTTCTCTTCTTCATTGCTTCTTCCGACAAATGAGTCACCCCAGGTAGTAAATCTCTTACAAGATATTTATTGGAGAGACGAATCCAAGAGTGGCTGGCTGGCTGTGCTTCCAGGAAGAGAGAGCAGGGGAGCTGGGCAGACACAACTTTTATATAGAGTTTCTTAGGGGGCGGAGCTTTCTGGGCAAGGATTTCCAGAGAGCGGATTGGTGGGATTTCAAACCTTAGCTGGGGGAAGCTCAGGGATTGGTGGGTTTATGTCCCGACTTCTCACGTCAAATTTAAGGGGTTGGAGAAGGCGGGGGCTGGGCTGCTAGAGCTTTCTCAGGCCCACGTCTGGCTGCTTTTCTGCCTCGAGAGGTAATAAAATTTACAAGGTGTCCAAAATTTACAGAGAGTCCCTTGTGGAGGCAGCAGGCTGAAGCAGGGAAGGCTGTCGTCATGGACAGCTCCCACGGTGGCAGGAGCGGGCTTCCTGAGATAAGCAAGGGTGTCCTGTTCAGTTAGCCGAAGCAGAATAGCACCACGGACAGCTCCCGCTGAGCTTGCGCTGGGGCAGCGGCGAGAGACATTTTGTCTCTCCCGGACTGCAGTCTCCACAGTCGGGGGTCGGAGGTCGGGAAGGGAGGGAGGGAGAGAGAGAGAGAGAGAGAGAGAGAGAGAGAGAGAGAGAGAGAGAGGGAGGGAGGGAGGGAGGGAGGGAGGGAGAGAGAGAGAGAGAGAGAGAGAGAGAGAGAGAGAGAGAGAGAGAGAGAGCGAGCGAGAGAGCGAGCGAGAGAGAGCGCGAGTCTGAGGCGGGAGGAGGACTGACAGTGAGCCACTTTAAATTTTAGTGGTTCCGCTGCTCAAGGGTTAGACATAGCTTTTGGGGAGGTGATACATTGTGTGTGTGTGTGTGTGTGTGTGTGTGTGTGTGTGTGTGTGTTGGGCTCCCCCACAGCTTGGAGAAGGTATCGTGTCACGGGGCTAGGGGGGTGGGAAGTGGACAGTGGATGGCAGCAGGCCAGCACAGCTTGCGGTGGGCTGCTGCCGCTTGGGGATGGACCGCCAAGGCTTTGGGGCAGACTACTATTGCTGCCCCAGGCCGAGCCTTGAGGCAAGGGCACTGCGGCTTTCTCCTCCTGTGAGGGTGGTGGTGGTGGTGGCGGTGGTGGTGGTGCCAGGCTCAGTGCTAAGGAGAGCTGAGGCTCAGGGCTCTTCTACGGGCAGGCGCGGCAGCGGCTTTGACCCAGGGGGAGGCAGTGGACTTCAGAAATCCTACAGCCACTGTCCCTGGCTCCCGTCCTTGTCACCTCTGCTTTGGCCGACATTCCAGCTCCAAAACTGGTCCCCTTTTTCCGGTGCAAGCTTCCCCCTTTATCTCACTAACTCAGGTTCCACAGCGTTTATTGATCCAGGTCTTGTTCTAGGAGCTGGGAACACAGGGTTGAAGACAGGTTCTCACTTTGACAGCTCCCAAGGATTCTTCTCTGAGTGGTGAAAGCACAGAACCCGACACCACGATCTGGTGTGAGAATCGTGGCTCAGCCACCTTCGAGCGGTGGGTTCCGGGTCATTGCGTTGCCTGTGGGCTTGTCGTTATGTTTCTTGTAGCTGTTCCTGGTTCTCAGAGGTCCTCTCTGATCCTGCAGACCGGTGCCTCCTTTCTGGGATGTGTGAATTCTGGTGTGTCCTCCTACCCTGCTCTGGTGGCTTTGGGCTGTCACTCTTTCATACTGGGTACGGCATCCTATCACGGACGCAGGCAGCTAAACGCATGAGTGTCCGCGCTGGCGGTGGGAAGCTCAGGGCAGTGTCTGCTTATGCAGGGGCTGGAGAAGGGGACAGGGACGGGACCAACTCGGTGAGAGCTGCAAACAGCCCGGCCTGAATGGCCCAGAACTGTGGAATCTCCGCCTGACTGGAACAGGGTGTAACAGTGCCTGCTTTAGAACCCTGGGGTGCGAATGCTCTCCTAGCCCAAGGAAGCGGGGCGAGGCGGGACGCTCAGGCTGGGGTACCCGGGTCTTACCTGGTCCCATGAATAACAAGGCGCGCATCCCCGCTCCCACCCCAGCCCGGGCAAACACCCGGTCCCGGACACCGACTCCCGTCCGAGCAGCGACCCCGGTCAGGGCCTCGAACCTGGCGCACAACCCAACTCCGGTCCGAGCTTCTCCCCGGATCCCGGCTGCGACTCCAGCCAACCACCCGACTCCAGTCCGAGCCTCCACCCGGTTCCGGGCTCCCGCCCACGTCCCGAAGCCTGCTCCAATCCGGTTCCCAACCCCGGCCCCGGCCCCAGCCCCAACCCCAACCCCAGCCCCAACTCCAGCTCCAGCACCGGTCCCAGCACCGTTTCGGACTCCAGCACCGGTCCGGGTATTTCCCGCGATCTCTCCCGCGGAGTTCATGGCCAGCTCCGCCTCATCCATGGCTCAGCCGCTTTCTTCCGGAGGTGCTGGCTGGCTCTCGAAGGATCCCACGCTCACTCAAAGGCGGGAACCCTCGATCCACAGCCTAGCGGAGGCCATCCAGGGCCCCCTTCCAGTGCACAGTCCCTCAGCATCCAAGATCCTGGGCTCCACTCCGGGCCCTACGCCCCACTTAGAGCCCTTGGCTTCCACCGCCAAGGCCTCCAGTACATTGGGCCCCACTCCGGGCCCCATCCCTGGGCTAGAGTTCTTGGCCAGCCCGCTGAAGGAAGCCCCTGCTATGGATCGGCTCCCCACATTTTTCCAATCACCCAGCTTCGTTTCCACCAAGGAAGTTACTTCCACAGAAGTGCCCTCCACGGAAGTGCCGTCCACGGAAGTGTCGTCTACGGACATGCCCTCCACCAGTGAGAACCTCCCAACCACCAACAGAATCCTGATCCGTGTGACATACTGGTGAGGGGCTCCGTTTAGCCATGCAAGAACTGGACGGACGGGTTCTGGGGCTCTGGGTGTGTATGCGTGTATGCGTAGGCCCGGGTGTGCGCGCTGGGTAGGGGGGCAGATCCGCAGAGTGCTGCTTCCTCTTGTCTGTCCCTTTGGGGTTAGAAAGCTCTGGTGAATTCCCCACCCTGGCTCTCAGTATCTTCCACTCACTCCCACCTACCTCTGTGGTATCTGTCTGTCTTTGATTTTCACTCATTCATCCACTCTCATTTGCATGTTTTTTTTGTTTTGTTTTGTTTTGGTTTTTTCGAGACGGGGTTTCTCTGTGTAGCCTTGGCTGTCCTGGATTCGCTCTGTAGACCAGGCTGGCCTCGAACTCACAGCGATCCGCCTACCTCTGCCTCCCCGGTGCTGGGATTAAAGGCGTGCGCCACCATGCCCGGCTTAAACTGCATTCTCATTGATTGATTGATTGATTCATTCATTCATTCATCCATCACCCCATTTTCATCCCCCCTTGCACTCCACTCTGAGGACCCTGCCTCCCCTCCCCCCTCCTCCCCCCCATCTCCCCCCCCCCCCCCCCCCGCCCTGGCGCCTGAGCAGCCTCACTCGCTTTGGTTACCCTAGCAGGCCAGGCTAAATTAAAAGCCATGGGTCAAGCTGCAGAGCTGTGGGCAGAGAGGAGCTTCCTGGGGGAGGGGGAGGGGAGGGGGAGGGGGGAAGGGAAGGGGCTCTCCACGTCAGAGCTGAGCTGGGTTGGTCAGGATGGTCTCCTTCCAGGCGACCCTTGGGCAGCACTGCAGCGGCTTCTCAGGGAGGAGGGAGGAGGCTGCTGACTGGAGAGCCGGGCGGGAGGTAGTGGGGCAGCCTGGGAAA
Organism: Acomys minous; assembly: GCF_964271855.1. Lineage (NCBI taxonomy): Eukaryota > Metazoa > Chordata > Mammalia > Rodentia > Muridae > Acomys > Acomys minous. The sequence continues at coordinate 24,088,902 of NC_140502.1, read as the reverse complement.
TAAGCGCGAAGGGTGGGTGTAGCTCTCGGGCGCTGCCTCGGGCTTAAGGGGGGACCTGGGACTGGGTTGAGGAGGACTAGTTCAGAGTCGTCTTCCCATGCCTCTCTTGCCCTGGAGGACTCTGTGTCCTTGCCTCACACTGTGTCTTCTTCCTTGCTCTAGCTCTGCCCCGGCCATTTCCGGCAGCTCATTGCCCATCTTCCTGTCCTGTGGTGTGTCTCTCCTCTTGCCAAGCTTAGTTCCCTCCTCCTTCCTCCTTGCTTCTCCTCCTCCTCTTCCTCGCCTCACTATGTACTCCTGGCTGTCCTGGAACACTCTGTGTCCTGGCTTCAAATTCACATAGATCCTCCCAAGTGCTCCCGTGAAAGTACGAAGTGCCACACCTGGCTCAACAGCTGTTTAGAAAACAAAACAAAGCAAAGCAAAGCAAAACAAAACACACGGATCGGGTGTTTGTGGCACCAGGCGTTTGTGACGCCAGGCACAGGGCAAGGATGATGAAGACTCCTGTCCTTGTCGCTCTGACATGCTAGTGTGGAGGGGCGGGCAGGCAGTAAGGCACAGCTAGGATGCACAGGAAGGCGTCTGGGACGTCACAGTTTCTACTGGGAGGGTCGAGAAGGTGACCCGAGAGAGGACTGGGAGCCAGGCCCATCCTGCCCTAGGAGCAGGCCCCCAGGCAGTACACACCTGCAGTATTGAAAGACCAGCAAGGAGGGTCCTGTGTCTGGGCAAGGTGGGGATGGAGGATGATGGAGCCATTTATGTGGCCACTCAGGGACTATAAGGAGGATGATGGTTTTTTTCCCCCTGAGATGGTATCATGGGAGCATGTGTGTATGTGTGTGTGGGGGGGTCCCAAGCAGGCCAGGGATGGGGCTGGCTCCGGCTCACTTCCGCTGTGACATCTCGGCTCCCTTATTTCTCTCCACCTCCCGTTTCCCGCCCTCCGTTTCCAGTGGCCTCTGAAGCTATGGGCTTCGGGTGAGTAGCCTCTTCTTCAGAATCTAAGGGAGCCTGTCGCATGAAGACCGGAAGTGGGGGGATCCCTGTTTTTCTCTCCTTGTGACCCCATGACCCCGTGACTGGATTACCCCATAACCTCATCTCCTCCCTCTCAGTACATCCTACTGAAAAACACTCTGGAGCAACAATTTCCAGACCTTCTGGAGTTTGTAAGTGTGCTGGTAGCCTGGGGAGGAGGAGTGGTCAGGGTTCCGGGATCCCGCGCCCCCTTCCCGCCCCCTCCCCCGTTCTGAGATCCCGCCCCCCCACCTCCGTTCTGCGATCTCGCCCCCACCCCCGTTCTGAGATTCCGCTTTCCCCCCCTCTCTCCCCCTACCCGTTCTGGGATCCCGCCCCTCGCCCCTCTCCAGGGTCAGAGGAGAGCCCTCAGCCTCCTCCATCCACAATGTTCCCTTGCCAGGAGGAGGAGAGAGCGACCAACATCACGGGGGAGTTTGAAGTGTTTGTGGACGGGAAGCTGATCCACTCCAAGAAGGTGCTTCCGGGCCAGGGGACCAAAGAGGATCAGAGGGGTAGGGTTGGGGGTGCCTGGGAGGTTGGGGGGGGTCACATCTGGACCCTTTCTGCTCCACCCCCAGAAAGGTGATGGCTTTGTGGATGAGTCCAGTCTAAAGAAGCTTGTGGGTGTTATCGATGAGGAGGTCAAGAAAAGGTAGCGGCAAGAGTGGAGCTGGAGATGAGGGAGACGCTGTGGAGGGCCGGGAGTGGGGTGAAGGTGAGTGAAGAGGGGCAGGGCAGCGTCCAGCATCGGCTCCCGCCCCCGCTGCTGACCCTCACGCTCAAAATCAGGGCACATCCCATTTTTGTTCTGTTTTGTTTGGTTTGGTTTTTTTTGAGACAGGGTTTCTCTGTGTAGCCCTGGCTGTCCTGGATTCGCTTTGTAGACCAGGCTGGCCTCGAACTCACAGCGATCCTCCTGCCTCTGCCTCCCTAGTGCTGGGATTAAAGGTTTGCGCCACCATGGTGGGGGAGAGAGAGAGAGAGAGAGGGAGGGAGGGGAGGGGGGAGGGGAGGGAGAGAGGGAGAGGGAGGGAGAAAGAGGGAGAAAGGGGAAGGAGGGGGGAGGAAGGGAAGGAGAGAGAGAGAGAGAGAGAGAGAAGAGAGAGAGAGAGAGAGAGAGAGAGCGAGCGCGAGCGCGAGCGCCGGAGCGCACATGAATGCCATGTTTGTGGAAGTCAGAGAACAAGCTGTGAGACGCAGTTCTCTTCCTCCACAGTGTAGTTTCTGGGAATTGAATTCAGGCCATAAAACCTGGCAACAAGCCCTTTTACTCACTGAGCATTATTGCGAGCTAAACCCCGCCCCCGCCCCCACACACTTTGAGACAGTCTTACTGTATAACCCAGGGCTGTCCTAGAAGCTATTATATAGTTTAGGCTGCCCTTGAACTCTCAGCAATCCTCTTGCCACGGCCTCTTTTGTTTGTTTTCTTTTTCTTTTTTCTTTTCCAGACAGAGTCTCTCTGTGTAGCCCTGGCTGTCCTGGACTCGCTTTGTAGACCAGGCTGGCCTCGAACTCACAGCGATCCCCCTGCCTCTGCCTCCCGAGTGCTGGGATTAAAGGCGTGCGCCACCACGTGTGGCTCTGCCGTAGTCTCTTAAATGCTGGGATTATAGGTCTGAGCTTCCCCCCGACCTTAGCCCTTCATATCTTCGGCCCGCAGCCCCACTCAGGGTCTCAGGATGGCCTCAAACTTGCTATGGAGCTGAGAATGGCTTTCAACAACGATCCAGATCCACCTGCCTCTGCCTCCCAGTGGCTGGGGATTACAGGCATGCCCACCGTTTCCAGTTTATTAGGTGTTGGGGAGTGAGTGAAGCCAGAGCCTGTGTCTGCCACATGGGCAGTTGACTGAGGGGATCACTCCTTGCCTGCTCCTGGTTTTATTTATTTCTCCTATCTCCTGGAGACTGACCTGGGGTCCACAGAGCTGCACCCGTAGCCATCTTTTTTCCTTTCTTTTTTTTCTTTCTTTCTTCTTCTTCCTCTTCCTCTTTTTCCTCTTCTTCTTTTTAAAGGTTTATTTACTATGTATACAGTGCTCTGCCTGCATGTACACCTGCAGGCCAGAAGAGGGCGCCAGATCTCACTATAGATGGTTGTGAGCCACCATGTGGTTTCTGGGAATTGAATTCAAAACCTTTGGAAGAGCAGCCAGTGCTCTTAACCACCGAGCCATCTCTCCAGCCTGCCCTCCCCCCTTCTTTCCTTATTTTGAGATAGGCTCCTCCTTGAGTCTTGGACTTGCAATCTTCCTGCCTCAGCTTTCCAATAGCTTGGATGACAGGCCAGCAACACCAAGCCTGTCTTGTCAATGGGACCATTGGGACAGTCCCGTGAGGGAAGCGCTAGTGTGAAGGGCAAGACGTGGCTGTCACTAGGGCCCTGTGTTGGCCAGAAGAGCATAAAAGTGGTTGTCTTAGCTTCCGGCTGTAGAGCTGTGCGTTTTTTGTTTTGTAAATTCACGATGAGTGTGACAGCACGTGCCTGGAACCCGGGGCACTCGGGAGGTGGATGAGGCAGGATTAGGGTAAGTTTGAGGCCATCTTGGTATGCAGAGAGAGGCCCCTGTCCCAAGACAAAAGTCACCAAAGCTAAAACCGTGAAAAGCCAGCTCTCGGTGGCTGAAGTACATTCCAGCTGCTCAACAGTGGCATGTGGCTAGTGTATCGGGCTAGGTTAATCCGTATTGGATTGTAGATACAGAGCACAAAAACAATCCAGCATTATTTTAAGATATTAAAAGATGTTGCCTGCAATAATTTACACTAATGATTGGGTTTTCTCTTTGGATTTGTGAAGGATAGACCCCAGGGATTTGACCTTCTAAGGAGATGTTCTACCACTGAGCCACACCCCAACCCCTCACTGGGATTCTAGGCAGGGGCTCTACCGCTGAGCCACACCCCAGCCCCTCACTGGGGGATTCTAGGCAGGGGCTCTACCACTGAGCCATGCCCCAGCCCCTCACTGGAGGATTTTAGGCAGGGGCTCTACCACTGAGCCACACCCCAGCCCCTCACTGGGGGATTCTAGGCAGGGGCTCTACCACTGAGCCACACCCCAGCCCCTCACTGGAGGATTTTAGGCAGGGGCTCTACCACTGAGCCACACCCCAGCCCCTCACTGGGGGATTCTAGGCAGGGGCTCTACCACTGAGCCACACCCCCAGCCCCTCACTGGGAGATTCTAGGCAGGGGCTCTACCACTGAGCCACACCCCAGCCCCTCACTGGGGGATCCTAGGCAGGGGCTCTACCACTGAGCCACGCCCCAGCCCCTCACTGTGGGATTCTAGGCAGGGGCTCTACCACTGAGCCACACCCCAGCCCCTCACTGGGGGATTCTAGGCAGGGGCTCTACCACTGAGCCACACCCCAGCCCCTCACTGGGTGATTCTAGGCAGGGGCTCCCCACTGAGCCACACCCCAGCCCCTCACTGGGGGATTCTAGGCAGGGGCTCTACCACTGAGCCACACCCCCAGCCCCTCACTGGGGGATTCTAGGCAGGGGCTCTACCACTGAGCAATGCTCCCAAGCTCCTCACTGGTGCATCGTAAGAAAGAACTCCACTTATGAGCCTGATATGAGAAAATTTTGTTTCTAGACTTTCGGAGCTAATAATAACTTCATGTTGGCCTAAAACGCAAGATTATCTTGCTTCAGTCTCCGGAGTGCAGGGATTATAGGTATGGCCTGCCACCTGGCTCTAAGAGACAAGTTTTTTGTGGTTTTTTTTGTTTGTTTGTTTTTGTTTTTGTTTTTCCAGACAGGGTTTTTTTGTGTAGCCTTGACTGTCCTGGACTCGAAGTATAGACCAGACTGGCCTTGAACTCACAGCGATCCACCTGCCTCTGTCTCCTGAGTGCTGGGATTAAAGGCGTGCGCCACCACTGCCTGGCAAGAGACAAGTTTTAAAATGGGAAAATAAACTGGGTTTGGCGGCGCACGCCTTTAATCCCAGCACTCAGGGAGGCAGAAGCAGTCGGATCTCTGTGAGTTCGAGGCCAGCCTGGTCTACAAAGCGAGTCCAGGACAGCCAAAGGCTACACAGAGAAACCCTGTCTGTTAAAAAAAAAAAGAGAGAGGAGGTAATTAGGCAATTGATTATGACATCTGGAAAATATTTTAATGTTTTCATACCATCTAACATCCAGCCATGGGTCTTTTCAAAGAAAAATATATATTTATTGTGTATACAAGGTTTTATCTGCATGTACACCTGCAGGCCAGAAGAGGGCACCGGATCTCACTATAGATGGCTGTGAGCCACCATGTGGTTGCTGGGAATTGAACTCAGGACCTCTAGAAGAGCAGCCAGTGCTCTTCACCTCTGAGTCAATCTCTCCAGCCCTCAAAAATATCTTTTTACAGGTAGGCATGGTGGCTCATGCTTGTAATCCCACTTACAAACTCTGAGTAAACTGAGGCAGGAGGATGACTGAGAGTTTGGGGACAACATGGGCTCCACAGAGCATGTCTCAAGAAACCATAAAAGGGGGCAGGGCTAAGAGGTTGGCTCAGCTAGTCAGAGCACTGACTGTGAAAACAAGAGGACCCGAGTTCAAATCCCCAGCACTCAGCTATAAGCTGGGCACGGCCATGTGGTCCTGTAACTACAGTGTTTGAGGCAGAGACGATATGGATGCAGGATCTCGCTGCCAAGATAATCTAGCTGAAACTGTGAGTTTGAGACTGTGTGTCAGAAATAAGGTGTGGGGCTGGGGAGGCGGCTTAGGGGTTAAGAGCACCGTGTCACTCTTGCAGAGGACCTAGTTTGTTTCCCAGCACCCACACGGTGCCTCACAACCCTCTGTCACTCCAGCTATAGGTGCTCAAACACCTTCTTCTGGCCTCTCCAGGCACCAGGCATGCGCATGGTACACAGACATATGTGCTGGCAAACGCTCATACCTATAGCCTAAAAATGAACACATCTTAACAAAAACTAAGTTAGAGTGTGATAAGAGACATGTGACATCTGCCTCTGGCCTCCGCATGTGTGTGCAGAGGCACACACTACACTCGTACACACATACACACAAGTGCACACATGCCATGCACACCAACCGCTAAAGGTCTGCGGCTGCAGCTCAGTGGCAGACTGCTCGCCTGGAGTGCAGGCAGCCCTGGATTTGATGCCAGGCACCTGGGAGGTGGTGTGCACCTGTGGGTCCAGTGCCCGGGAGGTGGAGGCAGGAAGGTCAGTGACTCAAGGTCATCTGAGGACTTCATAAAGAGTTCAAGTGAGCGTGTGTGTGTGTGTGTGTGTGTGTGTGTGTGTGTGTGTAATGAATAATACCCATGGACTGCCTTTGTAGAGGGATGTTAGTTCAGAACACAGCTGCTCTGGCAAGAGATCACATCCAAAAGCCTTCTAGGTCTGTGGTTAACTGGAATACAAACACGCCTTTAACCCAGGAGACAGAGGCAAACAGAGGCTCAAGGCCAGCCTGGTAAAGAGCGAGTTATCAGGGAAAGAAAAGCTTAGGTCCAGGCGTGGTGGTGCATGTCTTTAATCCCAAACAGTGAAGGTAAAGTTAGTTTGTAGAAGGAAGCACATGAAAGTGATGTCTAATTTAGAGGCAGAAAAGATGACGAATCATATAAGATTTGACAGGATAGGATACGCCCACTCTCGTGAGAAGAGAGAGGAAAGGGAAGCTACTTAAGAGGCAGTTTTACAGAGAGAGCAGGGAGATTTACCAGGACAGCAATAGAGAGACGGGCTGCAGAGAGAGAACTCAGGTGAAGACTGAAGGAGCCAGAGAATGAGGAGGAGCCAGGAGATTAGAGCAGATCGCTGAGTTAGTCTGAGGCCAAGCAGAGCAATTCCAGGTGGAGAGAAGCCAGAGTAAATAAGTCAGCTGGGATGAGAGTTTGAGCCAGAACAGCGGAGTTGAAGCAGCCAGCCCAGAGCTCAGAAAGAACAAGAAAGGGCGAGCTTATTCAGCAGTAAGTCTCAGAGGCTGGACACATCCTAGGCCTAGGTTAGATTGTACAGAGGCTAGAAGCTTCCAGAACTAGGTGAGCAGGAGGCAGTGAGCCTCCCAGACATCAGTTGAGCCTTAGAACACGGAAGCCCTCCAGAAAGACTTTTTGTTTGTGTGTTTGAGTTTTGAGCCAGAGTTTCTCTGTGTAGCCTTGGCTGTCCTGGACTCCCATTGTAGACCAGGCTGGCCTCGAACTCACAGCGATCAGCCTGCCTCTGCCTCCCGAGTGCTGGGATTAAAGTCGTGTGCCGTCACGCCCGGCCTTGAAACACTAATACTTTTATAGGGAATCATTACTGTTTTGTTTTGTTTCTCTCCCCATCCCAGGAGCCTCAGCAGGATGACGGGAAGGGCTGAAATGCTGCCGAACCAGGACCAGGTCCTTTTCTGATGGTGGCTGGGGCTTGGGTGGGGCTGGGGAAAGTAAAGAAAATTTATTCTGCTTCCCTGAGTTTGGCCTCTGGCAATGTGTGCTGTCACCGCTCTCACACCGGAGGTCTGTGGCAGTCGTCCGCCACCGTGCTCTCTGCATCTTCCCCATCTTGTGCAAGACAGGGTTGGGAGGGAGGATGGGGACGGTCCATGCTATGTCTCTCCCCGGGCTGCTGGGAGGTGGTGGGGGTGAGGTCTAGTGGGAGGAGGCGGGGGTGTTGGATGCGTGTTGGAAGGGGACGTTGGGACCCCAGACCCTTCCTTTCTCTCCCAGCTGTCCCTCCACCGTGGGGCGAGCTATGAAGTACCATGTCACCACAGGCCCAAGACAAAAGGGCCACTGATGCTGGATTGAGGCCTTTGAAACTGTGAGCCCAAAGGAGCCATTTCTCCTTGTAAATTGATTGCCTGAAGGATTCACGGCAGTGCCGGGAACCTGATTAACCCAGTCTACTTGGAGGCCGAGGCTAGACCAGTTAGTCGTTCCTGGTTGCCCAGCCTTGACTCCGCACACTGTCAAAACCAGCTTGCTACTTTTGTCATGCCTTTATTTCCAACAGCCTAAGTCGAGGAGACTTTTGATTATACGGGCATCGCTAAAAGTTGGAGCCAGGCAGGCAGTGGCGGCGCACGCTTTTAATCCCAGTACTTGTGAGGCGGATCCCTGAGTTTCAGGACAGCCAGAGCCACATAGTGGCCAAACAAAACAAAGAACTGAAATTGAGAGGTGGATTGTGACTGGTCTCAAATATTTCTTCTCTTTTAAAAAAATTTTTATTTATTATGTATATGTATACATGTATATTATGTATTATTTATTATGTAATATGTATATTATGTATATTTATTATGTATATAGTATATGTATATATGATCACATTATAGATGGTTATGAGCCACCATGTGGTTGCTGGGAATTGAACTCAGGACCTTTGGAAGAGCAGTCAGTGCTCTTAACCTCTGAGACATCTCTCCAGCCCCCCTTTTCTTCTCTTTTAAAAAAATGTATTTTAAATTAAATTTTTAAAATTTGAGTGATTTTATAGTTATTATTCTATGTGTGTGCATGTGGCAATCAGAGGACAATTTTGTGAAGTCAGTTTGTAAGGACCAGACAAACTCCATTTTGAAAAAGAAACTCCATTTTGTGTTAAACCTAGCCAAGGGCAGAACCCAGATTCCAGAAAAACCACAAACTAGTCTAAAGAGAAAAACATTCCCTAGCAACACAATCAGCTCACCTTGGGAAAGTCCAAATAGACTCTCTCTGCTGGTCAAGTTGACCAGCAGGTGGTCTGGCACATACATAGCAACACCAATTAGGAGAAGCCAGGCCAAAGTTCCTAATGCTCCCATGACTGCTTCAGTCAACCTTTTCTATAGGTCAACTTGCCCTATACCTATTACCCAGCCATGAAACGCCAAGGCTCGTAACTCCCTGCTTGCAGCTTTTCTGCCCAAATGCCATCCAACCATATACACCGTAAAACCCAATTCTTTGCCTAAAACCTGTAAAAACCCCTCTCAATTGAGACTCGAGGCCACTTCGCCGCATCTGCTGTGCCAGGGCACAGGAGGGGTGGCCTGGGTTTGAACCTGCAATAAAGACTTCCTTGCCATTGCGTTTGGACTTGGCTCTTGGGTGGCCTGTTTGGGGAGTCTCTCAAAATTTGGGCATAGCAAGTTCTCTTTCCACTCTTATTTTATTTTGAGACAGGGTCTCTATGTAACCACGACTGTCCTGGGTTTTAGTCATATAGCCCAGGCAGGCTTTGAATTCACAGATCTAACCCACGCTGCCTCCTAATTTCTGGGATTAAATGGCATGCTACCATGCTCGGCTCTTTCCACCTTTCCATGTGTTCTGGGGAATCAAACTTTTCCAGAAGACCCAGTTTCACTTTCCAGCACCTACGCGGTAGCTTGCGGCCACCTCTAACTCCAGCTCCAGTTCCAGGGGACCCTACACTCTCTTCGGGCAGCCACTGCTACATAGACAGACCCTGTTTCCAATAAAGAAAAAAAAAAAAAAACAGAGGCGGGAGGGATGACTCAGTGGACAGCTTCAGGTCCCAGAGCCAGCATGGGGCTCACGGCTGCCTGCGACAAGTTCTGCGGATCCAAACCCTCTCCTGGCCTCCTCAGTCTCTCGCACTGACGTGGCTCACACGTATGCACGCAGGCTCACACACACACACATGAATCTTCAGAACATTTTCAAACAATCCAGACAACTACATCATTAAATGTTCAGGTACAGCCTTAAAAAACAGTCATGACAAAGAAAAACCCGATGTAGAATTTACTTCCAATATAACTGAACATATAAAAACCCAAGATATATGTACTATCTAGATTTTAAAAATTATTTTTTTTATTTATTTACAACTGAAAATATAAAAACCCAAGGTATGTGTACTATCTAGATTTTATTTATTTATTTTTATTTTGAGACAGGGTTTCTCTGTGTAGCCCCTGGCTGTCCTGGAACTCTTTGTAGACCAGGCTGGCCTTGAACTCAGAGATTTGCCTGCCCCTCTGCCCCTAGTGCTGGGATTAAAGGTGTGCGCCATTACATCCACCTGGCTAGATTTTAATTTTAATTTTATATATATTGTATGTGTGTGTGTGTGTGTGTGTGTGTGTGTGTCCTGGGGTCAAATTCTGTAATGAGGCTTATCAACAAACGCCTTTAACCACAGAGCCTGTGCCTAGCGGCTCTGGGTTGCATCCTCAGCACCCAGGATTGGGGGATAACCAGACTGCTATCAATTTGTATGTGCATCAGAAATGGGTTTTGAAAACCCTACAGAAAACAGCCTCCCCACCTCAACGCAAATCACTATGGATAGCTGTTTTCAGTTTGGTAGAGAGAAAAGTTTAACTTCCCGTCTCCTCTTGTGCTACTTTTAGAGGAGTCTTGTGACTGTACACCTATCATTTAAATATTAAATCTATCCCCACGTGGATACAATTACACAAGGTCTTGAAAAATATTCATCTCACGACACATACATGATTCCCCCCCCATCTGAATATTTACAGCTCGTGTACAGAACATCAGACGCAAGGACTGACGACGCGGTGGGCTTGTCAGCTGACAAGGAGACGGCCCTCGGCTCTGAGATGTCCAAATTGTCTCCACAGCCTCTTTACAAACCAGGAGCAACTGTGTCTAACAACTGCGGCTTCCCGAATCTCGGCTGATCATGATTTTTTTTTTCACCCCACCGGTCAATTCCTAGACTTCATCTTTGCAAAAACCATCGTCCTTTACAGCGCAGCAACCTTGAGTTTCCACAAATGCAGAGGTGGGGAAAAAAAAAAAAGATCGCTAGCGGTCACAGGTGGAAATCAGAAGGGTCCTCTTTGCCGGCCAGCTCCGAGCCAAGAGTGTCCATCCCATCCTGGGCCTGCCCGTGGCTGTATTCTGGCTTGGACTTCCCGCCTCATGACATCTGCCCAGACTTCTGCTTTTGCCCTTGATCCTAAGAGTCATCCGACTTCTTGGCTACATATATATATGTATACACATATATGTATACATATATATACATATATAATTATTATATACATATATACATATATAATTATTATTATTTTATTTTAAAAGACAGAGTCTGCTGTAGCCCAGGCTGGACCCTCCTCCAAACTCGCTACTTAGCGGGAGGAGGGTGACTTTGAACACCCGCTCCCTCGGGCCTCCTCCCTGCTGTGGGCAGCGGTTGTAAGGCTGGAAGGCGCCCGCTCAGTCGGCCGTGGGGCCGCGGGCGTCGGAGGCGGTGAGCGCCAGGGTGAAGGCGCGAGCGTCCGAGTCCATCTGCGGGGGGTTGGCGTCGAAGGCCGCCTCCCTGGCCCTGCAGCCCTCCACGAACAGCCGGCGGCGCTCCTCGATGTCGCGGAGCACCCTGGTGGGGATCAGGGGGTTGCTGTGCAGGTAGTGTTGGAACATCCGCTGCTCGTGCAGCTCCAGGAGGCGCAGCGGCGAGTGCAGGTGCGGCATCGCCATCAGGCCCGCCACGCCGGGGAACGGCGGGGGAACCGGGCCGGGGCCCCGCGCCATGGGCCGGCCCACTCCGGTCAGTGCGCCCTCCTGGGCCACCACGGGGATCCGACTGTCCCCGCCCACGCCCTCCTGCAGGACGTCGCCCACGCCGTTCATGGGGCTCGGGTGGGGGACCCTGCTCTCTCCCGGCAGCTCGGACATGGCCGATGCGCAGAGTCCCTTAGGTCACCGGAGAGGCGCTGGGAACGAACGGGCTTCCAGCGGCGGGAGTGCGGAGCTGTGCGCACGCGCCTGCGCGCGCGCGGGGACGGACCCCCGGCGGCGCGCCGGAGAACGGAGCGCGTGCGCAGGCACCGTGCGCGGGCCTCTGCCGCCCTCCAGCGGTGCGGTGAGCCGCCACCGCCGTGGCCTCCCCCAGCTGCCCACGCGGGGCGTGGGGTGGGCGGTGAGGGGCGGTGTAGGAAGCGATTGTGTCACACACCTTAATTTTAATTATTTTTGTTTTGTTTGGATAGCGCCTCACTACATACCCCTGGCTGGCCTGGAACTCATATATACACACTCAGAGACCCGCCTGCTTCTGCATTTAAGAAAACTGGAATTAGCGGTGGTCGTGCAGGCCGCCTTTAACCCCAGCACTCAGGTGGCGGAGGTAGGTGGACTTCTGTGAGTTCGAGGCCAGCCAGGGCTACACCAGAGACACCCCTGTCTCGAAAAACCAGCAAAGATGCGTATGTACAGCCTATGCGTGCCCGAGTCCCGCGGAGGTCAGAGAGGGCATCGGATCTCCTGGAACTCGAGTTACCAGATGCTTGTGAGCTACCGCACAGGTGCCGGGAACTGACCCTGGGTCCTCTGCAAGAAAAAAGTGCTCTTAACCTATGGGATGTTTTATTAGTGTGTCTGTGGAGGTCAAGGTCAACTTGGTGGAGCCGGTTCTCTTCTTCCACCCTTACTGAACTCGGGTTGCTACTTGCTTGGCTCTGGCTCCCGGGCCCGTGTTTAATTTTGTGTGTGCGCACACGTTCGGGCCATGGCGTGCGTGTGCAATCGAACTGCGGTTGTCAGGTTGGCAAGCGCCTCTCCCCAGTGATCCGTCTTCCTGGCACATTTTTCTCGTGAAGTTTCCGTGCTTCTCAGGAAAGGTCTTCATTTTCCACAGCCCCTCTTGGGTCTCGGTAGCTGTTTCCCTCGGCCCTTCCACGGCCTCTCTTCACCACGCGGGGGCACTTCCGTGACTTGAGTGTAACACGCTGTTGCAGTTCTCCCTTGCTGGCAGCTGCCTGTCCCTCATCTAAAACAGTACCCCGAGAGAGCTAGCTGTCTGTGGTGGAGCCCACCCGCAAGGCCAGGGTTTGGGAGGCAGAGGCAGGAAGATGAGAGACCAAGGCCATCTTTGGCTATGCAGCGGGTTCTGGGCTAACCTGGGCTGTGTGAAAGGCTGTCTCACTAGAAAAGTGTCTAGGAGCCATTTGTATCAAATCACCATCCAGTGGCCCAGTTTCTGTCTGAAATGCAGCTGTAGCAGGGTCATTGTGTCTTTAAATTTTTTTTTTATTAAAATTCAGATTACATCTCAATTGTTATCCCCTTGCTTGTCTCCTCCCGTTCCTCCCTCCCTCCCTCTTTCACCTTATTCCCCTCCCCTAGGTCTGTGACAGAAGGGGACCTTTTTCCCCACCGTAAGGTCCCAGCCTATCAAGTCTCATCCTGGTAGCCTGCTTATCCTTTCTCTGAGCGCCTCCAGGCCTCCCCACCAAGGGGAAGTGATCAAATATGGGGCACCAGAGTTCATGTCAGAGTCAGCCCCCGCTCTCCACTCTACTGTGGATAATGTCCTGTGCATTGGCTAGATCTGGGTAGGGGTTCAATGCTTACTGCATGTGTTGTCCTTGGTTAGTGCAGTAGTTTGAGCAGACCCCCTGTGCTCAGATCCGCCCATCATGATGTTTCTAGGACCTTCTGGATCCTTCTATTTCCCCATCCTCCCATGCTTCTCTCACGTAGAGTCCCAATAGGAAGCGCCCGCATCTATCCCAATCTCCTGGTAAGTGAGGACTGTCATGGGACATGCCTCTTGGGCTGGTGTTCAATTGTGTCTTTGGTGAATCCAGAGTCCACTTGTCACCGACCTGCCAATGCTGTCCCCAACACAGGCAGGTCACCCCAGCTACTCTGGTGCCTGAGGCAGGATGCCTTGGGCTACAGGGTTCAAGGCTAGTCTGGGCAGCTAATTAAGACCCTGTCTCAAAGTAAGGAATAAAAACCCGCAAAGGTAGCCGGGTGTGGTGGTGCACACCTTTAATCCCAGCACTCGGGAGGTAGAGGCAGGCGGATCACTGTGAGTTCGAGGCCAGCCTGGTCTACAAAGTGAGTCCAGGACAGCCAAGGCTACACAGAGAGATCCTGTCTGGAAAAACCAAAACCAAAACAAACCAAAACAAACAAACAAAAAACCACAAAGGTGCTGATGTCTTGAGTTATGTCCCCGGGACCCACCTAGTGAAAGGAAAACCAACTCCTACAAGTTGTCTCCTGACCCTGTGTGTACTGTGGCAGGTGCACACAACCGGCCTGGGAGTATAGCTCACTGGTAGTGCTCTGGACTCAATCAGGCTAAGGCAGGAGGATTTCTGTGAGTTCAGGGCCATTCTGGTCTACATAGAGAGTTCCAGTCCAGCCAAAGCTACACATAGTGAGTCAGTCTCTCTCTCTCTCTCTCTCTCTCTCTCTCTCTCTCTCTCTCTCTCTCACACACACACACACACATTAGTACAAATCATGCTGTGTCAGTCAGCACGATTTCACAATTGAACATGGTGGTCCTGACATAACCTAGGGTCACTTTCATAGATTCTGGGTTTTGAGACAGAGTCTTGCTACAAAGCACAAATTGGCCTCCACTTTAGCATCTTCCTGCCTCTGCCTCCCCCGTGCTGGGATTCCAGGCATGCACCATGTCCAGCATGCGCACTGACAAAAGCCAGTCACCTTTCTATCTAAAAACAGATGGGGGGGGGGGGGAGGCTGGAGAGGTGGCTCAGTGGTTAACAGTGCCGCCTGCTCTTCCAAAGGTCCTGAGTTCAATTCCCAGCAACCGCGTGGTGGTTCACAGCCATCTTTCATGAGATCTGGTGCCCTCTTCTGGCCTGCTGGCCCTAATAATTAAAAAAAAAAAAAAAAAAAAAGAAAAAAAGAAAAAGATACCGGGCTGGAGAGATGGCTCAGATGGCACCACAGGACCCAGGTTCCATTCCTAGCACCCAAATGGCAGCTCATAGCTACCTGTCACTCCAGTTCCAGGGGATCAGGGGCCCTCCTCTGGCCTCCTGGAGCACCTGGCATTCAAGTACACAGACCTACATGCAGACAAGAGATAAAAAAAAAATATGTAGGAATAGTAGGGCGTGACAGTGCATGCCTGGAATCCCAGCCCCCGGGGAGGCAGAGGCAGGTGGATCCTGAGGCCAGCTTGGCGTACGAAGTGAGTCCAGGACAGCCAGGGCTACATGGAGAAACCCTGTCTCGGGAGGGGGGGGGGTGTCTACGAATAAATGACTAGCCCTGTGGAAGATCAATGAATTCATTGAAGAGTATTAATACTGTTTAATTGGGTATTAATACCCAAATAAACATTTATATTCAAAGGATATAAAAGTTTTTAAACGTGTGTGTGTGTGTGTGTGTGTGTGTGTGCGCGCGCGCGCTTGTTTTCATGTCTGTGCAGGTGCCATGGAGGCCAGAGGTCAACCTCTGGGGTTCTTTGTGACAATTCTACCTTGGTTTCTGAGACAGGCATCCTGAGGGGACCCAGGGCTGCTGTCACTTCATGTTTTCTCTTTCTTTCTTTCTTTCTTTCTTTCTTTCTTTCTTTCTTTCTTTCTCTTTCTTTCTGTTTTTTGAGACGGGGTTTCTCTGTGTAGCCCTGGCTGTCCTCGAACTCACAGCGATCCACCTGTCTCTGCCTCCCAAGTGCTGGGATTAAAGGCATGCGCCACCACCACCCGGCTGATCTCATGTTTTCTATGTGAGTTTTGGGGACAAACCTTGCAAACAAGCATTTGACACATTGTGCTGGGACCTAGCCCTAATTTTTATATTTTGAGATGACCTCAAACTTCTGGTCATCCTCCTGCCTCATCCTCCCATGTTCTGGGACTAAAGGCATGAACCACCACAACTTACTTTAACCCCAGAGCTAGGACGCAGAGGCAGGCAGATCTCTGTGAGTTTGAGGCCAGCCTGGTTTATAGCATGAGTTCCAGGACAGCCAAGGCTACACAGAGAAACCTTGTCTTGGTGGTGGTGGTGGTGGTGTTGGTGGTAGTGAAAAAAAGCTCATTTGGATAGGAAGAGTTCTGTATCTTTTTAGTTTTTCCTCCCTTTTTTTGGAGACAAGGTTTCTCCGTGTGTGTAGCCCTGGATGTCCCAGAACTTGTACTATAGACCAGGTCTGTCTCTCCTGGGAATACGCAACGGCGTATCCCACCAGCTACCTGGCTAGAAGGATGCCTTATTTTACAGGTGTGCTTCCTCACGCCCGTAACCTCAGCATTTGGAAGACAGACATGTGAATCCTTAAGTTTCAGGCCAGCATGAGTTAAAAGTGGGGTGTCTTAAACGGAACATGACAAAAACACACCTCAAAAGAAAGATCCAGTGGCTGGAGAGACGGCTCAGAGGTTCGGGGCACTTGCTGCTCTTGCAAAGGCCTGGGTTTGGTTTCTAGCACCCCCGTGGCAGCTCATAACCGGTCGGAACCCCAGTTCCAAGGGATCCAATGATCCTCTTCTGGTGGCTCACGCCTTTATTTCCAGCACCTGGGAGGCAGAGGCAGCTGCATCTCTGAGTTTGAGGCTAGCCTGGTCTACAGAGGCAGTGCCAGGGCTACACAGAGAGGCCCTTGTTCCTCTTCCCGCCCCCACAAAATAAAATGAACATTAAAAAGCCAGAAACACTACGAGAGAGCATTGTAAGTGAGTTCAGCATCAGAAAGTTCGCGAGAGCTCTAGAAAAGCTCCTTTGCTATAGGAAAAGTGGATCCTTACTTCAAACTGTTTTCTCCTCTGAATAAATCTCAAGTGGCTCAAGAGGAAAAGGGGAATCTCTCCCACATACACCAAGAAAACTTTGGGATTCAAAACCTTGCATAGTTTAGGGAAAATAGGAAAACAAAAATCTAGGCAGATGAGTTGACACAAGCCTGGTGACCCGAATTTGATCCCTCTAACCCATATCAAGGATAAAAATAAAATCTTTCAGAAAAGCCAGCCAAGGAGGAATATATATATATATATATATATATATATATATATATATATATATATATATATATAATTTTTATTTATTTTTTTTTACCCTTCCCAAAACAGGGTTTCTTTGTGTAGCCCTAGCTGTCTTGCTATGTAGACCAGGCTGGCCTAGAACTCACAGAGATCCGCCTGCCTCTGCCTCCCGAGTGCTGGGATTAAAGACATGTGCCACCAAGCCCGGCTGATAATATATTTGTAACTCATATCACATACTATTGTCATACCTACTGTCACTAAGACATAGACAACTGCTACAGTCATTATGGACAGTCATCAGGGTGGTGATGGTGTATGTTTTTAATCCCAGCACTTGGGAGGCAGATCTCTATGAGTTCGAGGCCAGCCTGGTCTACAGAGCAAGTTCCAGGACAGCTGGTGTCACAGAGAGAAACCCTCTCAAAACCACAAAGAATCTGGACAGTCATGAGAGAGGAAAGGAATTAGAATGTTGTGGTGTTGGTGATCAGACCCAGAGACTCGTACATTCTAGGCAGGGGCTCTGCCACTGAGCCACACCCCCAGCCCCTCACTGGGGGATTCTAGGCAGGGGCTCTACCACTGAGCCACACCCCCAGCCCCTTACTGGGGGATTCTAGGCAGGGGCTCTACCACTGAGCCAGGCCCCCAGCCCCTCACTGGGGGATTCTAGGCAGGGGCTCCACCACTGAGCCACACCCCAGCCCCTCACTGGGGGATTCTAGGCAGGGGCTCTACCACTGAGCCACACCCCCAGCCCCTCACTGGGGGATTCTAGGCAGGGACTCTACCACTGAGCCATGCCCCCAGCCCCTCACTGGGGGATTCTAGGCAGGGGCTCTACCACTGAGCCACACCCCAGCCCCTCACTGGGGGATTCTAGGCAGGGGCTCTACCACTGAGCCACACCCCCAGCCCCTCACTGGAGGATGCTAGGCAGGGGCTCTACCACTGAGCCACACCCCCAGCCCCTCACTGGAGGATGCTAGGCAGGGGCTCTACCACTGAGCCACACCCCAGCCCCTCACTGGGGGATTCTAGGCAGGGGCTCTACCACTGAGCCACACCCTCAGCCCCTCACTGGGGGATTCTAGGCAGGGGCTCTACCACTGAGCCACACCCCCAGCCCCTCACTGGGGGATTCTAGGCAGGGGCTCTACCACTGAGCCACGCCCCCAGCCCCTCACTGGGGGATTCTAGGCAGGGGCTCTACCACTGAGCCACACCCCAGCCCTTCACTGGGGGATTCTAGGCAGGGGCTCTACCACTGAGCCACACCCCAGCCCCTCACTGGGGGATTCTAGGCAGGGGCTCTACCACTGAGCCACACCCCAGCCCCTCACTGGGGGATTCTAGGCAGGGGCTCTACCACTGAGCCACACCCCCAGCCCCTCACTGGGGGATTCTAGGCAGGGGCTCTACCACTGAGCCACACCCCCAGCCCCTCACTGGAGGATGCTAGGCAGGGGCTCTACCACTGAGCCACACCCCAGCCCCTCACTGGGGGATTCTAGGCAGGGGCTCTATCACTGAGCCACACCCCAGCCCCTCACTGGGGGATTCTAGGCAGGGGCTCTACCACTGAGCCACACCCCAGCCCCTCACTGGGGGATTCTAGGCAAGTGTGCTATCACTGACATAAATTTTGAGCTCCCTTTTCATCTTTAAATGAAAAGATAACTTACAATAAAAGCCTTAAAACCGATACACCGTTTTCTACCCTCAGGCTGGTAAGCACAATACATCTGACAGGTGAGCACACTGGCTAGGCAGCCAGAAAATACCCATCTATCAGTCACTGGTGAGACCGTTAGAGAGGCAAATGCACTGTATCTGCAAAGTTACAAAGGGGGCAAACCTTTGGCCCAGGCTTGTCACTTCTAGAAATCAGACTACGGGTATTACCAAGAACACAAAGCCTAAGAAGCCAGTAAGACGCCACGATAATTTCACGGAAGCTTAAAGGAAAGAGAGAGAAGACATAGTAGCAGTTACAACACATCATCAAGTATTAAGGCTTATTCCACCCTGGGATGGTAAACGTGAAACACATGCTCAGAACTGAAGCCGCGTGTGTCATCTGCTCACACGGGCCAGGCGATACGCACGGGAGACAACCTACCAGAGGCGGCCACATCGCCGGGAGTAACCGATGCGCAACAGCCCGACCCCAGCGGGCAAAGAAATACAGCTCTAAGGAGTTAAGTGTACAGGTCGGGAAAAGCTCTTCTGGGTATTCTTCTTAACAAATTCACAGTGCGCAACCCAGAATATGTCAACCATGTGAAGATATAAAATAAATATATATATTGTGTACACCTTAAGGAAACAAGGAAGGAAACTGCCTTCAGAGGACGACGCATTAGGTACGGGGGACAAGGAAGGACGCACAGGAGATTTTCAGTCCTTCATATTCTTGGGGCTTATGAATAGATGAGTGCTACTGGAAAAAAAAAAAAACCTTTTCAAAAATGGAGAACAAATCCCAGAAATCTGGTATGTTTGAAAATCACGATTTTATCACATAATATATACAATATTTGAGTTGCTTGCCATTTGCAACGTCTCAGAACCAAACACAAACGTCCGTCTTACACTCTCGTGGACTTTGGGTATGAAGAGAAGGCGCTGTTCTGACAAGGCCAAGTTCTTGACGTATAAACTTCGTCCTCAAGTCAGTCTTAAGTCTTTCCGTGCTGATCTTTCTTGACCGTGGGGCTTCTACTACTGAAAACTTTCTTTAAAGTCTTAAATTTTTACAAAGCCATCCTTTCCTTAGTAAAGACGAGGTCACGCGGATAAGACATTTTCAAAAAAAAAAAAAAAAAAACCACAAGAAAAATTCCAACCGATCATAGCCTGAAGAGACGTTACAGGAGCCTTTACGGTGCTTTCGACATCTCCCTCCCCGTCCCCTCCGCGCGAATCTTCTGACGCCTTTTCCCCCTCCCCCACCCCCCTCTTTGCCTAATTCTCAAGATCCTTCCGACTTCTGAAAACCAAGTTGCAGGATGGGCATAGGCTCGGGATGCCGGGATGCCGGAGGTCTTGCTGCCGCCTGCCGTGCGCACCCCGCGCCCTCCCCGAGCCGACTCCTCACTCTCTGTGGATGAACTTATCGCACCCCAGTTCTTCTATGAGAGGATTGATCACCTCCGAGGCCGTCAGGGCTATGGTAAAGGTTAAAATGTCAAAATCCACCCTCTGGGGGTTGCGCAGGTACTCAATGTCGAAGGCTGCCTCCCTGGCTCTGCAGGCCTCCACGAAGCGTCGCCTGCGCTCCTCCAGCTCCTGGATCCGGCCCGGGGCGACCGGGTAGTTCTCCAGGTAATGTCGCAGGAACTGCTGGTAATTGATGCCCAGGACGCTAAGCGGGTGGCGGAGGCGCAGGTACGGCAGCGCGGCCAGGCCACCCGCCCTGGACCGGGGCCTGCCCTCGGGTGCGTCCTCCTCCAGCGGCTCGCCCAGCAGCCGGGCCACCTCCGCCATCCGGGCTTCCCTGGACACCGCCGGTGCCATCGGGCCTTCCCGGGCCGCCGCGCCCCCGCGAGCCGCCCCCGCCGGGCTCCCCCGAGCTGCTGCAGCCACACGGCCTCCCCTGGCCGCCGCCGCCGCCACCCCCGGGGCTGCGGGTCCTTCCCGGGCCGCCGCCGCCGCCATCGGACCTCCCCGGATCTCCTCCGGTCGCGCGGGGCCCGGGAGCGCACCGCGCCCGCCGCCAACCTCGGCCCGCGGGAGCCCGCGGCCGCCGCCGCCGCTCGCCGCGCCCGTCTGCGGGACGCTGCTGGCTGCGGGCGGCTGGGACATGTCGGAAGCGCAGGGTCGGCGCTGGGGCTCGCTCGCCGGACACCCGGGAGTAACGGGACGGCGAGGCGCGGGGCGGTGCACGCGAGGGCGCGTCCGGGAGCGCGATGCTCCGGCCGCGCAGCCGAGGGGGGGGGGGCGTGCGCATGCGTCTCGGAACCTCCCGGCGCCTGGTGGTGCGGAGCCTGGGGATTGCCATCTAGCGGCCAGAGGAGCAGTTTGCACCCTTCCGGTTTTACACCCCTACCGACCGGTTTAAGTTACTAAATTGAATTTTAGTTTTTTTTTTTTTAGGCTCTCTCTCTCTCTTTTTTTTAAAAATTAATTTATTCAAATGACGTCTCAATTGTTATCCCATCACTTGTATCCTCCCGTTTAACTTTAGTTTTTAAATTAGTCTTTAACGTGTTGCTTATTTGTGTTGACTTGTTTTCTGTGTAGGGTAGTTTGCCTGCATGTCTGTAAGCGCACCGCATGCATACAACGCCAGCAGAAGACAGAGGAGGGTGCTGGAGCTGGAGTCCCAGGAAACCTGCGCGTGCTCGGAACTCAACATTTACCAGAGCAGCCAATGCTCTTAACCTAGGGAGCCACGTCCACAGCACCTTGGGCGTGTTTTCTTGAAACACTTTGTCATCAAGTTCAGACTGCCAAGGATGACCATGAACTCCTGATCTTCCTGCCTCTGTTTCCTGGGTCTG